>NC_090437.1:1281319023-1281622053 GCF_031143425.1 Pleurodeles waltl
ACTATCCATGAACTGTGTGCCCAGCTGGAGCCCGACCTGATGTCCCCCATCCGCCAACCCACAGGGATTCCCCCTCTGGTGCAGGTCATGTCAGTACTCCATTTCTTGGCAAGTGGGTCATTTCAGACAACCGTGGGAATTGCTTCTGGGATGTCTCAGCCCATGTTTTCGAAGGTGTTATCAAGAGTGTTGTCTGCCCTGATGAAATCCGTGAGGAACTACATCATTTTCCCTGAGGTGGGCGAATTGGCTACAGTGAAGGGTGATTTCTACGCCCTTGGACATATTCCCAACGTAATTGGTGCCATTGATGGGACCCATGTGGCTTTGGTTCCCCCAAGAGACAGGGAGCAGGTGTACAGGAACAGAAAAAATTACCATTCAATGAACATCCAGGTGGTGTGTTTGGCTGACCAGTACATCTCGCATGTAAATGCCAAATTCCCAGGGTCAGTGCATGACGCCTACATCCTCAGGAATAGCAGCATCCCTTACGTGATGGAACAGCTACAGAGACACCGTGTATGGCTAGTGGGGGACTCTGGGTACCCCAACCTGTCGTGGCTACTGACCCCAGTAAGGAATCCCCGGACCAGGGCAGAGGAACGGTACAATGAGGCCCATGGGCGTACTAGGAGGGTGATCGAACGCACCTTTGGCCTCCTAAAGGCCAGGTTTAGGTGCCTGCATATGACAGGTGGATCCCTAATGTACTCACCTAAGAAGGTGTGTCACATCATCGTGGCCTGCTGCATGCTTCACAACCTGGCTTTGCGCCGCCAGGTGCCTTTCCTGCAGGAGGATGGTCGAGACAGTGGTGTTGTGGCAGCGGTGGAACCTGAGGAGAGTGACGAGGAGGAAGACGACGGGGCTGAAACAGACAACAGGGACAGAATCATTGAACAGTACTTCCAATAGGACACAGGTAACATTTCAAAGATAATTTAGTAAAAGTTAACTACTCTCCAGCATCTCTGCTGCCTGTCTATTTGCCCCAGTGTATGATGACTGAGTTTTGGCTTTTCCCTCCCTATTTCAGATGTGGGGTCCCCACTACGAGTCCTGTGCTTCGTTTCCCCATGGACTACAGCTTTGTGGCAGCTGTTTGTTGACTTCACCATGTACAAGGACATATTTGCACTGTCATGTCAATTACAATCTATTGAAATCACAGCCAGACTCCAGATCTTTTGGTGCAAAATAGGTGTTTATTTAAGTGCTCAAAATGGGATGGGTGGTTTCAAGTGGGTGGGGGCTATGGTGAAGGAATGTCCATGGCAGAGTCCAGAGTAACAGTCACACAGGTGCATTGTCCAGAGGCCTGTGGAGAGATGGAGCATCGGCAGTTCAAGGATGGACAGGGTGACAATGTGGGACAGTGGGATGACATCAGGTGGTATCCATTGCTGGCGGGGGTCTTGACATCCTACTCTGTCTTCTTGCGAGATCTCAGGGCCCTCTTGCGGGGTGGTTCTTCTCCTGCAGGAGGTGGGGGTCTGGTGGGCTGCTGCTGTGCGGGGGCCTCCTGTCCACTAGCGCCGGCGGAGGTGGTTGGCTGTTCTTGGTCCAGGCTAGTGGCAGGGGCCCTTGGGTGTTGTTCAGTGTCCGCCCTGTTGTTGACGAGGTCCTGCAGCAGCCCTACCATGGTAACCAGGGTGGTGTTGATGGCTCTGATGTCCTCCCTGTACCCCCGATAGTGTTCCTCCTGCAGCACCTGGATCTCCTGGAACCGGGCCAGTACCGTCGCCATCGTCTCCTGGGAGCGGTTGTATGCTCCCATGATGGTGGTGAGGACCTCGTGGAGAGTGGGTTCCCTGGGCCTCTCCTCCCCCCCCTGTCGCACAGCTGCCCTCCGAGTTCCCCTGTTTCCCTGGGCCTCTGCCCCCTGGCCGGTGTGCCCACTACCACTGCCCCCAGGTCCCTGTTGTTGTTGGGGTGGTGGGTTATCCTGGGTGCCCTGTAGTGGTAGACACACCGCAGATTGACGCGCCCTGGAGACAGAGGCATGGGCCCGCTGGGTGGGAGCTGTGCTGGTGTTCCCAGAGGGGTTTGGGTCTGTAGTGGCCTGGGCCTGTGTGAGGGGAACCGACTGTCCAGAGGTCCCCGATGGTCCGGGCTGGTCATCGGTGTCCAGGTCGACAGAGCTGCTGTCATCGCTGACGGCCTCTTGGGTGGGGGGTGTGGAGAATTCTGGCCCCTCCGCCGCGGTGTGTTGACGGTCGGGTCCTGCAGGGGTATAGAGGTATGGTTATAGTTTCAATGTGTGGCATATGGGTGTATCTGTGGGTTCTCGTGTCCCCAAGTGCTGGCATTCGTGTGTGGGGGCTTTGGTGAGGGTGGCTTGTGGGGGGGATGTGTATATGCATTGGGCATGCTTTGGTGATGGGTGTCCATGCTTAGTGGACGCATGCAGGCCTAGGTTTTGGGATGTGTGGGTTGTGATGGTGAGACATTGGCGGGGAATAGGTGTGCTGGGGGTGGGGGTGAGGATGGTGGTGGGGGTGAGGATGGTGGTGGGGGTGAGGGTGGGGGTGACGATGGGGGTGGGGGTGAGGGTGGGGTTCGAGGATGGGGGTGAGGTTTGGGGTCTGATTTGGCATGCAGGTGGGGGGGAAGCAGTATTGAAGCTTCAACTTACCAGTATCCATTCCTCCGCCGACTCCTGCGAGGCCGTCAGGATGCAGGATGTTCAAGACTTCCTCCTCCCATGATGTGAATTGTGGGGGTTGAGGTGGGGGTCCTCCGCCAGTCTTCTGCACGGCGATGTTGTGCCTGGATACCATGGAATGCACCTTCCCCCGTAGGTCGTTCCATCGCTTCCTGATGTCTTCCCGATTTCTGGGGTGCTGTCCCACTGCGTTCACCCTGTCGACAATCCTCTGCCATAGCTCCGTCCTCCGGGCAATGCTGGTGTATTGTATCTGTGTGCCGAACAGCTGGGGCTCTACCCGAACGATTTCCTCCACCATGACCCTGAGTTCTTCGTCTGTGAAGCGGGGTTGTCTTTGGGGTGCCATGGGATGGTGTGTATGATGTGTGGGGTGGAGTATGTGTATTTAAGTGAGTTGAGTGTGGTGGTGTGTGTTGTTTTGTGTGTGGATAGTGTGTGGGTGATGGTGTTGAGTGGCTGTGGCTGTTATTTTTTGGATGCTGGTGTCTCGCTCTTGCCTTCTTGACGAATTTTTTTGCGTAGGGGTTTGTGGGTGATGTGGGTGTGTGTTTTATATTGTATTGTGTGTGTGGGAGTGGTGTGTGTATGTGTATCAGGTGTGTGGGATTCAAATCGTCCAATGTGGCTGAGTTTTGTTCGTTTGTGTGTATTCTGACCGCGGCGGTGTGTCCCGCCAATGGAATACCGCGTTTGAATGACCGCCGCGTGGATTCGTGGGTCGTAATGGGATGGGCGTATTTCTGTTGGCGTGGCGGTGGAGGTTTGGTCACCTCCACCTTTCCGCCGACCGCTGGTCTGGCGGTCTGTTGTGGCGGTCGGATTTTCGGAGGTTTGCCTTCTGCGGGTCAGAATGACCGTGGCGGGTTTCCGCGACCGCGGCGGGATTATGGAGGATTTCTGACCGGCGGTAGGCGCCTTTTACCGCCGAGGTCAGAATGACCACCATAATGTCTAGCACAGATGAGATGGTGGTGGAACTCAACCTCACCCCTTACCTGCATCTAGGGATGTCAGAGCTAAGGACTCTCTGTAAGCTAAAAAATATAAAAACGGGGTCCAACCCTAACAAAGTTAAGCTCCAGGATCTTTTGGCAGAGTTTGCAAAGTACCACCCCTCTGAGGATAATCCTACAGAGGGGGAAGTTGTGGGCAGGAGGATGATTCCCTCCCTCCTGTCCTAGTTAAGGAGACCAGGGTCCCTCAAACCCTGACTCCACAAGTGATAGTCAGAGATACTGGTTCTTCCACAGGGGAAACCAGTAACTCTGGAAGCATTGAAGATGACCTCCTGTTAGCCAAGATGGCCAAAAGATTGGCTTTGGACAGACAGCTCCTAGCCATAGAGAAGGAAAGACAATAGATGGGTTTAGCTCCCATCAGAGGTGGTAGCAACATAAATAGGGTCACAGAAAGTACTGACATGCTAAAAATCCCCTAAGGGATTGTAACAAAATATGAAGATGGTGATAATATCGCCAAGTGGTTCACAGCTTTTGAGAGGGCTTGTGCAACCAGAAAAGTAAACAAATCTCACTTTGGTGTTCTCCTTTGGGAAATGTTCACTGGAAAGTGTAGAGATAGTCTTCTCACACTCTCTGGTAAGGATGCCGAATCCTATGACCTCATGAAGGCTACCCTGATTGAGGGCTTTGGATTCTCAACTGAGGAGTACAGGATTAGGTTCAGGGGGGCTCAAAAATCCTCGAGCCAGACCTGGGTTGATTTTGTTGACTTCTCAGTCAAACCACTAGATGGTTGGATTAATGGCAGTGGTGTAAATGATTATGATGGCCTGTATAACTTGTTTATGAAAGAACATCTTTTGAGTAATTGTTTCAATAATAAACTGCATCAGCATCTGGTAGACATATGTATAATTTCTCCCCAAGAATTTGGAAAGAAGACAGACCACTGGGTCAAGACAAGGGTGACCAAGACTTCCACAAGGGGTGACCAAAAGAAAGGGCTCACAAAGCCTCCCCAGGGGAAGAATGTTGAAACATCCAAGGGAAAAAGTAAAGAGTCTTCTACAGGGCCCCAAAAATCTGCTCAGGAGGGTGGGTCCAAAGCCTCTTCACAATCCTCAATTGAGCATAAGGGTAAAAGCTTTGATCCCAAAAAGCCCTGGTGTCGCATCTGTACTCAGCATGGACACCAAACTGGAGACAAGGCCTGTCCCAGTTGGGATCAACAGTGTGCCCAGAGCAAATCAGGGTTCACACTGAAGCTACATTAGTCTCAGAGGGTGGGTGGACCTATCCACGCTTGCTGCCTGGCCGCCTAACATGCAAAAATACAGGCAGCAGCTCTTAATTAATGGGGCTAGAGTAGAAGCCCTGAGGGATACAGGTGCCAGTGTCACTATGGTAACAAACAAACTGGTTTCCCCAGGACAATACCTGGCTGGACAAACATATCCAGTCACCAATGCTGACAATCAGACTAAAGTCCATCCCATGGCAATGGTAACTTTAGAATGGGGAGGGGTGACTGGCCTGAAACAGGTGGTAGTCTCTTCTGCTATACCAGTAGAATGTCTGCTTGGAAATGATCTGGAGTCCTCAGAATGGGCTGAGGTAGAACTCAAAACCCATGCAGCCATGCTGGGTATCCCTGAACTGGTGTGTGTCAAGACAAGGGCACAGTGCAGGGCTCAGGGTGAAAAAGAAGTGTTGGAGTCTGGAATAATGGCCCAACCTTCCAAGAGAAAAGGAAAGAAGACTGTGGAACCAGCTTCAGCACAGCACAAGAAACAGAACCTCTCTTCACAGGAAGATGTTCTATCCCCTGAGGGAACTGAGTCCATGGAGCTGGAACCTTACCAGGTTGAGCTCTTGGGCCCAAGGGGACCCTCAAGGGAACAGCTGTGCAAGGGGCAAGAAACTTGTCCCTCTCTTGAAGGCCTAAGACAGCAAGCAGCTGAACAAGAAAAAGGAAATATCAGTGGAACACACAGGGTCTATTGGGAAGATGGATCCTTTACACTGAGGCAAGAGATCCCAAATATGGTGCCACTAGGAGAGTGGTAGTGCCTCAGGAGTTTAGGGAGTTCATTCAGACCTTAGCCCATGACATTCCCCTTGCTGGGCATTTGGGACAAACCAAGACATGGGAGAGGTTAGTCAATCATTTCTATTGGCCCAATATGTCCCAGAAGGTAAAGGAGTTTTGTACCTCCTGTGTCACCTGTCAAGCCAATGGTAAGACAGGTGGCCATCCAAAGGTCCCCCTCATTCCACTTCCAGTGGTGGGGGGTCCCCTTTGAAAGAGTGGGAGTGGATATAGTGGGTCCACTTGAACCTCCCACAGCATCAGGGAATCGGTATATCCTAGTAGTAGTGGATCACGCTACTAGGTACCCTGAGGCAATTCCCATTAGGTCCACTACTGCCCCTGCAGTAGCCAAAGCACTCATTGGTATTTTTACCAGAGTGGGATTCCCTAAGGAGGTGGTTTCTGACAGAGGTACCAACTTCATGTCAGCTTACCTGAAACATACGTGGAATGAGTGTGGGGTGACTTACAAATTCACCACTGTTAGACCTGACAGCTTTAGGGTGGTCACCCCTAACTTTTTGCCTGCCTCTCTCTACTTTCTGGACACTGTTCTTGCTGGCTTTTAGACTCTGCGCGCTTTACCACTGCTAACCAGTGCTAAAGTGCATATGCTCTCTCCCTTTAAACATGGTAACCTTGGATCATACCTGATTGGACTATTTAATTTACTTATAAGTCCCTAGTAATGTGCACTATATGTGCCTAGGGCCTGTAGATTAAATGCTACTAGTGGGCCTGCAGCACTGGTTGTGCCACCCACTTACTTAGCCCCTTTACCTTGTCTCAGGTCTGCCATTGCAAGGCCTGTGTGTGCAGTTTCACTGTCACCTCGCCTTGGCATTTAAAAGCACTTGCCAAGCCTAAACCTCCCCTTTCTCTACATATAAGTCACCTCTAATGTGTGCCCTAGGTAACCCCTAGGGCAGGGTGCTGTGTGGGGGAAAGGCAGGACATGTACCTGTGTAGTTTACATGTCCTAGTAGTATAAAACTCCTAAATTCGTTTTTACACTACTGTGAGGCCTGCTCCCTTCATAGGCTAACATTGGGACTGCCCTCATACATTATTGAAGTGGTAGCTGCTGATCTGAAAGGAGTAGGAAGGTCATATTTAGTATCGCCAGAGTGGTAATACAAAATCCTGCTGACTGGTGAAGTTGGATTTATTATTACTATTCTAGAAATGCCACTTTTAGAAAGTGAGCATTTCTCTGCACTTAAATCTTTCTGTGCCTTACAATCCACGTCTGGCCGGGTTTAGTTGACAGCTCCTTGTGCATTCACTCAGACACACCCCAAACACAGGGTACTCAGCCTCACTTGCATACATCTGCATTTTGAATGGGTCTTCCTGGGCTGGGAGGGTGGAGGGCCTGCTCTCACACAAAGGACTGCCACACCCCCTACTGGGACCCTGGCAGGCAGAATTGAACTGAAAGGGGACCTGGTGCACTTCTTAGCCACTCTTTGAAGTCTCCCCCACCTCAAAGGCACATTTGGGTATAAAACAGGGCCTCTGCCCTACCACCTCAGACACTTGCTGGAGAAGAAACCTGAACCAGAACCTGCATCCTGCCAAGAAGAACTGCCTGGCTGCTCAAAGGACTCACCTGACTGCTTTCTACAAAGGACTGCTGTCTTGCTGTTTGCCTGCTGCCTTGGTAAGCTCTTGCCTTTGTAGTGTGGTTAGTTTTACGTATTCATTGCGCTTTAGCTTCAGGCTTTAGGCCTTTGTGCATTTTGCCCTGAATATATTTTATTCATTTGCTGATAGCTTAGAGCCTCTGTGCACTTTGCTCTACATGCTTTTTATTAGGCTTCGTACTGTTATTTTTCAAATAGCCAGTTCTACGGTGTTGTTTTTTATTCATATCACACTGTTTTGCCTACTTCAGCACTGGAGTTCTCCATAACATATTTACTCTGTGTTTCAGTCAAGGATACAGTCTGGTACATTGCCGATAGACGTGGTAAGAGTTTAGACTTGACATTCCTGCGTAGGGACATTTTGTGATCACGATGACATGTTAGTTATAAAATCACTTCCTTGTCCCAATACACGCCAGAGGGAGATTCAGACCAGGGAACCACAACTTGACGTTGACTGCCTTGTTGCAGATGCTGAACCAAGATCACAGGTCTTTGCTCAGGTATGAGGGCTGATATCCCCATAGTGATTCTAATAGGCAAACTAGAAGCTTAACATGCTGTGCTCTAGATAGAACAAGCAGAGGGAGAGTAGAAACTGTTTGACAATATGATAGCTTTGTTTTTATGTTTTACTCTCCTGGTAACTATCACAATCCTACTGTGTTGTATCGTTCTGGTTATTGCGGCTCACGCCTTAATATCTAAAATACAGTCGTTTTATTAAAAACATTATATAAAACTTATACTGTCTTTGTCATTTGTATATGAGATCATATTGGAAATAAGAGAGTTGGTTTGGATCTGAGTAACCACGACTTCCCTGAGAAGTTCCGAAGATGTCATGCGCTCGGCTGCCAAATCATTCCTTCCACAGGGAAGAAATGAGGCACTGCTAGTTAGCCGGAGCAAAAACCGGATTTAGGGTGACAGAGTTCTTTACACGTGGGTCAGACTCAGTCCCCCACACCGTTATCGATCCTGCTACCTAGAAATCCAGTAGTCTCATTTAGAATAATGAGAGCCCACGCGACACCTTGCTGCAGAAGTGCTCTCCAATGGCTTGGATAGAGCTTGCCTCCTGTTCCCTGATGTCTCAGGATCAAAAAGACTCATTTAGAATAATGAGAGCCCACGCGACATGGCGCCGCCAACGTTTGGTCTGGCTCTAATGATTAGGTCCGACTGACTCTCTTGGTCTCATATATATTTTGACTCCTCGGTTCCGTATACGGAGACGTCCGTGGGGCTGAGGGTTTCCGCCGCCACGGCATAGGTGCTTCCTATTGCTTAGTGGTCGGTTGTTCAAGCTTGAACTTTGAAAAGGAAAAAACCCCGATATTGGTGTGCCTTCTCTGACCTGCAGCCGTTTTTTATACAATGGCGAATCCTAATGTAGTGAACATAGCTATTAATATGCGACATCCGCTCACGGGACATCTATTGACACATGGACTGACAGTCCAGGGGGGTCCAGTCACTTTTGTGGTGGACGCCCATGCAGCCTATAGAACGGAACTTTTTTATTCTTGGGTCGCTTTTCCAGCAGTGGATGGGGGAACAAATACTTTTCACGAATACACAGATGCGAATGTCCCTGGACAATACAGGGCTTACGCTTATTTAGAAATACCTCTATCTTATCAAGAACACCATAATTGGCTTGATGGCGCCCTCCCACACACAATAGCACAAGTAAGGTTAGGGCCACTGAGTAATGATGGTCCTAACTGGCCTTTATTGGCTACATATACACCACATCCTGCGGTTGCTCAATTGGCAGTGGTTGAAGTTCATCGTTTATATACAGAATTAACGGCTACATATAGACGATTAGTTCAGTTTGTGATGCAAACATTAAACACGAATGCAGCGCGTGCTGCTCCAGCGCACCCACAAGCGGTGGTTCCGGGTCTTAATCCGGCCACTGTACACTCAGTTATGGGTAAAGTACCGGCTAAACGAGAGGAGACTCCGTTTTGGCTGGCGCAAAAAATTAATACGCTGGAAGCAGTATTTCCCCATACTGGACCTCAGGATAAACATAGAATTTTGACGATGTGTTTGCCGTACGGGATGGTTCCTCCGGTGGACCTTTGTAATACCTGGGGCACGGTGTTTGCCGCGCTCTACACTACGGCACACGGTACACCGACATTAGCTAATTTACCGGACATACTTAAACAGATTCAGGATGAATATGGGGCTGCCCCTGCCTTGGATTTGGGCATGCAGTTGCTGGGCAATTTTGCCACAGTTTCTTCTATTATTTTGAGTAATCTCAAAGGAGAGGCAGTAGCACTGGCAGTGCGTATGCGTCTTCGGGATGTTCCGCTGCTTCAACAGGAGCGGGAGCTTCCGAGAATAATAGCGGAAACATATTCTAGTATTGGTCGTGATAGCCTAGGGGCTAGACCACAAAAACCCCAGTTACAGGGTAAAAATAATAAAGATAATGCTAAACAGCAACAACCTGAGGGTTCGAAAAAGCGCTGGGAAAAGAAACAGCAAACACCTAAGAAGGATGATGGGCAGTCTCCGCAACCGGAGACCCCACAGAATAAGTATGATCTCAGGAAAAGGGATACTTTGAAGACTCCTGATAGATATCAATATACTGATACACGCCAATCTCATTCCTTTCAGGACTCCTCGGACAAGAGAAGTGAGAGAGGTGGGCGGTCAGAGCGGAGGACGGAGTATGTGAAACCGAGACAGGATTCACAACGCTCAGCGGAGGTTTCTATTAAACAAGAAGAGAAACCGCTGCAACAGAAACAGCAATTCAAAAAGAAGAAGGTGGCAGCAGTCTCAGTTAGACATGCCGCTCAAGAAGAGAGTTCTCTTGACGAACAAGACATGGGCGTTAGCACTGTTAGACAGCGCGGCAGAGGTCACAATAGTTCGCCGGAGTCTTCTAGAGCATCTTGGAGGTGAAAGCAACTGATGACTTCGTACAAGTCGAAACGGCGGATATGCGAGTCTCTGATCCTGATAGAGTATATGAAGTAACTCTGCGACTGGAAGGGGACATTGACCGTATTATAAACGCCATTTTTTGGGACCATGTTGTAAAATCATATGATGTTCTGTTGGCCGAACAAGATTGGCCACCTGACTTTGTTCGCGACTGTCCAGTTGGGGAGGAGGTTATTACACCTTCCTTCTCACCACTTGTTCCACGAGAACTCGTGGAGTCCTATAGTAAATCATGGGCTCTAGCACAGGCTCCCGCCTTGTATAGAAATAACGTGGGGTGGGACAGACAATCACCTTATCATGTAATACCGATAAAGGGAAAACCTCAGCCACAACCGCAATATCCTATCAAATTTGAAGCTAGGGCATCGGTTAGACAAATTCTTAAAGAATTGGAGTATCAGGGTGTAATTGAGCCCTGTGTCTCGCCGATGAATAATCCCTTGTTTCCGGTTGCTAAACCGGACCATTCATATAGGATAGTGGTGGATTACCGACATTTAAATAGTCATACACGCACATATGCAATACAGAATTCACACAGCGCAGCGCTTATGAATAATATAGTGCGTAAAAAATATAAGACAACATTAGATATCTCGAATGGATTTTTCTGCCAGAATATTGCGCCCGAGAGTCGGGACTATACCTGTTTCAGTGAGTTTGGCTCTCAGAAATTTTTTTGTCGTTTGCCTCAGAGGTATAAGAATAGCCCAGGACTGTTTTCGGCTCGTGTAACTGAACTGCTGCATGAGTTCGACCCTGAAGCATTATCATATGTCGATGACATATATCTGACAGATGATGAGATTCTGCAACATCTAAGGCGTGTATCGCGCATTGTTGTGGGGTTTGCTGATATTGGCTATAAGTTTAATTTTAAGAAATCAAAGATTGCCTTCCTCAGCGTCATTTTCCTGGGATATGAGTTGTCGAGTGAGGGCAAGAGCTTGGCGCCACATTTTTTGGAGAAATGTGCTTTATTGCAGCCTCCTAATACGGTTCGGAAGCTCCAGTCATTGTTGGGGTTTCTGAATTTTGGCAGAACTTACATTCCTGAATATGCAACGCGTATAAAACCCTTATACGAGTTGATTCGCCCGAATTTTTCGAGTAAATTTTGGACGATTGAACATACACACATACTGCGAGAATTACAGAGTGATCTTTTAGCAGTTAAACACTTACACACTCGGGACAATAAGACACATTTAGTGATCAGGGTAATACCTGGGGCTGTTGGGTTTACTTATGTCACCTTTAATGAAGGGGAGACTGTCCCGATTGCATACAAATCTCACTTGTATTCTGCTGCAGAGCAACGTTTTGCACAAACTGAGAAAATTCTCACTGCAGTACAGATGGCTGTTATTAAAGAAAGACCGCTGGCCCAGGGTCAACGCATTGTTGTCGTTTCCCCGGTTCCGGCCTTAGAGGCTGTTACAAAAGCGAGTGTTCCTAATTCGAAGGCTCTACACCCGCGATGGATACAATGGGCTACGTCTTTGACAGCCACTGATGTAGATTATGTATTTGACCCTAAACTGTAGACTCAAGAATTTCTTCAATATGAAATAGAATACCCTGTTCCTGCTGGTACATTGCCTATTGACCAATATGAAGTGGTCATGTATACAGATGGCTCTGCGCAACCGGCGGTTGGGACTAAACAACAGTATTCTGCTGCATGTGCAGTGGTGAGCGGCACTATGGAGGGGGAAGTGTTCTGCCCCCGACATACTTATACCAAAACCTTGGGAGATTGCACGGCACAGCTGGCTGAGCTCAAAGCTCTATTGTTAGCGTTGGAGCACGCGGATCCAGCACTTTTAACCTTGCTGGTCTGTGACTCCTACTACTGTGTGCAGTCTTTCAACGAATATTTACACTATTGGAAGATGAATGGGTTCAGAGATTCTAAAGGCAACACCATTAAGCATAAAATGTTGTGGGGTAAGGTTGCGGATCTGAAGGAAACGCTTCCTAAAGTCCATGTTGTGCATACACTTGGACACCAGCGCGTTGGAATACACGTTGCTGGGAATACTTTGGCTGATGAAGCCGCGAAATCGGCAGTGGCTGTCGCCACTGTGGCCGCAGTGACTCGTTCGAGTTCCAAACCAGACACAGAAATATCGGCTGCCATAAAAGCTACTGATGATGGCACGCCCTTTCCTAAAGGATTTCCTTCAAAATATAGTTACTGCTTGAATAGTGCGCTAAATGCTACTGTTACAATTCCAGGCATTGGTGTACGTGAAATTCCGAATAAAATAGAGAAACCTCGATTGATTTCTGCAGCCCATGAGGGGGTGGCTTCTGCACATGCTGGTGTGGCTGCCACAATTTCACTTTTACAGGCTCGTTACTGGTGGCCTGGTCTCTATAAAGAGACGAAGCAGTATGTCCTTTGTTGTGACATTTGTCAACAAATTAAGGCATCGTCGGCTAGACGCCCGCAGCAGACGCCCCTTCTGATTTCAAACAAACCATTACAGTGTGTGTACTTGGATCATTGTGGTCCGCTGACGCCAGATAGTGCATACAAGTATATATTGGTTGCTGTAGATTCGTGCTCCAGATTTGTATTGGTATGGCCACAACGCTCGGCTGACGCTCGCACTGTTATTAAAGATTTGCGCATCTTTGTCGATGTATTTGCAGTTGCGGCTTTTCATTCGGACCAGGGCCCTGCTTTTGCTTCTAAGGCATTCAGGGACACCATGGCTTCGTTGGGGGTCCAACTCCAATTCTCGTCTCCATTTCATCCCGAGGGAAATTCTGTCGTGGAGCGTTTAAATCGTGATTTAAAGCAGTCCTTAACGGCCAGAGTTATAGGTACGGGTCGTGGTTGGCTAGCCCACCTATATGGAGTACAGAGAGCACTTAATAACTTGCCTAGAAGGTCACTGGGGGGTCGTACTTCATATGAGTGCCTGTTTGGAACACGAATGTATGTTCCTGATCTAGATGGTCCTGGTGTGGAGGCAGCAGATACGCCCTTTGACATAAATGATCGTGTCACTGTTTTGCAGGATTTACAACAATTCCGTGAAGATAACTCTTCTGCCAATGCTGCCTCCTCAGGAATTAAGGATAAGCCAGTAACACCTACTGGTTGGATACCCAGGATTGGGGATCTAGTGCGTGAAAAGGTCGCAGTTAAAAAAGAATTTGGTCCTTCTTATTGAGAACCTGTCCCTGTGTTGGGGGTAAGCGGCACGAGAACTGTGATTTTACCGCCGCTGCGAGGGGCCAAAGGAAATCGCTTTGTTTCTATTGATAATGTCAAGTTACAACATGTGGCCGATTCTGCACAGCAGACCAAGAGGGACACCCAGTAGTTCCGGAATCCCTCTCACTACTGGGGACGAGGTCCCGCTGCAGGTGATTTTCACCGACACTGTTTCCTCTCCGAGCTTGAGGAGGGTGGATAATGATCTTGCGACTGTTCCACCGACGGCGATTAATATGGAATCTTGTGATCAAATTGCTGTACGTTCTACTGACGTTTCTGAACATGTGGTTTATAGCGTGCCACGGCGAGAGCCTCCGTCTGCTTCTTCGTTCACAGTTGCACCTTTTGCTAGAACTGCTTCTGGCTGCTTCAACGACGCTGATAATGATGGGTCCGGCTCCTCGTCTTCGATGTCTTCTGTCCACGGTCCACGACGGCTGCTGGGATGGCTTAAACGAACATATTTTGTTTTTCCTTGGAACTATTTTTGGCTGTTTTTGGCCGTGATGACTATTTTATTATGGTTGGGATTTGTGGTTACTTTTTTTCTGATAATACATGGTCATTTTCTTCCTGATCGATCTGACATTGAGCACGTGGAGACTGTGTTGAAACCACATTTTTCGTCTCATATGGTTCGAAGAGACTTGTCCACAGTGAACATTTCTGCTATACCAGTTCCGGATGGAATTGTGTGGGATAAAGTAATGTTTGATATATATGGTCCCACTGAATTGATTCAAATACCGTATGTCCTCAAATTATCAATTAATGATATTGTTATACCTGGCATTGTTTCTGATGATTGGGATGTGAAGACAGTAGATTCTATGCTAACGGATTTGCAATATTATACTGTCTATGATGATGAAGATGCTTACCAGTTTAGAGACAATCATGGTGACATGTTTTGTTACAACTATTATGGACACCATTTTATTCATAAAGCTAGTAGCCCTAAGTCCATGTTTAATTATGTGCAATGGGAACATTGCTCGACTCCTCCGCAAGGGAGTTCAAAAACGTATTATGAAAAATTTGCATATTTTACTGGGCATGATCCACGTAATGCTAGGTCCTACTATTTTAAAGTTACACTGTATTCTAATAAGCAAATGTTATTGACCGATACTAAATTACTGTATTCTAATTTGTTTGTTTCTAAACTGTCGGTCGAGGGATATGAATACTGGTTCAAAACTGTTGACTTGAAAAGTGTTTGGGGTACGAAAAATTGGCAAATGCAAGGCAGGGACACGTTATTTAGAGCATGTATTATCCCTGTGCAGATGATTTTCCTCAATCACACAGTACAACAGACTAGCTGTTTGGGCTTAGTGACGATTAAGGAGTTAACTTTACCTAGTATACCTGTCCCTTCTAAATTAAAAAATTGGCAGCACTATGTGAATGCTACTTTCAGTGACTTTGCACATTGGGTCCAGAATGGTACACTTAACACTTCATCGTTACATCCAGGCGGGTGGTTATTATGGCCTGTAGACACTAATATGTGTCATCAACGTTTTGTCACCTCTTCAGGGGGGTTCAGGACTAGTAGGGCAGACCCTCGTTACGTTTCACCAGAACATGCTGATATTATAACTACATACAGTGTGGGGAAGCTTTGTCAGCAATGGTTGAAGTCATCCACGCTGGATGCAGTTAAGTCACATCTCATGTTACTGTCTAATAATACTGATTTACAAGATTTTTTGTCAGGTCCCAGAGTACCAGGGAAGAAAAGGTTCTTATACGAGGTTTATAATGAGATTTGGAAGCTTTCACAACAAGAGGCTGCAGCCCGGTTGAGGCAGATTGATCAAGAAAATCTGATGCAGACTTTGTCTGTTGTTGATAATGGCATGCATACCCTTTCCGAACGTGTTTACACGATTGACAGCATTGTTTCCTCTGCCATTGACATTATTAAATCGGACATGTCTTCTTTATATCATGGGCAGAGTCAGACGCGGTCCATCATGCAGCTGGGTTGGACTCTTCAGACCTTGAAGGCGGGTCGCGTTCCATGGCAGCACGTTCGTGCCAGGGAGATCTTTATCTCTTTTAATTTGACTCGTCAACAACAACTGATGGCTAAAAAGGAAGCGACATATGTTATGTTAAATATTGAAAAATTAGAGAAACTGCCTTTCACGGTAGCTGTGATTCCGTCAGCTGAATGGTTGATCCATGGGGTTATTAATTTGCCTATCTCTACTTTGCAATTTACTTCGTGTTTGAAGCACATTCCGGTGGGTAGATATGAACTATTGGGAGACAGTTACATACACGAGGTGTGGGACCTTCCCTTTCAGTACAGATGTGTTAATGGTTTGAAGGAGGTTTTTCTTAGCGGCAGCGAATGCAAAGCTTCTGTCAGCCATTCAATGGTTTGTAAACAGCTGTCCTTGCACGGGGCGTGTAACGCTTCGATTGCTAACTTAGCTTGTTATCTGAAGGGAGTTCCAGTCACGATTATTAAAAACACTTTCCAGGTGCTTTCTAACGGCAGTTACATTGTTCTTAACAGCGAACGCTGCTGTGGCATGCGTGCCGGAATAGTTTACATCGTCGTTGTCAACAAGGCCGTTACGTGCTGCGGGAATGTGTTGTTTCCCCCACTCAATTTAGGGAGGTAGCAGACATCTGGCCTCATATTGCTACTTCCAAGGTTGATTTCGACAAGTTGAGTCGGCTAAAAGCTTTATTGTTTCAAAAGCATGTGGCCCTTACATCTGCTAGCGAGACCTACGCACTTCAGGTGGCAGGGTCATCGGCGGAGATACAGTCCCTTTTGAATACTAACTTTCCGAATCACTTCGGTGAACTTGTGGGACGTATATTTAATGCATCCAGCACCGCTGGTATTGCACATTTTTTCAAAGTTGCTGGTGTTGGTTTTGCTCATACCTTCTCTTCCATATTCGGTTTGATACCTTCGGCTATACATTCTATTTTCGGAAGCATTTATGGGGGTTTCCCGATTACTTTGGCTTTATTGGCTGGGGTCTTGCTGTTGTTGCTATTTTTTCGCAATGGCTGTCCCGTCACGACGAGATCCTGTACTGCTGCTCCCATCAGCGCAGCTGTGTCGTGAACGCATGATGCAGCATTTTGGAGCGACACTCCTGGGACATTTGGAGTGCGACTGGTCTCTGTCATTCAGACCGGTTTTGGATTGTGTGCAACCCGTGTTTCGATGCCTTTGGTGCTCGTTTGAACATGCACTGGCTCTCTGTCTCTCATTGCAGCGCCCTCCAATGGTCGATACTGATCTGTTGATGTTCCCGATTAGGGCTCATTCCCAGACTTGTGCACTACGGATGCGCTTGCTTCGTGAGGCAGTTTATGAGATTCCCTTCCTGGAGGAAGATGGTATTGTCTCTTTCATAGGCCCTGCACGGGGTGCCGCCCTGACTGGTTTTGGGGCTTTGGATCACACCTGCTCCATGATACTTTGTGGCGTGGATCTTCCGATATTGACATATATCGAAGTGGAGGAACTCCTGCGTTCTATTGCTTCTATCTGACGATTGGATTTTTACAAAATTGACACTATATTGAATTTGGTTTTATGACCACATGTTACCTAAATTTATGACTTTCTTGTCTTCTCACCTTGTCGAAATACTTGTTTTAGATATTGTTTATCTTTAGGGCATCCTTTTATATTATTGGAACCACTTGCTACCGACAAGGGGAGGGTGTAGTGTGGTTAGTTTTACGTATTCATTGCGCTTTAGCTTCAGGCTTTAGGCCTTTGTGCATTTTGCCCTGAATATATTTTATTAATTTGCTGATAGCTTAGAGCCTCTGTGCACTTTGCTCTACATGCTTTTTATTAGGCTTCGTACTGTTATTTTTCAAATAGCCAGTTCTACGGTGTTGTTTTTTATTCATATCACACTGTTTTGCCTACTTCAGCACTGGAGTTCTCCATAACATATTTACTCTGTGCTTCAGTCAAGGATACAGTCTGGTACATTGCCGATAGACGTGGTAAGAGTTTAGACTTGGCATTCCTGCGTAGGGACATTTTGTGATCACAATGACATGTTAGTTATAAAATCACTTCCTTGTCCCAATACACGCCAGAGGGAGATTCCGACCAGGGAACCACAACTTGACGTTGACTGCCTCGTTGCAGATGCTGAACCAAGATCACAGGTCTTTGCTCAGGTATGAGGGCTGATATCCCCATAGTGATTCTAATAGGCAAACTAGAAGCTTAACATGCTGTGCTCTAGATAGAACAAGCAGAGGGAGAGTAGAAACTGTTTGACAATATGATAGCTTTGTTTTTATGTTTTACTCTCCTGGTAACTATCACAATCCAACTGTGTTGTATCGTTCTGGTTATTGCGGCTCACGCCTTAATATCTAAAATACAGTTGTTTTATTAAAAACATTATATAAAACTTATACTGTCTTTGTCATTTGTATATGAGATCATATTGGAAATAAGAGAGTTGGTTTGGATCTGAGTAACGACGACTTCCCTGAGAAGTTCTGAAGATGTCATGCGCTCGGCTGCCAAATCATTCCTTCCACAGGGGAGAAATGAGGCACTGCTAGTTAGCCGGAGCAAAAACCGGATTTAGGGTGACAGAGTTCTTTACACGTGGGTCAGACTCAGTCCCCCACACCGTTATCGATCCTGCTACCTAGAAATCCAGTAGTCTCATTTAGAATAATGAGAGCCCACGCGACACCTTGCTGCAGAAGTGCTCTCCAAGGGCTTGGATAGAACTTGCCTCCTGTTCCCTGATGTCTCAGGATCAAAAAGACTTCCATCTTTCAACTGGACTTCTTGTGCGCCGAAAAATTAGATGCACAGCTTGCTCCGCAGTGAAAAATTAAGCGCACGCCGATCCGGAAAGATGCTGCTCGACCCCACAAGGAAAAGATCGATGCGACGCCTGCGGTGCGACCGGAGCTTCGACGCACGGCCCGCCTGGACAGCGCCACTCGACTTCCAGAGAGGAAATCGACGCGACGCATGCCGTGAGGGAGAAAATTCCACGCACAGCCCACCGGAACGACGCGCAGCCGGACAACAAGCCCAGGATTCCACGCACAGACCCCGGGACATCAGGTAAATCCTGCGACCCACAGAGGAGACCTGTCCGCGCGCCGGAAAACGACGCATGTCTTCTCCACGTGAAAAATAACGACGCAAGTCAGTTTGTGAAGGGGCGAAACCGACGCACACACCATTTTTCCACGCATCTCCTCCTCTGCCGCCCTTTGCGGAGATTTTCCACTCCAACCCAGGTACTTTGTGCTTGAGAGAGACTTTGTTTGCTTTTTAAAGACTTAAGACACTTCATATCACTTTTCAGTGATATCTCTACAATTTCTTATTGCATCTTTTATCGTTTTGACCTGCAAATATCCAGATAAATATTATATATTTTTCTAAACACTGTGTGGTGTATTTTTGTGGTGCTATATTGTGTTATTGTATGATTTATTGCACAAATACGTTACACATTGCCTTCTAAGTTAAGCCTGACTGCTCAGTGCCAAGCTACCAGAGGGTGGGCACAGGATAATTTGGATTGTGTGTGACTTACCCTGACTAGAGTGAGGGTCCTTGCTTGGACAGGGGGTAACCTGACTGTCAACCAAAGACCCCATTTCTAACATTGGTGATCAGCTGTGAGGATAGGACTTGTATTTGTGCAGTGTCATACAGTAGCTAAGTATTTCACTACCTACCCACAGTTGAAGGTCAACTTGAATTTTATCTCTTTTTGCAAATTCATTTTTCCTGACAATTTTCAAAAACTAAATCCTCACTCAACATGTCTCTGGCTGGGTCTCAAGCAGGAGATTTTGACCTGGCCCTGTTGGAGACATATACTGTCAAACAGCTGAAAGGGTTCTGCAGGGTGATGAGAGTACGCACCCAGGGGGCCTCCAGAAAGGAGGACTTTCAAGTGGCTCTGAGGGCCTGGACAGAAGCCCATTTAGAGGAGGATGCTGAGGAAGAGGAGCCAGCAAATGGCCCCTCAGAGGATTTGTTGCCATCAGTGGGTGATGTTACCACTGCAATTGTGCCCCCTTCCAGACCAGGGAGCAGTGTCTCTGAGCAAAGCCTGACCGCAGAGGAAAGGAGAGAAGAAAGGGAGGTCCAATTGCAAATGGCAAGACTGAAAAATGAGGCTCAACAGGAGGAAAGGAGGGCAGAGAGAGAAGCCAAGCGAGCTGAAGCTGAAAGAGCAGCCAAACAGATGGAAGCTGAAAGAGCAGCCAAACAGATGGAAGCTGAAAGAGCTGAAGCTGCAGCTGGGAGAGCTTTGGCTGAAAAGAAACTATTGTTAGCTCATGAACTGAGTCTCAAGGAGCTGGAGATCAAGGCAAGACAGTCTGAATCCAGCAGTAATGGTGGCAGCATACAGACAGGACCTGCTGGAGAGAAGAAGGTTTGTATACCCAAAAATGAGGTGCCCAGTTTTGTGGTTGGAGATGACATAGATAAGTGGCTAGCTGCTTATGAAGTTGCATTAGAGGCCTATGAGGTTCCTGAAGGGCAATGGGGTACAGCTATGTGGAGTTATGTACCAGTACTGGGGAGGGACACACTTCTCACACTGGATCCTAAGGATAGAAACACATACCCACTTCAGAAAGCCATTTTACTGGCCAAGTTTGGGCTGACCCCTGAGGGATACCGTCAGAGGTTCAGGGACAGCACCAAACAAACCACACAAACATGGGTAGATTTCTTTGACTTTTCCAGTAAGGCAATGAATGGATGGGGAGGGGCAACAAAGTAGATGATTACAAAGGGTTATATGACTTGATTCTGAGAGAGCATATGCTCAGTACTACTTGTATAGAGTTGCGCCAGCACTTGGTAGATAGTAAGCTGACTGATCCCAGGAAGCTTGCTGAGGAGGCGGACCTCTGGGTTAGCACCAGAGTGTCCAGAAAGGTATCTGGGGGGGACACCCACAAAGGTGGTCAGGGTTCCCAACAGAAGAAAGAGGGGGGAGATAAACTTACAGGTAAGGAACTCTCAAAAGGCCCCCAAAAGAATTCCCAGGGAGGGGGTGGCAACCATTCCTCTTCCAGATTTGGGAAAAAGCAAGGGACTTATGATAAATCAGGGAAATTCACCCCCAAATGCTTAGAGTGCTACCAGTATGGTCACTATAAGGGCGACTCCCAGTGTTCCAAGAGAGCACCGTCCACTACCGGACAGACACCTGGGTTGACTAGTGTAGCGCTCAGAGGGAGACAGACCCAGATAGTTTTGGGGAGCAGGCAGAGGTTTCCCTAGTGTCCCTGGGAGAAAGAGAAATGGTGCCCAAAGCCCACATGCCCCAAAATACCTCCAAGTATAGGCAGTGGGTCACCATTGATGGGCAAAAGGTGGAGGCTCTGCGTGACACAGGAGCCAGTATGACTACTGTCAAGAGTCAGCTGGGGTCAACAGAGCAGATAGTCCCTAATACATTCCACCAGGTCATAGTCGCTGACAATCATGAGAGTCACCTAACGGTGGCTCTGGTTCCCTTTGAGTGGGGGGGGGTCTCTGGTACTCTGAAAGTAGCTGTGAGTCCTGCCATGCCTGTAGATTGTCTGTTAGGCAATGATCTTGAGCATACTGCTTGGAAAGAGGTAGAGCTCAGATCCCACCTGGAGATGTTAGGTTTGCCTGAGTGGGTCTGCATGACCACACGGTCCATGGCTGCCCGGGAAGGGAGTCAAGGGCGTCTGGAGCCTGGAACAATGGTCCAGACAGCTGGAAAGAGGAAGGGCAAGAGGCGTGGGAAACCCGCCTCAAATGTTCCCACGGTGGTGGACGGGCCCCTGACAAGGAGGAGGCCCCTGAGCCAACTGGGGAGGACATAGCTGACCTGGGTAACCTACCTGAACTTGCTGGCTGGCAAGTAGAGGGTGGACCAATCAGGGCAGAATTCTGCCAGGCGCAGAAGGAATGCCCCACCCTTGAGGGTCTGAGGCAACAGGCCACAGCCCAAGCAGCCGGTGACGCCTCTGGCAATCACCTTATTTACTGGGAGAATGATCTCCTTCACAGTGAGCCTAAGGTTTCAGGTCCTGGGGCAGCCCGTGTGCTGGTGGTCCCCCAGTGTTACCGGACCTTCCTACTTGGTCTGGCTCACAACATCCCCCTGGCAGGACACCTGGGCCAAGACAAGACCTTTAACAGACTTGTCACCCACTTCCATTGGCCCAGAACGAGGATAGCCTCAGATAACTTCTTCAGAGCTTGCCAAGTTCCTGAGTACGTTTGATCTTACTTCAGTATACTGGCAGATCACCCTGGCTGAGGGGGCTGAAGAGAGATCAGCATTTTCCACACCTGATGGCCATTACCAATTCTGGGTGATGCCATTTGGGTTGAAAAATGCCCCGCTATTTTCCAACGGTTGGTTAACGGGTTCCTAGCTGGTAAGGATGCCTACTGTGCAGCCTAGCTGGACGACATAGCCGTCTACAGTTCCAGCTGGGAGGAACACCTGCTCCACCTCAAGGAGGTGCTTCAGGCTCTGCGACAGGCAGGTCTGACCATCAAGGCTAGTAAGTGCCAGATTGGGCAGGGTCCCGTGGTGTACTTGGGACACCTAGTAGGTGGTGGCAAGGTGCAGCCACTCCAGGCCATGATTGAAACTATCAAGGCCTGGCAACCACCTAGAACACACACTGAGGTGAGAGCCTTTTTAGGCCTCACTGGGTACCACCGCAGATTCTTCAAGGGCTATGGTACCATTGTGTCATCCTTGGCAGAACTCACTTCCAAGAAACAACCTAGGTTGGTGAATTGGACAGAGGCTTGTCAGAAAGCCTTTGATTCTCTGACGGAAGCCATGTGCATGGCCCCCGTGCTCAAGGCCCCTGACTACTCCCAGGAATCTATTGTGCAGACGGACGCTTCAGAGCATGGCATAGGGGCTGTTCTAGCACAGCTAAATGAGGAGGGCTCAGACCAAATAGTAGTCTTTATTAGCAGAAGGCTATTACCACGGGAACAGAGGTGGAGTGCTATTGAGAGAGAAGCATTTGCTGTGGTCTGGGCACTGAAGAAGTTAAGACCTTACCTGTTTGGGACTCACTTCCGGGTTCAGACAGACCACAGGCCCCTCAGATGGCTCATGCAGATGAGGGGTGAAAATCCGAAACTCTTGAGGTGGTCCATTTCCCTACAGGGGATGGACTTTACGGTGGAGCATCGCCCGGGGTTGATCACGCCAACGCTGATGGTCTCTCCAGATACTTCCGCCTTAGCGATGAGAGCTCCCAGGAGGTCAGGTAGCTCTCCCCACTTTCAGCTGGGGGGGACACATGTTAGACCTGACAGCTTTAGGGTGATCACCCCTAACTTTTTGCCTGCCTCCCTCCACTTTTTGGACACTGTTTTTGCTGGCTTTTAGACTCTGCGCACTTTACCAGTGCTAACCAGTGCTAAAGTGCATATGCTCTCTCCCTTTAAACATGGTAACTTTGGATCATACCTGATTGGACTATTTAATTTACTTATAAGTCCCTAGTAATGTGCACTAAATGTGCCTAGGGCCTGTAGATTAAATGCTACTAGTGGGCCTGCAGCACTGGTTGTGCCACCCACTTGAGTAGCCCCTTTACCTTGTCTCAGGCCTGCCATTGCAAGGCCTGTGTGTGCAGTTTCACTGTCACCTCGACTTGGCATTTAAAAGTACTTGCCAAGCCTAAACCTCCCCTTTCTCTACATATAAGTCACCTCTAATGTGTGCCCTAGGTAACCCCTAGGGCAGGGTGCTGTGTGGGTGAAAGGCAGGACATGTACCTGTGTAGTTTACATGTCCTGGTAGTGTAA
This sequence comes from Pleurodeles waltl, assembly GCF_031143425.1. Taxonomy (NCBI): domain Eukaryota; kingdom Metazoa; phylum Chordata; class Amphibia; order Caudata; family Salamandridae; genus Pleurodeles; species Pleurodeles waltl. The sequence continues at coordinate 1,281,342,444 of NC_090437.1, forward strand.
AACTCCTAAATTTGTTTTTACACTACTGTGAGGCCTGCTCCCTTCATAGGCTAACATTGGGACTGCCCTCATACATTATTGAATTGGTAGCTGCTGATCTGAAAGGAGTAGGAAGGTCATATTTAGTATGGCCAGAATGGTAATACAAAATCCTGCTGACTGGTGAAGTTGGATTTAATATTACTATTCTAGAAATGCCACTTTTAGAAAGTGAGCATTTCTCTGCACTTAAATCTTTCTGTGCCTTACAATCCACGTCTGGCTGGGTTTAGTTGACAGCTCCTTGTGCATTCACTCAGACACACCCCAAACACAGGGTACTCAGCCTCACTTGCATACATCTGCATTTTGAATGGGTCTTCCTGGGCTGGGAGGGCCTGCTCTCACACAAAGGATAGCCACACACCCTACTGGGACCCTGGCAGACAGGATTGAACTGAAAGGGGACCTGGTGCACTTCTTAGCCACTCTTTGAAGTCTCCCCCGCTTCAAAGGCACATTTGGGTATAAAACAGGGCCTCTGCCCTACCACCTCAGACACTTGCTGGAGAAGAAACCTGAACCAGAACCTGCATCCTGCCAAGAAGAACTGCCTGGCTGCTCAAAGGACTCACCTGACTGCTTTCTACAAAGGACTGCAGCCTTGCTGAACTCTTGCCTTGCTGCAGAAGTGCTCTCCAAGGGCTTGGATAGAGCTTGCCTCCTGTTCCCTGAAGTCTCAGGACCAAAAAGACTTCCATCTTTCAACTGGACTCCTTGTGCGCCCAAAAATTCAACGCACAGCTTGTTCCGCGGTGAAAATTCACCGCACTCCGATCCGGAAAGACGCTGCTCGACCCCGCAAGGAAGAGATCGATGCGATGCCTGCGGTGTGACAGGAACTTCGACGCACGGCCCGCCTGGACAACGCCACCCGACTTCCAGAGAGAAAATCAACGCAACGCCTGCCGTGAGGGAGAAAATGGTTGTGGCGGGGTACGTTGAGGATCAGTCGGGCGGAGGCATTTTGGATGCGCTGGAGGCGTCGTAGGAGTTTGGCAGGGATGCCTGTGTAGAGTGCGTTGCCGTAGTCTAGCTTGCTGCTGACGAGGACCTGTGTCACGGTTCTTCTTGTTTCAGTTGGGATCCACTTGTAGATCCTGCGGAGCATGGGGAGGGTGTTGTAGCAGGAGGAGGAGACTGCGTTGACCTGTTTGGACATGGAGAGGGAGGAGTCGAGGATGAATCCTAGATTTTGTGCATGGTTGGTGGGAGTTGGAGGGGTTCCCAGTGTAGTCGGCCACCATGAGTTGTCCCAGGCTGAGGGGGTGGGTCCGAGGATGAGGTCCTCCGTCTTGTCCGATTTCAGCTTCAGCCGGCTGTTCCTCATCCATTCGGCGATGGCCTTCATGCCCTCGTGGAGATTGGTTTTGGTGGTGTGCGGGTCTTTGGTGACCTGACTCTTCTTTTCTAGCACTGGGTAAATGGGATGTCCTCTTGCCATGCCTGCTTTTCGCCTACAGAGAGGTGCCTCAGAAGGGAGTAGGGTTTTCCCCCTTTGAACTTCTGTTTGGCCATCCTGTTAGGGGACCACTACCTCTTGTAAAAGAAGGCTGGGAGAGACCTCTCCATGAGCCTAAACAAGATGTGGTGGACTATGTACTAAGCCTATGTTCAAGGATGGCAGAGTTCATGGAAAAGGCAAGCAAAAACCTTGAGGCCAGCCAACAACTCCAGAAGATGTGGTATGACCAAAAGGCTGCTATGGTTGAGTTTCAGCCAGGGCAGAAAGTGTGGGTTCTGGAACCTGTGGCTCCCAGGGCACTTCAGGACAAATGGAGTGGCCCTTACCCAGTGCTAGAAAATAAGAGTCAGGTCTCCTACCTGGTGGACCTAGGCACTAGCAGGACCCCCAAGAGGGTGATCCATGTTAACCGCCTCAAACTCTTCCATGATAGGGCAGATGTAAACATGTTGATGGTTACAGATGAGGACCAGGAAGCAGAGAGTGAACCTCTCCCTGATCTCCTCTCCACTGACCCTAAGGATGGCACAGTAGATGGAGTAATCTATTCAGACACCTTCTCTGGCCAACAGCAGGCTGACTGCAGGCAAGTCCTCCAGCAGTTTGGTGAGCTCTTTTCCCAAACCCCTGGTCAGACACGCCTGTGTACCCATGATGTGGACACAGGAGACAGCATGCCTGTCAAAAACAAAATATTTAGACAGTCTGACCAAGTTAAGGAAAGCATCAAAGTGGAAGTCCACAAGATGCTGGAGTTAGGAGTGATTGAGCACTTTGACAGTCCCTGGGCACACAAAAGATGGCAAGAGAGAGATGAGGTTCTGTGTGGACTACAGAGGGCTTAATTTTTGTCATCAAGACAGATGCTCACCCCATTCCAAGGGCAGATGAATGAATTGACAAATTGGGTGCTGCCGAATACTTAAGTACCTTTCACTTAACAGCAGGGTACTGGCAAATAAAAATGGCGCCAGGAGCAAAAGAGAAAACAGCATTTTCTACACCTGATGAGCACTATCAGTTTACTGTGATGCCCTTTGGCTTAAAGAATGTCCCTGCCACCTTCCAAAGGTTGGTGAATCAAGTCCCTGCTGGCTTGGAGTCCTTTAGTGCAGCTTATCTTGATGATATTGCTGTCTCTAGCTCCGGCTGGCAGGATCACCTGGTCCACCTGGTGAAGGTTTTGCAGGCTGTCAGAGTCACCAGATCCTCGGGGTCCGTGCACGTTCCCAACACTTCCACCACAAGACAGCTCCAATACTCTGATTAGATTTATCACAGAGTCTAAGAGAGTCCAAGTGTGGAAAAGGGGATTAGGACGGGAACAGCTGGGAAGGAGACCTGTAGGAAGCAAAAGGTTAAAACACAACATCAAAATTACATCTCATGAAATCAGTACCATGCTACAACTCTAAGCTTCGTCTTTTCTGAAAAAACATGAACAACCCTGGAATAATCCTAAAACTGACTAGGCTTTAGATGACCGAATACCTTAGGAGGAAACAGGAAAAGTTAAATAGGACTTTCAGATTCAAGTACTTTCTTTAGCATGAGAATCAGGAAACACTCTGAGCAATTTCTAAACAACCATATGAATCTCCTTTTATGAATACATATCAGGAACACACAGCATTACATCTAGAACTCTGGTATTGTTGTGTTCATCTCAGAAAAAACATTTGGAAGTAAATTGCGCACATTGCAGATTTTTATATGAGTATTAAACACCATAAAGGTTTGTGCACCATGAAATCACACAACGTAGATTTAAGGAATAAATCACGCGACGTGTCAACTTGAAATGCTACCAAGAAAATGTCTTAGAATGGTAGCGCACAGTAACTTACATTATTTATACACGAGGAAAGAATTGCGCGTCTTGCCGATTCAAATGCCAAGAAATAGTAGCACACAATGAACGACATGAAAAGCACTCAGAGAAAGAATCGCGCGTCTTGTCGATTCAAATGCCACCATACAAATGCCAAGAAATGGTAGCGCACAATGAATAACATGAAAAAACACTCAAGGAAAGAATCGCGCGTGTTGCCGATTCGAATGCCACCATGTAAATGCCAGAAAATGGTAGCGCACAATGAACAGCATGAATTACACACAAGAAGTGAATTGCGCGTTTCGCCGATTCGAATGCCACCATGTAAATGTCAAGAAAAGGTAGCGCGCAATGAACAACAAAGTTAAATGCTCATGAAACGAGTTGCACGTCTTGCCAACTCGTAAAACATCATGTAAATGTCAAGAAATATCAGCGCGCAATGAACAATAATGTAATAACGAAGTCAAATCTTTATGGAATAAATTGCGCGTCCTCCCTATTTGCAAACCACCATACAAATGTCAAAAAATGGCAGCGCACAAGTAATCTGTTATTCATTTAAGAAAAGCAAGAATATGAAGATTCTCAATTACGGTGTTGGGAAATGTCCAAACACCGTCTTACCGCCTGGAAACAGTGATCACCAATGAGAGATGAGTGCAGAAGACTGGAAAATCCAAATAGGCCGCCGGGACAGGAGCTCAGGAAGAAGCTGCTGCTCTGCACCGGGACCTCTGAATAGTGAGCACTGGAACTTGGGCTGACTCTCTTTTATAGAGTCTTGGCCCAGCCTAGAACCACGCCCAGGCATGTTGCAGGGAAAGTCTCCAGAAGGCCCTGGAAAGGGACCACACCCTAACACACTCTGAATGTCTGCAGCAATACATTGTAAATGTACAGTATTTATAAGCACCTTAAAAATGAATCTTTTGGATGGAATTCTGCAATGCAAAAGGTTAAACAATAACATATCATCACAATGCATAAATTACTTTATCTTGCAAGTGTTGGGTTTTTGCATTCTAGATGCCCGTAGAGCGCGCACTGTCCTGGTGTTGACACAATCCCTGCAAGCAGCAGGCCTCTCTATCAAGGCACCTAAATGTCAGATAGGGCAGGGTACTGTGGTTTACTTGGGTCACCTTGTAGGTGGAGGGCAAGTTCAGCCACTCCAACCCAAGATCCAGACTATTCTAGACTGGGTAGCTCCAAAAACCCAGACTCAAGTCAGGGCATTCCTTGGCTTGACTGGGTACTATAGGAGGTTTGTGAAGGGTTATGGATCAATAGTGACACCCCTCACAGAACTTACCTCCAAGAAAATGCCCAAGAAGGTGAACTGGACTGTGGCCTGTCACAAGGCCTTTGACACCCTGAAGTAAGCAATGTGTACAGCACCAGCTTTGAAAGCTCCAGATTACTCTAAGCAGTTCATTGTGCAGACAGATGCCTCTGAGCATGGGATAGGAGCAGTCCTGTCTCAAACAAATAATGATGGCATTGACCAGCCTGTTGCTTTTATTAGCAGGAGGTTACTCCCCAGGGAGAAGCGTTGAAGGGCCATTGCGAGGGAGGCCTTTGCTGTGGTCTGGTCCCTGAAGAAGTTGAGACCATACCTTTTTGGTACTCCCTTCATAGTTCAAACTGACCACAGACCTCTCAGATGGCTAATGCAAATGAAAGGAGAAAACTCTAAACTGTTGAGGTGGTCCATATCCCTACACGGAATGTACTTTGTAGTGGAAGACAGACCTGGGACTGCCCATGCCAATGCTGATGGCCTTTCCAGGTTCTTCCACTTAGAAAATGAAGACTCTCTTGGGAAAGGTTAGACTCATCCTTTTTCGTTTGGGGGGGTTGTGTAAGGAAATGCCTTCTTGGCATGGTTAACCCCTAACCTTTTGCCTGTGCTGATGCTAAGTTTTGATTGAAAGTGTGCTGGGACCCTGCTAACTAGGCCCCAGTGTTCTTTCCCTAAACTGTACCTTTGCTTCCACAATTGGCACAGCCCTGGCACTCAGTTAAGTCCCTTGTAACTGGTATCCCAGGGCCCTGATGCCAGGGAAGGTCTCTAAAGAGCTGCAGCATGTCTTATGCCACCCTGGGGACCCCTCACTCAGCACATGCACACTGCCTCACAGCTTGTGTGTGCTGGTGAGGAGTAAATGACTAAGTCAACATGGCACTCCCCTCGGGGTGCCATCCCAACCTCACACTGCCTGTGGCATAGGTAAGTCACCCCTCTAGCAGGCCTCACAGCCCTAAGGCAGAGTGCACTATACCACAGGTGAGGGCATATGTGCATGAGCACTATACCCCTATAGTGTCTAAGCAAAACCTTAGACATTGTAAGTGCAGGGTAGCCATAAGAGTGTAAGGTCTGGGAGTTTGTCAAACACGAACTCCACAGTTCCATAATGGCTACATTGAAATCTGGGAAGTTTGATATCAAACTTCTCAGCACAATAAATGCACACTGATGCCAGTGTGCAAGTTATTGTAATATGCACTCAGAGGGCATCTTAGAGATGCCCCCTGAATACCAATCCGACTTCTAGTGTAGGCTGACCAGTTCCTATCAGTTTACCACAAACCAGACAAGTTGCTGGCCACATGGGGAGAATGCCTTTGTCACTCTGTGGCCAGGAACAAAGCCTGTACTGGGTGGAGGTGCTTCACACCTCCCCCTGCAGGAACTGTAACACCTGGCGGTGAGCCTCAAAGGCTCACCCCTTTTGTTACAGCGCCCCAGGGCATCCCAGCTAGTGGAGATGCCCGCCTCTCCGGCCACTGCCCCCACTTTTGGCGGCAAGGCTGGAGGAGATAATTAAAAAAACAAGGAGGAGACACCCACCAGTCAGGACAGCCCCCAAGGTGTCCTGAGCTGAGGTGACCCCTGCCTTTAGAAATCCTCCATCTTAGTTTTGGAGGATTCCCCCAATTGGATTAGGGATGTACCCCCCTCCCCACAGGGAGGAGGCACAAAGGGGGTATAGCCACCCTCCCAGACCTAAACACACCCCTAAATCTAGTATTTAGGGGCACCCCAGAACCCAGGAAATCAGATTCCTGCAACCTGAACTACAAAGAAGGACTGCTGACCTACAAGCTTGCAGAGACGACGGACGACGACAACTGCTTTGGCCCCAGCCCTATCGGCCTGTCTCCAGAGTCGAAAACTTGCAACCAGTGACGCATCCAATGGGACCAGCGACCTCGGAAGCCTCAGAGGACTGCCCGAAACCCAGGAGCAAGAAAGTCCTGTGAGCAGCAGCTCTGCTCAAAAACAGCTACATCTTTGCAACAAAGAATCAACTTCCAAAGAACTCACTCTTCCCACCGGAAGCGTGAGACTTCACACTATGCACTCAACGCCCCCTGCCCGAGATCCAGAGAACCAACACCACAGGGAGGACTCCCCGGCGACTTTGAGCCCGAGACGACCCCCCCTGAATCCCCACTGCGACGCCTGAAGAGAGAATCCAGAGGCTCCCCCTGATCGCAACTGCCTGTAACAAAGGACCTGACGCCTGGAACCAGCACTGCACCCGCATCCCCCAGGACCTGAAGGAACTGAACCTCAGTGCAGGAGTGACCCCCAGGCGACCCTCTGCCTAGCCCAGGTGGTGGCTGTCCCAAGAAGCCCCCCTGTGCCTGCCTGCATCATTAGAGTGACCCCGGGTCTCTCCATTGTTTCCTGTCTGAAACCCGATGCCTGCTTTGCACACTGCAACCGGATGCCCCTGTGCCGCTGAGGGTGTGTTTTGTGTGCCTACTTGTGTCCCCCAGTGCTCTACAAAACCCCCCTGGTCTGCCCCCGAGGACGTGGGTAATTACCTGCTGGCAGACTGGAACCAGAGCACCCCTGTGCTCCAGAGGCGCCGATGTGTTTTGGGCACCTCTTTGACCTCTGCAGCTGACCGGCCCTGAGCTGCTGGTGTGGTAACTTTGGGGTTACCTTGAACCCCCAACGGTGGGCTACCTATGCCCAGGAATTCAGACTTGTAAGTGTTTTACTTATCTGACAAACTAACCATTACTTGCCTCCCCCAGGAACTGTGGATTATTGCACTGTCTACTTTTAAAATACCTTATTGCAATTTTAACAAAAACTGTATATGTTATCGCTCTAATTCAAAGTTCCTAACTTACCTGTGTGGAGTACCTTGCATTCTATGTATTTACTTCAAATCTTGAACCTTTGGTTCTTAAAATAAAGTAGGAAAATATATTTTTCTATATAAAAACCTATTGGGCTGGAGTAAGTCTTTGAGTGTGTGTTCCTCATTTATTGCCTGTGTGTATACAACAAATGCTTAACACTACCCTCTGATAAGCCTACTGCTCGACCACACTACCACAAAATAGAGCATAAGAATGATCTAATTTTGCCACTATCTTACCTCTAAGGGGAACCTTTGGACTCTGTGCACACTATTTCTTACTTTGAAATAGTATATACAGAGCCAACTTCCTACAACTTTTATCTGTGTGTAGCCACATCTCTGTGTTATAATTTGAATATAATATTTCTGAAAATTGAAGCATAATGATTTTATTGACTACACAATGGTAAATGCCCTTCCATTGCTGTAGGGCAAAAAACTTCCATCGCTTTCAGGAATATATGATCCCTGATGAAAGATAGGCATGTTCCTAGCTCGTTTGTACAACTCAAAAGTAACTTAAAAGTCATCAATAATTTGTGATTCCCACCATTAGCACTACATGATTTTTTAAACACCACCTCCTATTATGCCTTTGAATATATTTGTCAAGAATAACCAACAATCTTGAGGTATGGATTCTACCTTTTTCTTTACTAGAATTGAGTCAGGGTTCAAAATAGTTCATTGGTTAACAGCATCCAAAAACGAGTTCAGAATATTTCTCTGTATCCCCAAATTGTTCTACAGCAACCATTCATGAAGCAGCTGTACTCAAACGAAATTGTGAAGCTAAAGACCAAGTTCCTGCTGCAGAAACATTGTAGCATGATCAAGGTAACTGTGAAACACAAGGAAACCTATACCCAAAGGTTCAAGATAATGAATGCCATTTGCAAAAAATTTGGAACTTCAAGAGTTCACAGGAAATGCCATTTCATTGTCACTTGCCATCATGCAGGGTAACCCTTTCGCCAAGCAGTGCTCACACTCTGTGATGACCACCTGCCCTTCTTTCCTCGAAATGAACTTGGAGCGGGTGGATGTGAAGTACTGCACTGTGGCTGCCAAGTCCTGACTGACACGCCTAAAAGACTGACACCAGATCCCCTTGAGATGGGAATACAGGCATCAGAAAGCAAGAAGTAGCATGAGTCTCTCATGTACAACACAACCAATATTTGGGCCTTATGTAGAGGACAGTAATGCAGCAGCTGCCAACAGGAACCAGTTGTCCTGGGTGTCCACCTTAGTGTTTCTCTGACTGATTTAGAGTGTGAGAGGTGGTAGTTTACCTAGGAGCAGAGTACAAAACCTAGCTCTGATCTTGGCCAAACCATTGTAACTGAACCAATACTAAAGAGAATGGTGCACTAATTTAGGCCTGCCATTCCCAACACTGTTGCTCCTCTCTGGGCTCTCTGGGTCTTTTGGCAAATTATGGTGGTCTCAGACAGAAAATGTCTACATATGTCTTCCAGGTGGTAGGATAAAACTGGGGTACCATAGTTTCATTTTTCTTTAAGACAAACCCAGCGATAAAAGTGCGGAGAAGTCCACCATTTTGGTATAGCAGAACAGACTTACCATCACTGTTTTGTTATCCCTTCACAGAAGAAAAATGCACTGACACGTAGATGTCCATGGCCCTGATTATGAATTGGACAGTTTCAGGGAAATGGTAAGTGTGTTTGCAAATGTACTGCTACTGTGTGGTAAATCCATTACCATCCAATTCTGAATTAAAGGCAATGGAAAGACGAGTGTGAGAAAACAGGGCTGATTGCAGAGGCCCCCTAACTTTTTGCCCCGATTTTCCACTTTTTGCTGGTGTTTTCCTGACTCTGATGGTGCCCTGGGTACTGCTAACCAGTCCCAGGGCCTGTGCTCTGTGTAAAATCAATATGCAAATTAGGCTAATTATAATTGGCTAAGTTAACCTACCTATAAGTCCCTAGTATATGGTAGGGCATGTAGGTTTAGGGACCACAGCATAGGTAGTGCACCCATAGGTGCACTGCTGAGGTGCCCAGTGTCATTTTAAAGGCAGGCCTGCCTTGTTGGCTGCTTTTAAATTAAAGTTATATGCAAATTCGACTTTGGAATTAAAAGTAGTTCCAAAGTCTTAAACTACCTTATTTTTACATATAAGTCACCCCTAAGGTGTGCCCTATGTGCCCCTAGGGCTGGGTGCCATGTAACTATAAGCAGGGACTTTATAAAAATAGTTTTATAAGCCCTGGTGAGGTAAAAACAGCCAAATTCGTTTTTCCCTCATTGTAGTAAATGGCCTTCATAGGCTAGAATGGGGAGACTTTGTTTTAAATGTTAAAGTCTCCTTAAATGATGCATACCAAGAATTTGGTATCAAATTAATTGTTGTAATAAATCCCACAACTTCCAGTTTTTTGGATTTAATATAACATGTGCAGGTAAAGAGTTTTAGATTTTACCTAAAAAGTTGCCAATTTCAGCCCTGCATTGTTTTTGCTGCTGTGCTCTGATTGGCCAGCCTGTAGCAGCTTAGCCAAGCTGCCTTGATGAGGTGTGAAGTGGCCTGGCTTCACACAAAGGAATGTGCCTGTGGGAGAGAATCTCCCCTCAGCAGATGGTGAGGCAGGAAGGGGGAGGGCTGCCAAACTGGTCTTCAAAGGCAGAGAAAGACATTTGGAGCAACCAGCAACACCCCCACATCCTGCAACCCCAGACAACTAGGTGCCCCCTTGATTAGATTAGGAGAGGGCAGGAGAGGGGTGTGTTTATGATTTTTAGCCACACCAGTGGGTGGGCTCAGCCAGATGTAACCTCCAAAAATCAGATTCAGCCATGTTGGATTTTTAGAGAATGTTGCCTTCTGGGATGGATTTTTGCCACACTTCCCAGGAAGTGGTCATCACAGGGGGACAACCCTGTACCTGATTGGAGAACCAGGACCCCCCTGCTTTTCACCCAGGAGCAAGGATAAAACTGGCAGACCTGCACCCACACCTCAGATCCCCAGCAGATTCCAACAAGGAAGAACTAAAGGAGAAGAAGGACTGCCCTACTGGACCCCTGGCCTGCACCTGGAACCTGCACTCAGAAGGACTGCACCAGCTGCACATTTGGGCTTCACCACAAGAAGGACTTTGCCTGGCTTCAACTGGTTCAAGGAGGGACTCCCTGTTTGCTACAGGTGAAAAATTGCTATCCAGAGTCCCCTGCACCAACTCCTGAAGAAAGTGACCAGCTGACCACTGTCCAGTGGCCAAAAAGGAGTTTGCGCCAGGTGCATTCTGGGAGTGGTAGTCTGCACCCCCCAAGGACCATCTCAGAACTTCTGGACCCTTGGGGTGAGCTGTGGACCCCAAAAGAACCTTAAAAGAACATCTGGGTGAAGCCCCAGAAGTTTGGAGAAGATTTGAGAATTTTTGTAAAAAAGCTCCATAGAGGGACTGACCCGCCGCGGAAATTCTAGCCGGCTTGCCTCAACCGCGACCCGGCCTGATTTGGTGGTTCGTCCCGGTAAAGAAAAATCTCCGAAAAAGAGACTAAGTCCGAAGGTAAAAAGTTGACCGGGACCTCCCAGCCATCGTCTCCGAGAAGGGCTCCATGGACATCGGATCAAGATCCAGGTTTACCCCGGTCGAAGGATTTTCACCTCGAAAAAATGACTAAGTCCGAAGGTAAAAAATCTCCACCGAGGAATCCAGCATCGCGTATCCGGAGAAGGGCTCCAGGAGGTCGGATAGGACTGGCAGGTTCGTCACGCTGAAGAAAATCTTCAAAATAAAGACTAAGTCAGAAGATAACTTTTTAACCGAGGCCTCCCGCGACCTGTAGCCGAGCAGGGCTCCATCGCAGTCGGCCTGAAACTTTGACTTTGCCCCGGTCGAGGTGCAACCAGATGACCCGATTGGCGCTTTTTGTTTCTAAGCGCTAGAAAAATAATAATTCTTTAAAAATTCATATCTCCGGTTCCCTTTATCCGATTATATTCGTTTTTGTGTCATTTTAAAGATAAAAATATAAACTATTTTTATAAATTGGTTTTGGATTTTTAAACTGTTTCCTGTGTTTTATTTAATTACTGTTTTGTGATATTTGAATGCTTTACACACTGTCTCCTAAGTTAAGCCTTGACGCTCGTTGCCAAGCTACCAAGGGTTGAGCTGGGGTTAATTTACTGAGTCCTAACTGGACCTAAGTGGAGGTTAGTGGCTTGTTGCTAGGTGTAGGTACCTACCTGCCCTTACCAATAACCCATTTTCCAACAACGAGTTATCATTTGGGACCAATTTTTCTGGTCACAAAGTCACATAAAATTCCCACTCCATGGGATTTATCACATACACTTACCACCTGCTCTGAATAAGTGGTAAATGTATGTGAGGACCTCTTGGTGAGGTGAGGAGTGAAAGTGGTATGGAGGTAGTGGAGGGAAGAGACAGTACATTTCTGGCAGGGGGCAGCATTTTATGAATGCAGCACACATGGATAGAGGAAATAGCAAGAAGAAATAAATATATTTCTCCTTGTTATGTCTCTGTTAAGATGTCCTACCATTTTGACTCAGTCCCAGGTTACTCATTTTAGCAAATATGGGAATGCACCAAAATTCATGGGTGGATGAGTGGAAACACCCACGCTCCACCCATGGAACACCTTCCCAATGCAGAGTAACACAAGGCAGCAACTTGCACTGCCTTGCACTACTCAGGATTTACCAAGCCACCCTAAGAGAGCCCTCACCAACCACATGCACACTGCCGTTGCAGATTGTGTGTGTTGGTGGGGAGAAAAATGTAAAGTCAACATGGCATCCCTTTCAGGGTGCCATGCCCACAAACCACTGCCTGTGGCATAGGTACGTGACCCCTCTAGCAGGCCTTACAGCCCTGAGGCAGTGTGCACTATACCACAAATGAGGTCATAACTGCATGAACAATATGCCCCTACAGTGTCTAAATCAGTTCTTAGACATTGTAAGTGCAGTGTGGCCATATTGAGTGCATGGGCTAGGAGTTTGTCATTAGAACTCCGCAGCTTCATGATAGTTTCACTGAAGGCAGAACACCGATGCCAGTGTTGGATTAATTGAAATTAATGAGATTAAGAGATGCCTCCTGTATTTTACCCAACCCTCTAGTGTAGGGCTGACAGGTCTGTGCCAGCCTGTCACTAAAAGACAAGTTTCTGACCGCATGGGGTGAGAGCTTTAGTGCTCTCTGGGGTCAGGAACAAAGCCTGCTCTGGTTGGAGGTCGTCACGCCTCCCCCCTGCAGGAACTGCAACACTTTGTGGGGAGCCTCAAAGGCTCCTGCCTCAGGTTCCACTGCCTTAGGCACTCCAACTAGTGGAGATGACTGCCCCCTGGACCAGGCCCCACTTCTTGGGGTAGATCCAGCAGAAAAATGTAGTGTGCCCACCCCAGCTAGGACCACCCCTAAGGAGCTAAGAGCTAAGGTGAACCCCTCCTGGCAGAATCCTTCATTTTGTTTTGGCAGCCACTAGGGTTAGGAATGTGCACCCCTCCCCAAAGGGAATGGTCACAGGAAGGGTGTAGCCACCCTCAGGGCCAGTAGCCATTGGCTACTGCCCTTTGACCCCTATAATGTCCCTAAATCTAGTATTTAGGGAAACCCCTGAACCTTGCTCTTCAGATTCCAGGTGACCTAACAAGAAGAAGAAGGACTGTCTGCAGCTTCAAAGACCCCTGCAAAAAGAAAATGACTTGTCCTGCACCAGTGACCTCTATAAACCCCAGAGGCCTGCCTGCCTAGCCAAAGGACCAACATCTCCTGAGCACAGCGCCCCTGTCCACAAGAAACAGCCAAGAAGGACTCCAGAACTGCCCCAGATTTGCGAGTCCTGCCCACTCTTTTCCTGACGCCCACAGCCCGAGTCCAGGTGGCCCATCAGACCAGAGAGAGTCCCTTGGTGATTCTGACCTTGAGTCCACCCTGGATTGACCCCTCCTGACCAACACGACAACGCCTGCAGCCTAAATCCAGAGGACTCCCCTGACCGCAACTGGATCCGGTGAAGATTTCCCGAAACCTAATGGTAACCATGTACCCCCACTCCCCTGGCCTTAGGGAACCCAGCCAATGGTCTAGCACCATCCAGTGGGCTCTCTATGTACCTGTGCAGCAATTGGTTTTCTCCAGTCGACTCAGTGGACAAAGCCTGCAGCATCTTTGTGACCCCCGGGGTTTCCTCATTGAGAAGGACTTGGCGCCCAATGCTGTATTGACACCCTGCGTGCAGCTGCCCCACTGCTGATGAGGGTGTGTGTTTGTTGCTGACCTTTGGACCCCACCAGTGCTGAGCAAAACCCCCCAGGTCTGTGCCCTGAAGTGGTGGGTACTTACCTGCCAGCTGATTCTTCCTGAGTGCCCCCGTCTCCATAGGATTCCATTGGGCACTCAACATCAACTTTGACTTCTGCACCCAGCCGGCCCGTGTTGCAGGAGGCGCACCCTTGGTGTCTACCTAAACTTTGTCCTGCGGACACACTAACTCCCAAAGACTGGGGTCGTAACTCAGGTACTTACCTGTGATTTATGTTGTTACTTGTCCTCCCTTAGGGCTGCATTGCTTTCTATGAGAAATTGCACAGTTTCCACTCTTGAAACTGAAAAGTAGTAAACAGGTAAAATAAAGCAAGGAATTATTTTCACTTTGTGTTTTTCTCAAGGCTGCAGCGAGATAGTGTTGGCAGCACAAGTGGTACACCGCTTCTCTAACCTTCACAGAAACAAACATGTAGGGACATTTTCTCAGAACATCAGCTGTTTTATTATAAAACACTTCCCTGTCCATTACACATTAGAGGGAGGGACCACGATGCATGCTGATTGACTTCATGACAGCTGCTTGCTGAGACTACCGGTTCCCTGGCCTGGATGGGGATGTTGTCTCTATAGACAACAGGCTTCCTTGCTTCTGTCATATTCGGGTATGGGTGATGATATTCCCAGGAGGGAATCCTGAAGGGTGGATTACAGTTTATCATGCTGTGCTCTAACATAGTTTAGGTAGGATTCACAACTATTGTGCATTGTGACAGTATGGGAGGACTTTTCCTGTGTTTCACTTTCCTTGTCACCATTTTTCTTCTATTATGTTTAATCATTCTAATTGTTTCATTTCATGCCATTTTATTTAAGATGCAGCTGAGTCAATAAATCTTATTGACCCATCTCCTGCCTCTGTTTGTCTTTGCATATGTGAGACTAATGTAACTGAGAGAAGATGACGAGATCATGATTTTCCTGAGGAGTCATGCTGTCATACTCTGGGTTGCAACAAATCATCCCTGCCCTTGGGCAGAGATGAGGCGCTGCTAGTTGGCCGGAAACGGATTAGGCCAAAGTTGTCACTTGGTGTGCGACTGGACTTAGTTCCCCACAATTCAGGTGATGCTGCCACTCAAATCCAGCACCCTCATTCCCAGGGGAGTCAGCACTTGCTTTGATTTGATTGCCACCCAGCCGGACAAGAGGAGGGAACGTCTGGACATACAGGATACGAGACATCAGGCTGCTGAAGAGCGCATCTCTTCACTTGAAGATAGCATCGCCAAATCAGAAAAGCCGCTTGAGAGGCTGGAATCCAGATTAGGCACCATCGCCATCAAGAAAGGAGATCTAGAAGCATGCACACATCACAACAATCTTTGCATAGTAGGAATTGCTGAATCCGCAAACACGGGTTGTATGGATGTGTTTGTGTCAAAACTGCAGGTTGAATTGCTTGGCCCCTCAAATTTCACTGAAACATTTGTGGTGGAACGCGCACATAGATCTCTAGGCCCACGGCCAGTTCCTGGCATGTCACCCCATCCTGTAATTGCCAAGTTACTGAAATTCAGAGACCTTGATATAGTACTATGATTGGCGAGAGAATCCAGCCCTCTACAATGCCAAGGTATGTCGGTTTCCGTTCAGGAGGCCTGGTGCAAATTTACGGACACCAGAGCGGCCTTACACAGACTTGGACTGAGCTATGGAATGTTATACCTGGCATGCCTCCGAGTTGACATAAATGGCAAAGATCGCATCTTACTTAATCCCACCGATGCATTAAAGTTTTGCAAGAAATACGCAAAGGACCGCACATCCTTCAGCAGAGACCCCCAGCTCTCCACAGGACACACAAGCTGCCACCAGCATATATCTATTTCCCCCGAGTAATCTGGCTCATCTTTGCCAATTCTTCCTAAATACTCTGGCAGCCTGGTTCACTGCCGCCACCATTGCATACACACAATCTCATTATCAGCCGCTCTTCCACATCCCATTTTCAGACACATTATTATCTACGGGAAGTTCTCTGCAGTAGTGTCGCTGCTCCCCCATGGTTGATTCCTGTGGCTTCACCTGGTATAATATTGCATAGTGTGGATGGGTAGGCAGGGTTTTGGACTGTATTTTTTTTGTTCAACTGTTGATTATTGGTATTTAGACACAAACTGTCCTCATGCATAGTACTCTTCATATCAAGCACAAATGACATGCTCTAGCTACAACGGGAAGTCCATTCTGGCTACCACCTTCATTCCTTGGAACATTAGGGGTCTCAACAACCCCCACAAAGGGAAACAGGTGTTGTAGTATCTGAATAGGCACGGTGCCCACATTGCCTTCTTGCAGGAGACGCGCCTCTCACCACAATATACATGTACATTCTCAGCCCAATGGGGCCCTAACCGCTTTTTCTCAAGCTATAGTTCGTATTCACGTGGGGTCTACACTTTAATAAATAAAAGGCTCCCATTTCATCCATACTCTACTTCTGCTGACAAGCTGGGTCATATATAATAGTTGCAGACACCCTGAGAGGCCATAAGGTACTACTTGCCAATATTTATGCTCCAAATACAGATGACCCTGAATTCTTTCAAACATTGCTGGCCCAACTTGATTGCACAGAGTCAGATTACATTATCCTAGGCAGCTACTTCAACATGCTCCTGGAACCCTCTCAAGAAACTATAGTCACGAATCCTCCTGTGAAACTCAGATCACTATGCATTCTGCAGAACATTTGCAACACCAGCAAGCCACACCACCCTTGATGCATGTAGCCCCAGGCCACACCAGTGTTTACCTTCTACTCAGCACTGCACAACACATAGACATGCATAGACTGCTGGCTAGCATCTGCTCCTACATCATCATGGATGGGTTCTGTTACACACTTACTGTGCACCCTATCAGACCATTCCCAAGTCAAGGTTACTTGCCAAATCCCACACTCAGGCATATGTGAACCACATTGGTGATTTTCCACAATGGCACTACTTGACACATTATTTTGCACCAAACCCCATGCAGTGATCATAGAATACTTCGAGCTCAATAAGGGCTCCGTCACTTCACATGCTACTCTTTGGGAAGCATTTTAAGCATATTTGATGGGCGTATGTATAGCGAAGTACGCAGGTGTCTTGAAGGACATACGCAATAGTCTAGCCAGGGTAGAGGCGACACCACAGGAGATGGAACATGTCGACGCCCAACATATTGCCAGACCCGATCTATGTAAACGCGTCTCCCTTATGGAGGAATTCAGAGAACTGGTGGGGCGTGCGACATACTATCTAGGAAAATACGCAAACGTCCACCACTATGGAGAGGGCAACTGCTTGGGGCGCACAGTAGCACGCCTTCCAAATCCACATTATACATACCAGAACTGTGCACAATGGATGGATCATGAATTACAGGCACTGAGGGCGTCCAATCTGAGTTCCTTTCCTACTACACTCAACGGTACACCTCCCAGCAACGAGACAATGAATCAACAGTAACACAGTATTTAGAAGAAGTAGCAATGGTCTGGCTCACTTCTGTGCAACAACAATTTCTTAGCGAACAATTCATATGTAGAGAAATTATACTAGCAATGGATGACCTGGATGGATCCAAGGCCCATGGCCTTGATGGCTTCACTTGGGCGCTCTCTAAAAGTTATAAACATATTCTGCCATGACATAACATTTATTGGAGGTATACACCGAGGCCTTGGAGACTGGAGTCTTGCCACCAATAATGCGAGAGGCAGTGATCACACTATTGCCCAAACGAGATTATGTAGCTCATACCGGCCTCATTCCCTGTTAAACTTTGACAACACGATATATTGGCTCAACTACTGGCTTCACGCCTCTCTTTGTTGATGGATAGCATTATATCCCCAGCAAAGTTAGACTTCGTTTCACATTGCTCCACAACCATCAACCTTCGCACATTGTTTGCGGTACTTAATAGAATATCTCTATCCACCCTGGTGGCAGTGGCCCTCCTCGACGCTGAAAAGGCATTCGATTCCCTAGAATGACCATTCGTTTTGGCAGCCCTTCGTAAACTGGTCCTGCCTTAAGGCTCCACCTCCTTGAACTCTCGTACTCCAACCCCACTGCCCAGATTAAAGTCAAAGACACCCTCTCCTCTCCCTTCCCGTTTGCCAGGGCCACACGGGAAGGATGCCCATTGTCCCCACTACTCTTTATTATAGACATGGATCCCCTAGTATGCCACCTTCAAGAAAGACACTTACATAGAGGATTGCAGTACAAGTACAGCCCGCTGCTCATTTCTTTGTACGCAGATGATATTTTGTTGTTTATCCGCCACCCCAAAGACAATTTGGATCCCATATTGCCAGAGATTGTCCACTTTGGTACCCTATCCGGGTTGCAGGTTAAATGGGCAAATACCTATTCCCCCTCATGGACGCATCCACTCGGTCAGGTTGGTATTCCTGTTGAAGTGGTGTGCCGACTATGTCAAATATCTGGGCATATCTGTCCACATAGAAAAGGAACAGATATTTCATCTAAATTGCAGACCGGCAATAGACAGGCTCGCCTCATAAACTGACAGCTGGATCTGACTGTCGCTGTTGATGGCGGGACACATCACCATTATTAAAATGGTAGTGCTCCCCGTTTTCTGTACCTACTACAAATATGCCCAGCCCACTTACCAACTCCTTTTTATTGCCCTTAAGAGCCTTTTGATGCAATTCATATGGATAGAAAAGCATCCTAAAACACATTGCGATGTACGGGGGCTCCCCTATGACTGAGGTGTCTTCGGTGTCATCTATACTTTCACTTTCTGTTCCACTGGTATCACACAGATGCACACCTGCAATACACCATACTAGAGACAGATCTCATCCGTCTCACCCCCCTGTGGGCCTTGCTCCCTGCGGGACACCCAGTGGACCTTTCTGATATATAAAGACTAGCTGGGCCTCTCGCAGGCTGACCCGAATGCTAAACGGGGGGAACCTGTACACCCTGCATTACCATTGATAAATTATTCATGGCTCCTGATCACAAAAGAAAAATTGGTTCAATGCACACTTACCCCCATGTCTCTACATACCTTCAGGGACTTTCTCCCAGAGGGACATGTTTTCTCTAGAACGGAAGTCGTTCGTTTTACTTCTGCTACCCACATGGACCACTTTGTTCTTCGGTGACTTCAAAGTGAATTGCGTGCTCTGATCTCTACATACCTCTTAGCACTGGATGATTTAAACCCCCTAACATTACTTATCACTGATACTGATGTTGACAAATTGGTCTCTAGGCTACACCAAGCCTGCTTGGACCTCCTGCCCTCCCACAATGCCAAACTTCTAACCATTTGGGAGGCAGAGTTAGGACGCTCTCTCCCCAACAAAATATGGAAGGCCTGTATTGTGCAAAAATGCCTGGTTTCCATGACCAAAATACACAAACGTACTCACTATAAATTCTTACGATGCATATATACCACCCCTGATGTGCTTGCCAAGATTGACCATACACCTTAACTGCCCTAAATGCCATGCACCACTAGCGGACTTTGCCCATATGAAATGGACATGCCCCATTATATACTCTGGTCAAACACAACATTGCCATACACTGGGGCCGTAAAGCGCCACCCACTGTGGAGGCCTAGCTTCGAAGCATTATACACTGTGAAAACACCTTATGCTACTCTTCAACCACCCATGTCACATCCCAAAAATATATGGCAACCCCTGAGGGATTACCTCATCTCATTTGACTCTCCCTTGTAGGAGAAGTGAAGCTGGGTTCCAAGCATGTCCACAATCTCAACATCCTCTGTCAGACATCACCAATAACACCCCTGCTAATTGCCTCAATTACCCAATATCACAGCCAGGATGACTACCCATTTTTTTCTCTTCTACCTCCTTTGTTGTTTTTGTATTGCTTGTCATTGGTGATAATGTTGCAATGTTTGTAGGAGGCTGACTCTGTATATACTATAACAAAATGAGGTATGGTGTGCATAGAGTTCTGTGGAGCCCCAGAAGCTTTACAGAGGCTCAAGTAGATAATACTAATGCTCTCTTTTGTGGTAGTGTGGTCAAGCAGAGGGTAATGCTATGCATTTGTTGTGCACACACAGTCAAGAAATGAGGCACACACTCAATGACGAACTCCAGGCCAATGTTTTTATGTATCAAAATATACTTTGTTACTTTTGTTCTAGAACCAAAAGGATCTTTGTTGCAGGTAAGTACAGTTTCAATGATGTATCACTTGTATGTAGCAAATGCACTTTGTTGAGAATTCACAGGTATGTATAGGCGAAAGGACAACTAGATAAAGAAAATAAAACATCACCACCGATATGGGCAATTCTAAAATAATAAAAATTAAGCAGAATAAAATGTTTCTAGGCTAAAGGGCACAAGTGGCAATAATGTGACCAGCAACATGAATACAATGTCTATACAACACTCCTTAACCCAGATCTGAGTTTAGCCAGGATGGAGTCCAAGTCAGGCTGCTGTTCTGATACCAGGCCTCCAGTTGCGCCGCCCTCCATAGTCCCATTGGTATCCGTCTGTGAGAGTATGCGCGGCTTCTCAAAAGGGAGCTTGCTTTGCCTGGGGTCACCACTGACTATTTCAGCAGTAGCAAAGTGGCGCTAGCGTAATTTGGTGTTGTAGGTACACTGTGTCTAGCACTAGTTGAAGCATCCAGCAATACTTACAAAAACGGAGCTGTAGCTCGCTAGCATCTGGTGGGACCCTGCACTGCTAGGCAGCCACCTGCTGCTATTGCGGTTGGGGTGCAACAAAAAACATCCAGCATATATAAACCGCAGGATGGCCATGGGCTATGTAGTTGTCGCATGTTGCAATGTCATCAGAGGCTATGGGCTGTGGACAAGGCCTGTTTGTGAGAGGATAGTCAGTTAAATTGTAATTTGCCCTGTGTGCCACCACAGTAGGGCCTCAGGTGTATAGCAGGCTCCCTCAGGTAGACAGGGAAACATGGCTTGTGTATATTTACATTTTTTAATTATAAGGTGCACCTAGGCCTACCAGCCTGGTTGTCCAGATGCTAGTTTTTTCCCCTCAATCAATGCGTTCTGCAATGGTGCCCGCTATCCAGAAAGCCATGCGGGCGGACATCAGGCTGATGCGGGCCATAAACCTGTTTTGTTTATGTCACTGCTTGGTGTTTGGTGGCATCCAGGCAAATGCAGGGCTCTAGGGGGCCCTGTCGCCGCAGGGCCTCCGAGGCTCAGGCCGGACGTAGGAGCCACCGCACTGCAATCAATGCAAGGTAATTACAGGCGCTCAAGCCCCACTTCCTCGGTCACCCAGTTGCTCTGGCAGTCCCCAGCATTACTTTGGAGAAGAAAGGGATCTTTATAGGACTCTTCAGATGGTTTGGAGGAGGCAATCCGCCAAAGCTTCAGGGCCACGCGGCCATGTTAGTTCCAGCTCCACTCCCCCAAAAGTAGTCAGGCATAATTCAGAGGCAAAGTGTAAAGTAGTTATGCAGCCCACAAACAGTAATAATGTAAAAACACAACACAAGAAAAGTAATCTAGAAAAATAGAGTAAATGATAATAAATCATCTGACAACAAAACAACAAAAATACACTGAGTAGAACCTGAGTTATGAATTTCTCAAATGTAAAATTCAAAATACCACCTAAAAGATCAACATGCCAACAACTGGTCGCAAAAGACCAGGTCAAAGTCGAAAGTTAAAGCCAACCACACTGGAGCGCAGTTCAGATACAAGAAGTGGATTGGGCTCGGGCAGCTCTTACGTTTGAACTTTCTGAAGAAAAATGTCTAAATAGTTAGAAGTTCAGCCGCGCAAGGCTGCAGGAGTGTCCGAGGAAGAAGCTTCTTCGTCGGATGGCCGTAGTGTGAAGCTGCTGTGAAGATTTTTACCTTTGGACCTAGTCTCCGAAATAGAAGTCAAAAGTTTCCAGTGGGACTAAGCAGAAGGCTGTAGCCAAAGACAGTTTTGGAAAATGGACATCTTGGCACCTTTAGCACATCAACTAAGAGTCCAGGAGTAGACGGAGACCGCTTGGGGGTTAAGGATTCACTCAGGCTGGGTCCAGGTGTAGATTCAAGATAGTGGGAGCCTGTTATGACCCTTTTGCTCTGAACAGGAAGCCAGCAAACTAGCCCTTGCAGTCACTTCTGGTAGTCCTGGGTTCAGCTGTAGATGCAGGGTTGCCCTCTATGGGTTGAAGGCAGGCTCCAGGCAGCAAAGCAGTCCTTCCAGGTATAGCAGCAGTCTGGCATGGTGTACAGCAGGTCACAGCAGCAGGTAGTCCTCGGAGAGTTCTTCCACAGGTCCAGTAGTGAACTGAAGAATGCGGCTGAAGGTCCTATTTTTATGCCCTGGTGCCTTGCTCCTGGAAGGTGGAAGACGTTTCTGGAAAGTCCTTGGAATAGCCTATTGTGAGAAGACAGTACACAGCCTATTCAGATACAAGTGAGGTATGCTCAGCCCCGCCCCCATCATGCCAGTAAATGGCCCATTGAGGCTCAGCTAATCACACTATTGTGTGATTGACTGGGGACATTCACAAAGTCTGTCAGCTAAATCCAGTCATGTAACCCAAGACAGGTTGCAGGCACAAAGGGTTAAGGGCAGTAAAATGCCAACTTTCTAAAAGTGGTATTTTCAAAATTGTAGTGATAAATGATACTTTACAATTAAAGGGGGTTATCATTACATATCATTACAATTTCATAGGTACCAAACATGACATATCCATCTCCTCTCATTGAAGAACGACAACCTATTAATTAAATGTAATAAGGAATCCTCAATCTCATCCTATGGGAGGGTGAGGCCTCACAGTAGTGAAAAACTAATTTGGAAGTTTTTCGCTATTAGGACATGTAAAACCTAAAAGCACATGCTCTACCTTTTATTTACATAGCACCCTGCCCTATAAGCTACCTAGGGCCTACTGTAGGGGTGACATATATGTTATAAAAGGGTAGTTTAAGGCTTGGCAAGGGGGTTAAAATGGCAAGTCGACATGGCTGCATGACACTGCATTCGAGCTGCAATGGCAGGCCTGGGACATGTTTTAAGGTGCCACTTAAGTGGGTGCCATAATAAGTGTACAAGCCCACTGATGGTATTAAATTTACAGGTCCTGGGCATCTGGTATACCACTCTACAAGGTACTTACAAGTAAATTAAATATGCAAATAGGGTATAAACCAAGTTGATCATGTTTTAGGGGGCGAGTACAAGCATTTTAGTACTGGTTAGCAGTGGTAAAGTGCACAGAGCTCTAAGGCTAACAATAAACGAATTCAGCAAAAAGTGGAGGGTAAAAGTCAAACATTGGGTGTTACCCTGCAGAGAGGGCCAGGTCCAACAAGAAGCAATTAAAAAGTCAGCAATAACTGGGAAGGCTCTAAACCCTACCTTACAGGAGGAGATGCTGAGATTGTTTTGGACTATTTGTCAAACCCTCATTCTCCCTAGTACCAGAAGCTTTGGTCCAAAGCCCACCTGCGTTTAATACTCCAATCTGCCATCACCTACTTGCGGATAGTAACAAGTGTGGATAGTGAAGAAGCAACCGGAGCGAAGGCAAGATTTTTTGAAAAGTCATTGCGCACTACTCACCTAGCTAACATAACAATTATCCAATACTGGTTAATATGAATTCAGGGAAGGCGCATGTGCTTCTTAAACTGGTAGAGCGTTAAAGCAACTGCAGCTCCTCCTGGACCAAGAGAGAGCAAAATCCCAATCGCTGATTTCACTCACATCGGATGCAGCAGGCATGTCTCTGATGTATCTGAAAAAACAGTAACTTCTCTACCAAGTTCAGCTTTTTAAAAGTATTTTTGTTATCAAAGAACAACATAACAGGCTGATAAACATCTCTGAGCCCAATAATACTGGAGGGAGAAAAAACATGTAACTCACCAACTACACCTTCTCAAGAATGGAAAGCAAGCAAGGAAGAAAAGAGCATTTCATTGGTCGACTTGGTCACTCCCAAAAGCAAAATTAATATTTCAATACCACTAGACATGTCAAACTCGCAGAAATCACCACAACACCTTGCGTCGCAGATTCAAGAGAGGTTCTGAGAGTGAGAACTCCTCAATAGAACTCAGTGGTATATACCAACAGTAAATGGTCCCAAAAATATCACAACTGTAGAGACAGCAGTTGCACCTGCATTGGTCCTGGTAGTCTGCGACAGAGCCATAAAGACAGATGCTGAAGATATTAGAAGCTCAAACAACTCTTTCACTCCAAGCCCTAGAGTTTGTCTCAGACATATTATGCAAAGACCTGAAGCTAATCAAGCTGCTAAACCTCCTTGAGGATGCCTAAGGCCATGTGACAATCTCAAGGCAACTCCAGACCAGCAGCTGACCCAATAAAAAGTACATGGGAAATACTTTTAAAAACATTCCAGCTGATGTTGGACGCTTTAAATTATCAATCAAAAAATTTGACCTGCAGGTTAATCTGTTCAACATGCTAGCAGTATGCATACCAGGTATTGACACCAACCTTGCTAATCTTAATAGCCTTATAATATGAGCCCAATGATTGATAAGCTTGGTACATTGCAAACATTTTGGACACAGTCCGAGATGAAACATAAGCATAATTTAAAGCAAACTCAGGGGATACTGAGAGGTCCCACAACACGTTGAGGAACTCTGCACACCATCTATAACCGCAGCATCTGATTCCATACATAATCTATTGGACCCAGCAAATGCGCTTAATCAAAACCTAGCATCTCTTTAGCTGACACTACCCCGGGGAAATAGCTTAAAAATGCAAAATTTGTTGTCCACATCAAAAACTAGCAACAGAAAGGAAATAAAAATGAAGAAGCCGGCAACCAACCATCAGCAGGTCAAGCCATGACAAAAAGGCAAAGAAAAAGACAGCAGAAGGCAGGTGAGTTTGGGTACAGAAAAACAAAACACTGATCAAGAAATGTATTCCCAATTTTTAGGTTGAGCGCCCAAGCACTTTGACCTGTTGTCGGTATTCTGTGGGGTTTTAACCATGCCCACCGCACACCCATTACATCCATGTGTTCCTGGGCTTGCCTTTTTTGCATGATTGCTGATATACTTCAGCATGGACAAACTATTTTTTTTGTCCCTCCCCTTCATGCTGCATGCACAGCGTGAAAAGGCACAACAGTGTGAACTCTATCGGCGGTATTGAAGCGCTGGTCACATTGTTCACAGTTATCTAATCACAGTAATTTCTTGTGGCTTGCCCCTTAAAACACTTGAATTTGGTAAATGATTTACATAAAACAAATCCTCAAAGTGAAAGCGGCTCTCCCGACACAGCAGGAGAGCTGATAATACAATATTCACTGCACTCTGGAAAACTCAAACGATAATGTTTTGCAAGCATTTTTTTTACAACATTACTGCCTATAACTCTGTGGTGGTCCTAGGACAATAGGACCGCCACCAAAACGTTCAGCGCGCAGGCTTGTCTGTCTAGGTCATATTTGGGACCCCACACTAGGTTGGTGGGGACCCCAGAACAATAACTCCTCCCATCATTCAGTATATTTTTAAGGATTTTCATGGCTGAAACTTTTTTTTTTTTTTTTTTACCACCTGGGTATAGCTTGTGTTTCAAGGGCCTTGTTTGTAATTTCATTGCTATAGGTCTGCTAGCCCTGAGAATATGCAATGTGCTATTCTCTCAAAGGGTAACATATATGGTTACCCTGCTTTATTTATTGCCATTTCCTCTTTGTGTGGTTATGCCCTCTAGGGGTTAAATATATAGTTACATGACCATGTTTCTTACAAATGCTATTTTCATTGTGGTGTCCTCTTGGGGCTGTCCTAAGCATTACAGTCATATCAACATATTTAAATATTCGTGGCACAGAAACTTGCCCCATAATGCTTTGCAGGGCATTACTCTTACAAACATTTTTGTCATAACTCAGCCTGTGGTGGTTCTAGGGCAATGGGCCAACCTTCAAAACATTTACCACAATGTCTTCTTTCTGTCTACATCATCTGTGGGTCCCCACACTATGTTAGTGGGGATTCCAAAATAATAATCCCTCCCACCATTCACTAGCTTTTAAGCTTTCTCATGGTTAGAGCTTTTGTTTTATAATGAGGAGTAGTTTTGTTTTAAAGACCTTGTTTATACTAACAGTGCAGTGTGTCTCCTAGTCATACAAATATGGCTACAGTGCATAGTTTGTTCCTGTTTGTTCATGGGGTTATGCCCTCAAGGGACTAACATTAGGGTAACATTACCACGTTTTTTACAAATGATATTTGTGTTATGGTGCCATCTAGGGGCTGTTTTGAGCACTACAGTCTAATACCAAAAGTTTATTTTTCATATAGCTTTAAATGATAATTGTATATGTTTTAATAATCTTTCTTTATTACAATTATGACCATAATTCAAGCCAATTTAACATCCTTATTAAACTATGACTGTTTGAAAACTCTTGATTTGTTTGGGTGACCCTTCTAGTTTATTTCTCCTCTGCAGCTGTCTTGTGTCTTTTTTTGGGAATTGTGTTAGCCAGACAGCAACTCTGATGGTGGGGTGGTGAAAGTGGTATTCTATTGGAATTAGCACTAGGGATTTATATTAGGATGATACTTGGCAACATTTTCATTTTTTTCTTCAAATAGAGGAAGAAGGTAAATTGAAGTGCTTTAGTTATATGCAGGGCCACCGGAATTATATGGCAGGAAAATATGAAATTATGAGGCAGGGATGACCAATTTATGTAGCAAGAAAAGTCCAGTTATGAATTTACAGAGCCAATAGCTCTAATTTAAGCAAATGCGAAACCTATTTCGTTGCACATGTTTGTTCTACGATCCCAACAGGATTGGAGCGACCAGTGTCAGGAATCCCCAAGGTGCCTCCTGCATTATCTGTCAACATCCCCAGGGATTGGGGTTAAATCATATCTCTGTTCTTGGTTAAACCTTCATGTTTCTAAGTAAACATAATGTGCTGTGTTACACAATTGGTTTTATCAATGCTTGTTTTACTAATGCTTGTTTGCCAATGTGAGCAGGTGTAGACATGTGCTTCTAATTGGGTGTGGTGACTCATCTGCATGTGGAAACTCAACTGCTTTCCTGATTGGCTATAAATAGCAGAGTGAAGCATGCCTCCCTGCATGGCTTTGTTTTGCTTCCTGATCTCAGCATCTGACTTGGCAGTCCAGCCCCCGCTATCATCCTCGTATTCAGGACTTTTGAGGCAATTCTTTTCTTTGTTCTTGTACTAGCTGACACCAGGCGTTCCTCCAGCAGTCCGGAAAAGACTGCAGCTAAGTGACTAGTATTTTCCAGGGAGTTTGTTCTTTGAGCGCCGCGCTGTCCTAGAATAGCTGGTGAATTTCAGACCTCGTATTTTTGGCAGAGTGCTTATCTTGAAGAGACAAATGCATTTCTGAACATTTTACATTACTATTGTAGTTACTTGCCTAAATGATCTTCAGGAAATCTGCTTGAGCTCAAGTACTACAAAAAGTGACAGTGCAATTTAAAAGAGCATTTACATGACTTTTCTTTCTCTAATAGCATAACTCTTGGATTTAAATTGTGTCATTCATGCCTGTGTTTCAGGTTTGAGGAATTTGCTTTTGGAAGGGTTTTTCACACACAGTGAAGCCAAACCAAACTGTGCCACCCTAACTGTTTGAACCCAGAGTGGACATTTGTATTTCTTGGATTGTTTTTTTAGTTTAACCTATGCATGCAGGAAAGTTATATGTGATATAATTAATGCCCTTGTTTGTTATTCTTATGCATGATAAGTGCAACCACAGTTCTAACTGTAGCGTACAACAGTGCATCTCTGTGAAGCCAGCCCTAATGTCGCCGTACTTATTGTTATGGTACTCAGTTTGGGTTTTTGGTAATGTAGTGTTAGTAATTATGCCAACAGTTATTTGTATCCAAGAAAAGTGCTGGAGCATCCCGGTGTTCTTCTACCACTCCTGTGCCCATATCAGAAAGAGAGATTCAGTTTCAAGGAAGTTGAGTGCACTCACTCTACTATTACTCTGTCAACAACGACCTGCCCCCCGAAGATACAGGGTGCCTGGCTGGACCGGCAAGACATGGCAGTGGTTTGCCTCTTTCTCTTCCACTCCCCCTTTCCTTTTGGGACACCTGCTGTGGTTTCTGTGTCCACCAGGAAGTGCCAAGAGGTGTTCCAGGAGATCGGGGGCATACCATCGCCCCTGCAGACATCCTGCTTTTCAGGTGAGTGGCCCAGTCTCGACAACCAGTTACCACATAACATCTGAAAAGTTGGTCGCAACCTCAAGCCTAAATGCAGCCACACAAGAGGCCATGACACAAAGTAATCTGCACAATAATCAAAGAAAACCCATGCCAAAGCTAGTCACTACGAGCAGTAATGACACTACAGTGGTTTCAGCGCAAAGGAACAAGTCACTCCAACCATATTTGGTCATTGACCACCGCTCAAAAGCATCCTGCGTAAGCACTCAAGGAGCTAGTTACATTGACCAAAATCACTTGGGTAAACTGACTTACACATCTCCCAAAACTCAGGCTATCAAATTCCAGATGTCATTGATTATCCACGTCACGCGCTCTCTCAAGAGGTTACAGCTGGAGATAGAAATCGGGGAAGCCCCATAGACTAAACTGTCCCACACGGACCAGGGCAATGCCTCACACAGCAGGTAGCTCTGCCCTAAACTAATCTATCCGTTAACCCACCATCATCAGAAACGGTAAAGGGAGGGATGGTTCCCGAAGGGGGCACCCC
Source organism: Pleurodeles waltl (assembly GCF_031143425.1). Taxonomy (NCBI): domain Eukaryota; kingdom Metazoa; phylum Chordata; class Amphibia; order Caudata; family Salamandridae; genus Pleurodeles; species Pleurodeles waltl. Next base: position 1,281,371,052 of record NC_090437.1, read on the forward strand.
ATCTCAACTGACCCTAAAGGTTTCAAAACATGGCCCACCGGAAACGCAAAGACAAATATGGCACGATGAAGAAGAATGGGTGATAAGTTATTATTTATTCCACAGTACAGATCACCAGTGGTGCAACAAAGGCCCCTGCAGCCCCTGCGGTGTATGGGGCCCCAGAGCTCCATGGGTCACCTACAGCACAGTACCGTGTGCATGGGCGACAAGCCCCTGACTTGGTCCATGGGGGAGGGCCCCCCTCCAGGTACATTACACGGGGGCTCAAGCTTTGTTACGCGACTGCAGATCACGCGGCCATTTTGACATATTGAACAGAGAGAATATCCTGAAGTTACTAAAAGAAATAACATCATTAGCAGCAATAGTAAACTCAGACATAATCTCCATTTCCGTTCTCCCTCCTCAAGCCACCCACTGGGGGATCAAAATCAAGTATTATTGAAACTTTCGGAATCCATACATTTTTTCCCCCAGAAATTTAGGCCCATATTTATACTTTTTTTGCGCTGCATTTGCGTCATTATTTGACGCAAAAGCGACGCAAACGTACAAAATATAATTGTATTTTGTAAGTTTGAGCTGCTTTTGCGTCAAAAAGTGACGCAAATGATGCGCAAAAAAAAAGTATAAATATGGGCCTTAGAGTCCCCCTCCCTCACCGAATAAACATCACAATACTCTGTCGAAGCAAAGAAGGTGAGTATTAGTACCCGACTGGAATTAGCAAGTGGCACTGACTCCGTTGTAGGAGTACTCAGGGGAAAAGGAATGACACCAGTAGAACCTGAACACGTCAACCCGCCCCTAACTGGATCTGCATTGCTCCCGACTCACGACGAGAAGGTCATGGTGACCAGAAATATTACAACAGACAATCCTGAAAAATATGTTCATGAAACATTGTCGAATTCAGCCTAAAAAGCAGCAGACCTGGATGTCATCCACTATTAGAATACATTTCAAATAATAATGTGCCAAGAAACATGGGCTTTACCAATAATTGCACTACTTGGGTACCTTGCAATCGACAAACCATCTCTACAGGCATCGGTATTCGGTCACTCAATGGGAAGCCTAGGGATCTATAGCTCGGCTTCAGTAAACAGTTCATACAATTAAAAGTTATAACTATCTAGGCATGTGGATCCTAGAAGTAACAAAGTGGATTCATGGTCTAATATTCCACTAATTTTAATAAACACCAATGTCCACCTAAAAGCAAAAATAAAGAATAAAGCAACAAATGCCTTTTTAAATAGGAATCCACAACTCCAATTACCTCTATCCAGTGAGTTTTACATGAAAATAATTGACACCCCGCCTCTTGATGAATATATTCAAACCCTAAACAATATATTTGTAATATTACTGTCTATACACAAAGCGGAGAGACAAAGTGGAGCTGCCTTTGTGTAGGAGATGAAACAACTGGGGTTTGTGGATGCGTTTTCATGCTTCACAGCACTAGAACGCTTCACCGAGGCCAATAGACTTTTTCACCCAGGGAAGAATGAGGTGTACCATAAACCGAAAAAATATACATCAACACAACAATCAACCATCTAAACCCCATGACTAATGTGGCCACAGAAGGAAAACGCCAATCAATAAAAGTTAAAAGCTTTATTTTCATAACCACAAAACCAAAGTGTAGGAAAGTACCATCTTGCCTGGCATGTTACCCCCATATTTCACTGTATATATGTTGTTTTAGTGTATGTGTCACTGGGACCCTGCCAGCCAGGGCCCCAGTGCTCATTAGTGTGCCCTTTATGTGTTCCCTGTGTGATGACTAACTGTCTCACTGAGGCTCTGCTAACCAGAACCTCAGTGGTTATGCTCTCTCTGCTTTCTAAATTGTCACTAACAGGCTAGTGACCAATTTCACCAATTCACATTGGCATACTGGAACACCCTTATAATTCCCTAGTATATGGTACTGAGGTACCCAGGGTATTGGGGTTCCAGGAGATCCATATGGGCTGCAGCATTTCTTTTGCCACCCATAGGGAGCTCTGACAATTCTTACACAGGCCTGCCACTGCAGCCTGAGTGAAAGAACGTCCACGTTATTTCACAGCCATTTACCACTGCACTTAAGTAACTTATAAGTCACCTATATGTCTAACCTTCACCTGGTGAAGGTTGGATGCTAAGTTACTTAGTGTGTGGGCACCCTGGCACTAGCCAAGGTGCCCCCACATCGTTCAGGGCAAATTCCCCGGACTTTGTGAGTGCGGGGACACCATTACACGCGTGCACTGTACATAGGTCACTACCTATGTACAGCTTTGCAATGGTAACTCCGAACATGGCCATGTAACATGTCTAAGATCATGGAATTGTCACCCCAATGCCACTCTGGCATTGGGGAGACAATTCCATGATCCCCGAGTCTCTAGCACAGACCCGGGTACTGCCAAACTACCTTTCCCGGGGTTTCACTTCAGCTGCTGCTGCTGCCAACCCCTCAGACAGGTTTCTGCCCTCCTGGGGTCCAGCCAGGCCTGGCCCAGGAAGGCAGAACAAAGGACTTCCTCAGAAAGAGGGTATTACACCCTCTCCCTTTGGAAAAAGGTGTCAGGGCTGGGGAGGAGTAGCCTCCCCCAGCCTCTGGAAATGCTTGATGGGCAGAGATGGTGCCCATCTCTGCATAAGCCAGTCTACACCGGTTCAGGGATCCCCCAGCCCTGCTCTGGCGCGAAACTGGACAAAGGAAAGGGGAGTGACCACTCCCCTGACCTGCACCTCCCAGGGGAGGTGCCCAGAGCTCCTCCAGTGTGCTCCAGACCTCTGCCATCTTGGAAACAGAGGTGTTGCTGGCACACTGGACTGCTCTGAGTGGCCAGTGCCAGCAGGTGACGTCAGAGACTCTTTCTGATAGGCTCTTACCTGTGTTGCTAGCCTATCCTCCTTCCTAGGAAGCCAAACCTCCTTTTCTGGCTATTTAGGGTCTCTGCTTTGGGGAATTCTTTAGATACCGAATGCAAGAGCTCACCAGAGTTCCTCTGCATCTCTCTCTTCACCTTCTGCCAAAGGATCGACCGCTGACTGCTCAGGATGCCTGCAAAACCGCAACAAAGTAGCAAAGACGACTACTGCAACCTTGTATCGCTGATCCTGCCGCCTTCTTGACTGTTTACTGGTGGTGCATGCTCTGGGGGTAGCCTGCCTCCTCTCTGCACCAGGAGCTCTGAAGAAATCTCCCGTGGGACGACGGAATCCTCCCCCTGCAACCGCAGGCAGCAAAAGACTGCATCACCGGTCCTCTGGGTCCCCTCTCAGCACAACGAGCCTGGGCCCTGGAACTCAGCAACTCTGTCCAAGTGGCTCCCACAGTCCAGTGACTCTTCAGTCCAAGTTTGGTGGAGGTAAGTCCTTGCCTCCCCACGCTAGACTGCATTGCTGGGTACCGCGTGATTTGCAGCTGCTCCGGCTCCTGTCCACTCTTCCAGGATTTCCTTCTTGCACAGCCAATCCTGGGTCCCCGACACTCTAACCTGCAGTGCACAACCTTCTGAGTTGTCCTCCGGCGTCGTGGGACTCCCTTTTGTGACTTCGCGTGGACTCCGGTTCACTCCTCTTCTAAGTGCCTGTTCCAGTACTTCTGCGGGTGCTGCCTGCTTCTGTGAGGGCTCCCTGACTTGCTGGGTGCCCCCTCTGTCTCCTCATCCAAGTGCATCATCCTGGTCCCTCCTGGGCCACAGCAGCATCCAAAAACCCTAACCGCGACCCTTGCAGCTAGCAAGGCTTGTTTGCGGTCTTTCTGCGTGGGAATACCTCTGCAAGCTTCTTCACGACGTGGGACCTCCATCCTCCAAAGGGGAAGTTCCTAGTCCTCTTCGTTCTTGCAGAATCCACAACTTCTACCATCCAGTGGCAGCTTCTTTGCACCCTCAGCTGGCATTTCCTGGGCATTTGCCCTCTCTCGACATTGTCGCGACTCTTGGAATTGGTCCCCTTGTTCCACAGGTACTCCCGTCCGGAAATCCACTTTGGTTGCATTGCTGGTGTTGGTCTTCCTTGCAGAATTCCCCTATCACGACTTCTGTGCTTTCTGGGGAATATAGGTGCACTTTACACCTACTTTTCAGGGTCTTGGGGTGGGCTATTTTTCTAACCCTCACTGTTTTCTTACAGTCGCAGCGACCCTCTACAAGCTCACATAGGTTTGGGGTCCATTCGTGGTTCGCATTTCACTTTTGGAGTATATGGTTTGTGTTGCCCCTATACCTACTTGCTCCTATTGCAATCTACTGTAACGTTACATTGCTTGCATTACTTCCTTTTGCTATTACTGCATATTTTTGGTATTGTGTACATATATCTTGTGTATATTTGGCATCCTCATACTGAGGGTACTCACTGAGATACTTTGGCATATTGTCATAAAAATAAAGTACCTTTATTTTTAGTATATCTTTGTATTGTGTTTTTTTATGATATTGTGCATATGACACCAGTGGTATAGTAGGAGCTTTGCATGTCTCCTAGTTCAGCCTAAGCTGCTCTGCTATAGCTACCTTCTATCAGCCTAAGCTGCTAGAAACACCTCTTCTACACTAATAAGGGATAACTGGACCTGTCACAGAGTGTAAGTACCCCTTGGTACACACTACAAGCCAGGCCAGCCTCCTACACAAAGTCACGTAAATAGTGTACAAAATCAAATTATGAAGATAAATGGAGACCATAGGCAGACCAAATCTCCAAAACAAATTTAATCTTCTCAGCATCAACACAATTAAACATTCAAGAAGAACAACACATAGTAATAAGATAAGTACTCAACATCAACACAATTAAACATTCAAGAAGAACAACACATAGTAATAAGATAAGTACTTGAGCATCAGTAACACAATTTAATTCAGACTAAGAATTCATTAATCAGATTAAAATGCACAGGAGTGCTACTCAGGAATTTTCAACATGGGTTCTCTCTACTTCTATCCTGATCACAAATCCTTACCGCATATCAATTGGTCAGTTAGGTAAGTCCACTTTATATAAAACGGGCAATGTCCAACTAGAATATTAACAGAAATCCAAATTGAAACCAGGAGCAGATCGCGTGGCTGGGTGGGCCGGTGGTGTGGGGTTGGGGTGCAATGGCGCAGAGGGTGGCTGAAAAAAATAATTACAAAATATATTTTTTTTTAAACTTACCTGCCTTGCTCTTGCCCCCACTCCTCTCCCATCGCTGCTGCAGGCACAGGCTCCCAGCCTGCTCTGCACCAATCCTGACGCTGCTCAGAGTAGCACCAGAATTGGCTGGGAGCACCCAGCCAGGGCGCTCCCTGGAAGACTTCGAGTCTGTGTAGGCCCTGTGCGCATGTGTGTTACAATACGTGTACATGCCTCTTTGTGGTTTGGAGATACGATTACACTTATTCTGTTACTGAGACAGATGTAGAACACAGGAGCCACACCGATCTTTGGAGTGTTGGCACACTACAAGATTTTGGAAGAAATTTGCGAGCAGACAATACTAAGAAGCTTAAAATCTGTGGATCTCAAGATCCTTTTACGTATATAGCGGAGTCTTAATGAAGTCATTGCGAGGATTGGTCGCATGACGAAACACGTGTTGGCTGGACTGAGTTGGATGACACTGAAGATAAGCAAGATGCAAGAAACACAAGAAGATTTATTACTTATGAAACTATGGATATGAACTTTATTCTTTACACGAGTGCCTTGGGCAGTTTTGATTAAGCTTTTCCTTTTGGATGAGTGGGGTGTTTTCTTCCCTTCCAGGAGCACCGTGAGAATTTTTTGATGTTATAGAATACTTGAGTGTGACATTAGTGAGCGCCAATCCTTATTTTAAAACACCCATTTCTGTTTGTCCTGTGCGCATGTCTGTTTGGCCGGCCCGAGGGTAGTGCATAGTGAACTCCCCTCAGCTCCTCACCCACAATGCCCGCCCCTTTTACATGGAAAGGATAATAAAGAAAGTTTATGTAAAAGGATCTGCAGCAATTGCTGCTGGCAGGGGGGGAACAACGCTACTGATTGAAACATCCAAACATATTCGCAGGACTTGGTGAGAGTACATCTCTCTTTTCTAAATGACTCCGACAATACAACAATTTTGTAAATGACTTGTTGCAAATCGCATTTCTTCTCATGGCACAAACTATTTTCCTCCATTCTCATGAGAAAGCTCGATTGAACAATGGCTCTATTTTACATCGAGTCTGTAACATTCTCGATGTATCAATTCCTGGATACAGTGAAATAAAGCTAACACAATACAATAAAACTCTTTACTATTTGTGAGAAACAACATAATGGAAAGATCCATGTTAGAAAAAAATGATTCAGCGTTCATGTAATTTCAAATACACAAACTACAGGCCTAGTTATGCTAACACAATAAATATTACATTAATATCATCATTAATGAAGCACACATAATATACAAATTCATAAATTCAATATTAATAATACTTTACCCAAATAAAGAAGACCATTCTATTTATAGTTCCAGTGCTTGTTAACGCATGACATTAAGAATGACTAAGGTGTACATTTATTTTTCTGCGCACATATATATCACTATACTAATAAATCATTATAAATCAAATTGTTTCTCTACTAACTATTACTCTAAAAATTGATTATATTTCAATGCTGTATTAATTAATGTTAGCACTTTGTCAAGTCTGGTAGGCACAATTTCCACCACTTTCTAAATGAGGACACTTTCAAAATGTGTGTCAGTACAATCTCTTCTAAGTTAGGCTTTAAAACATGAATTTAAATGTTGCCAAATGATGACGTCTGGTGCAATAAAGCATTACTAAACTTTACGCTCCAACAGGTTGAGAACATTAAATGGCAGACTGCCTTGAGAAGCTCCACTCTCAAGTCTGTATTACTCCCCCTTCAGTCAATCACATTAGATTAAACATTAGTGACACTGTTGCTTTATTGAGCAGTTACCCACTTTAGAATAGACCCACGACTGGACAGTGGCCATTTCCCACAGTCAACAACATTGGTGGTCTTCCCGATGAGGCATGATGAATCCAACGAAAGCCTAGGCTCAATCCTCATGGTTTATTATAGAAAAATTAAATGGTCAGATAGGTCAAACGACGCAATTGATCTGCTAGCCAAATAGGTCCTAGAGTTATCTGCACCTTGGCAGCTTGATCCCCTAAATGAATGGATATCCTTTTCTGAAGCCTTAAGACAAAAATATACAAGAAATAGACCTTGTAAAGCTGGGTCTGAGCCCTTCTCAAATAACATGACCAGACTTTGCAGTCGATCAAAGTCAGCCCTGATGGCAAAGAAAAAGCTCAACCAAGCCCTAAGGGTTGTTAGGGGCACGGAGGCAACACAATTGCAGCTAGAGAAACTCCATAGTCTGAGAAGGTCCTATAAAAAAGTCACATTAGAAGATTCAAAACTACAACAGAACTTGTATTGGCTGAAATTAATTGGGGCTAGCAAAAAGGCCAACTCTAGGACCTTTTAGAGCATGGTTAATAGTCTTGCTGGAACAACTCAGCCATTTACAGCATCTTACATAACTGAATCAGATTGGGTTTCATACCTAGCATTGCACAACTAGAGGCATATAAAATTAACACCAAGGGCCACACTAAACAAAGCGGCAAAACGCTGAATGGGATTTAGTCCCCCTTATTCCACAGCAGGTTAGTTCAGTAATTTGCTGAGGGTGGTATGATGGAGCCCCTGGCCCTAACAGTGTCCTGCAAGCCCTATTAAAAAATTATCTGGAATTCTGGGCAGGAAAAATGTTCAACCTACTCACTTATTTCTTGTGAGTTGAGGAGACCTTGGATAAATGGCGGAGCTCGATAATTAGTTGTGGGTGGAGACAGATCAGCCTTGGCAAACTACAAATAGATAGTATTGTTAGGCGCTGATGCCAAATACGTTGTGACCATCCTTCTCAACAAATGTATTATTTGGGCGGAGGAGAACAAACTGATCCTGATGAACCAGGCAGGCCTCATAAAGGGAACAGGAACTTCCATAAACATCATGCTGCACTCCATTCTGATTGATAAGATGAGGGATAAAAACGGAATCCTGCATCTCTGTTTTGTGGACTACAAGTCTGCCTTTGGAGGAATATTCTGAAAACACAAGGATCAAAACATGGCTGTGTTTTGGTGCCCGATTTGTTCAACCTGTTCCTGGGTGACCTTTCTCAAAACCTAAATAAGGTCACATCACATTACCCACAATTGGCCAACTTTAGCTTCTCTAATCAACGCTACATAGACAATGTAGTCCTAGTCACCCAAATCAAGACTGGCATACAGCAGCTACCAACACAATATCACAACATGTAGAAACTAATGCGATGAGGATCAACCATTTGAAAACAAACATTTAATCAGTAATAAGGAAAATGAAGGCACATCATGAATGGTTCCATAAGGACAATTGTTGAGTGCTGATACTCACAGAATGAGAACGCAAACCAATGTCCAAATGGTAGAATTACTGGTATTTTTACATCAAGAAAAGTCAATAACAGTGCAACAGGCAGCTGTGTGTTCACCGTCTCACCCTAGGCCGCAACGTTTCATGAGGCTCTCTTCCCCTCAAAGATCGGAAAGGAAAAATCCCAGTGACACCGTGAGGAGTGTTCTGATAGGACCACAACATACTGCGGATGGCATCACACACATCCACTTTCTGAACTACCGTCCCTTTGACACGGTCAGTAATTGTTCTGTTCACTGTCTCAACTAACCCATTCCCCGGTGGGTTATGAAGACTACATTTCTTGTGTTTTATCCCAGCTTCACCCAGAAATTCATTTCCTTTTACCTGAACTGTACTCCATTGTCTGACTGAAGTTCTAGGGGGTAACTTTCACTTAACATCATTAAGAAATGTAATCACATTCCAATTATCCAGTTTACGTACAAACTTGACCTCTAACCACTTAGATAAACTGTCAGTCAGACAATAGCAAAGCATTGAGCAGGAGGAAGTACGTGGAAGGGGCCAAGAAAGTCAATCTTCACTCTTTCCCAAACTTTATCAAGAATAGACATCTCCCTCATTAGTGGATTGACAACCTTTAAGCCCTTATCATTGTGGAAGCAAGTGGACACTTTCCAACTCAGTGTTTCACATCCCTGTCCATCCCCAGCCACCAAAAAGTTTCTCTTAACCTTTTTTTATTGACAGTCATACCCAAGTGACCTATATGACTGAACCCCAACAGTTTGTTTCTGGTGGAACAGGGTGAACCTAGCTTACTGCCATGAAACAATGAGACGTACTTCCCTAGGCCACACTTTTTTGAATATTCAATTACTTTCTTCAAGAGCTCATCTTTGCTCAACGTCTCTCTCCAAAGCTTTTCACTTACACAAATACTTCCATTGCCACTTCAATTAGCAACCAAACAATTAACATCCTGATCGTCATCCCTTGTATTCACTTCATCACAATGCTGAGAATCAATCCGCCTTTCCATTGATCATTTCTATTCTTGTCTCCCGGAAGGTATTCAACATCAAAATTATGCTCAAGAGGTTTAACACTTAGCTTGATCAATCTGGCAGTGCCTTTGGTAGAATGAATGTTGGGAGCATTTAATATTGGCACTAAAGACTTATGATCTGTTCGCAACACAAACCTGGTATCCCACACGTATGCTTTAAATCATTTAACAGTCCTCAACCAAATAAACTTCACTCTTTTCTTCAACAGTGAGAGAAGAGGTTCCGCATTGGTTTCCAAATTTTCAATGAATTTTGCATAAAATTCCCGCATACTTAGGAATGTTTGTAGCTGTTCACAATCTTTGGGTACCAGTACCTCCTCAATAGCTTTCAAAAGACCAAAACGAGGAGCAATTACTTTACCAGATAGAACATGACCTAGATCACCTTCTTCCTCACCGGAATAACCTCAAAGATCTGCCTCCCACCTTTTTTCTCCGAACCCAAGAAGATCATTGCAGTGTCCCCCAGGGCTCTTCCCTGAGCCCCATGCTCTTTAATGCATATATATGTCCCCGTTGGCCAACATCGTCAGATACCACGGCCTGAACATAATTTCCTACGCAGATGACACCCACTGACAATCAATCAATCAATCAATCAATCAGTATTTGTAAATCTTGGCTACTCACCCGTGAGGGTCTCAAGGTGCTGGGGGGAGAGGAGGGCCCTCATCCGAAGAGCCACGTCTTGAGGTTCTTCCTGAAGATGGTGAGCAACACGCTTTGTATGAGGTGCAGGGGGAGGTTGTTCCAGCTCTTCGCTGCAATGCAGGTAAAAGATCGTCCTCCGGTGGTGGTTTTGGGGGTGCAAGGGATGGTGGCCAGGGCCATCTGGGCGGAGCAGAGGGATCTGGCACGGGTGTGGAAGGGGATGCAGTGTTTTAGGTAGGCTGGTCCTGCGTTGTGTATGGCCTTGTATGTGTGGGTGAGAAGCTTGAAAGTGATTTGCGTCTCAACTGGTAGCCAATAGAGGGTCCTCAGGTGTTGGGAGATGTGTTCTCGGCGAGGGAGGTCCAGAATGAGTCTGGCAGCAGTGTTCTAGATGAGTTGAAGTTTTTTGATGTTCCTAGTTGAGGTGCAGCATAGAGGGCGTTGCCGTAGTCGAGCTTGCTCGTGTCTAAGGCGTGGGTGAATTTCCTGTGACAGTCTGCTGGGATCCATCTGAAGATCTTCAGGAGTTTGCGGAGTGTGTGCCAGCAGGAGGAGGCAACAGAGTTTACCTGGCGGGTCATGGATAGGGAGGAGTCGAGGATGATTCCCAAGCTGTGGGTGTAGGTTCAGGGGGCTGCTGAGGACTGTGGGCCACAAGGAGTCGTCCCAAGCTTAGGTGGCATTTCTGAAGATGATGAGCTCCGTCTTGTCGAAGTTGAGCTTGAGGCAGCTTTCTCTCATCCAGGTGGCGACGGCTTCCATTCCTGCGTGAAAGTTCCTTTCGGCCGTGTCCGGGTCTTCGGTGAAGGAAATGATGAGTTGTGTGTCATCGGCATATGACACGATGTTCATACAGTGGCTTCTGACGATGGCAGCAAGAGGGGCCATGTATACGCTGAACAGTGTGGGACTCAGTGAGGATCCTTGGGGGACTCCGCAGTTGTCTCCTGTGTGTCTGGAGGTGTAGGGCTGGAGTCTGACCCTCTGCGTCCTCCTGGAGAGGAAAGAGTGGATCCATTCCAGATGTCTTCTGTGGATTCCTATGTCGTGGAGTCTGGTGGGGAGTATGAGTGCTGCCGTGTGGCTGCGGTCTAGGAGTAATCGGATGTCAACGGTGGCTGCCCGTAGTGCTGTCTTCGTGCTGTGATTGCTGCGGAGGCCGGAATGGGTGCTTTCCAGGGAGTTGCTGGCCTCGATGAAATTCTGCAGTTATGCATTGATTGCTTTCTCTAATACTTTGGCGGGGTAGGGTAGCAGCGAGATGGGCCGGAAATTCTTTAGTTCTGAAGGGTTGGCCGAAGGTTTCTTCAAGAGAGGGTGAATTTCAGCGTGTTTCCAGTCCTCAGGGAAGGTGCCCATGATGATAGAGCAGTTGATTGTGTTACGAAGCTTGGGGGCGATGGATGAGCCGGCTCTCATGTATATGTGGTGCGGGCAGGGGTCGGGAGGGCTCTGGAGGGGGTGCTGTTCATGATTTTGATGGTTTCCTCTGTGGTGAGCGTCGACCAATCGTGGATGGTCTGGGCAGGTTGTGGGGGGGTGGGTCAGTTGCAGGTTCAAGTGCAAAGTGACAGGAAGCTGTCATAGATGTCCTGGATATTGTGGTGGAAAAAGGAGGCAAGTTTGTCACAGAGGTCCTGTGATGGGGGGATGCTGGTGGCTTCAGAGGGGGGATCTGTGAACTCGTTGATGACTGAGAAGAGTTCCTTCGAGTTGTGTGCGGAGGGGTTGATGTGCTCCCAGAGTGCGTCCTTTCTTGTGTTCCTGATTTTTCATCAGTGGGTGACGGTTACGGCTCTGAATGAGGCTAGGTCTTCGCTGGATTGACTGTTCCTCTATCTTTTCTCTAAACGTCTGCGGGTACGCTTTGATTCTTGGAGTTCGGTGGTGAACCAGCTGGCCTTCTTAGGTACGTGTTTAGCCAATGTCAGCCGGAGAGGGGATAGAGTGTCTGCACATTCAGTGATCCATGCGTTGAGATTGCGTGCTGCTGTATTGGCATCATCAGAGGGGGGGAGTGGGATTTGGTGAGCAATGAGGTGAGTTGCTCGTTGGTGATTTTGTTCCATTTCGTGTGGGGGGGGGTCCTGGAGGTGTGTGTGTAGCTGCTTGGTGCAGTGATTGTGAAGTGTATGCAGCAGTGGTCCGGCCAGTCTGGGATGGAGATGGTCTCGATGGTGATCCGGTCGCTTGAGGTGAAGATGGGGTCCAGTGTGTGTCTGCGATGTGTGTGGGTGTGGAGACCAGCTGTCTGAGGCCAAGGGTGGCGAGGTTGTTGAGTAGAGCAGTGGTGTTTGGGTCAGTGCGGTCCTCGAGGTGGAAGTTCAGGTCACCGAGGAGGAGGGAGGTAGTCGACTGACACCAGGGCCTGGGGGGTAGCGATGTCTACGACGTCATCTATGAAAGCTGGGCAGGGGCTGGGTGGCCAGTACACCAGGGAGCCGCGGATGGAGGAGTTGTGGTTGGAGTGGACCAGGAAGTGAAGGTGTTCCATGGTGGTGCAGTGATCTTCTTGGATGGCCTTGACACGCAGTGAAGACGTGTACGTTGGCAAGCCCTCCACCTGGGCGGGAGGGCCGGTCCCTCCTTAGGATGCTCTAATCATCAGGAATGGTGATGGCAAAGTCTGGACCCAAGGTGGGTGGGGTTGGTCCAGGTCTCGGTGAGGAAGGTGATGTCTGGTCAGGTGGAGTCGATCAGGTCCCAGCGTTTGGTGTCGTGTTTGTGGAGGGAGCAGATGTTCAGGAGCAGGCAGTTGATGGAGTTGTGGAGGATGTTGGTATCTTTCTGTGCGGAGAGTACCTTCGGTTTGTTGAGGTTGGTGCTGAAGTTGCAGTTTCTGCAGGTGAAAGGTCCATGGGTGTCATTGGGGGAGATGGTGCAGCAGTTGTTGAGACGTGCGATGTTGAGGCAGAGGAGGGTCTCAGAGTCGTAATGGAGGAAGTCCAGGGGGTGGTTTAAGGGAGAACCAGGGTTGCTGACGCTGGGCGCAGTCCAGATCCGGACGGGTGCAGATGGGCTTGGCTTTGGCGCGCCATTGGTGAGCCTGCTTTGAGGCCATGCTGCGGCTGCCATTAAGAAGGGGAGGGGGCAGGGGGAGCAGTCAGCTGGGAGGCGGCAGGATGGGAAAGGTGCTTGGCGAGGGGGGAGGAGGGGCAGAGGAAGAGGGGAGAAAGGAAAAAGCACTAGGGAAAAAAGATGGATGATAGAAGAAAAAGGCAGAAAATGCAAAAGTGAAAAAGCAACAAAGAGAAGAAAAGAAAAGGAAAATACTCTCTTGTGATAGCCACTAGACCACCAGGGATGAGGTGCAGGGATGAGCCTGTGGGTGGAGGAGGGCCTGGAACTGAGAGTCAGGAGACTCTCAGTTCATCCAAGGTAAGAGGCAGAGGCAGCAGCAGCCAGAGAAGCTGGGGAGGGCAGAAGACGTTGAACCAGCTTCCACAGATGCAGGACAAGCATCGCTGATTCTATGAAGAACAACTGCCTGCAGCTGAGCACAGATAAGACAGAAGTACTGATCCTAGGCAGCAGCAGCAGCAACACGTGGAACGACTCCTGGTGGACATCAGACCTAGGACCCAGACTCACTCCCTCGGACCACGCCAGAAACCTTGGAATCATCATTGACAACAAGCTCACCATGAAATAACAGATCAATGCCATTTCTTCACCTGCTTCCTCACTTTGTGCATCAACATAAGATCTTCAAGTGGCTACCTCTACACACGAGAAGCACTGTGACACAGGCCCTCATCACCAGCTGACTGGACTCTGGCAACGCCCTCTATGTCTCCTACAGAGACTTCAGACCATAGAGAATGCTGCAGCCAGACTCATTCTTGTTCATCCCCGATGAACCCACATCACACCCCACCTCAGGCAACTCCACTGGCTCACCGTACAGAAAAGATGTGAATTCAAGCTGCTGACCCCGGCACAAAAGGCTATAGACAACCAAGGACCCTTGCACATTAACCTCCGCCTGAACTTCTACCAACCATCTAGAAGACTTCGCTTTGCCTCCCTTTCACTTGCCCATACCCCCCTCATATATGGAGGCAGAAATGGAGGACACTCCTTCTCTCACATTGCAGCAAAAACCTGAAACAGCCTCCCCACACACCTCCAGACCATCACCTCACTTCAGGAATTCCGAAGGGCCCTCAAGACCTGGCTATTCAAATAAGCCTCCAGGACCTGCACGTGCCTGGATACCCTATTGGGTGATTAGTTGCGCTTTATAAATCCTGATTGATTGATTGATTGATTGAGATATTCTACCTCACGTACACAAAACACACATTTTTCCTTCCTGAGGCTCAAACCTGTAGGTCAGAGAGCCATAAATACATCATTCAGACCTCGCATATGCTGTTCTCATTCTTTACTGAAAACCAATATATCATCCTGGAATATAAGAACATTTGGATTTCCTTTATAAGTACATCAATAATAACCCGCTGGAAAACCCAGCAGCAGAGGCAAGGCCAAATGGCATCCTACAGTGTTGAAACAGAGCATCTGGAGTAACAAATGCCATAAGATGCCTGAATTCCTTTGCCAACATAACTTGATGATACAGAGAATGTGTCAAGCTTGGAAAAAAAACTCTGCAACAGCCAATGTGACAATCATTTTGTCTATCATATGTAGAAGATGACTATCCACCCAGATAGTTTTATTAAGGTTTCTAAGGCCACAGACATTCTCAGTTCATAATTTTTCTTTTGTTCAACAAATATGGGAGATAGCCACAGCGAATATTCCTCAGGTTCAATTACTCCAGCCGAACACAGTTGATTCAAAGGTTTAGTTGAATAGCCCCCTATACTCATAGCCACACATCTCAACATATGCTTAACAGGCACACAAACATCTTTAAGTCATATAACATGTTCAAAATCCTTCAAATTTCCTAGGCTCTCCTCAAAAACCTCAGCATTACTATCCATACATTTAAGAAGAGTAGATGCATCAACTGATTCAGCTGGCGGCCAGCCTTTACCAAAATCATACCCAGCTAAATATACATATTGTGTTAGTGCTCAGAATGTTGCATTTGCAACCATTCCAGGGGTAGGAGATTGTGTGATTCCTAACCAAGACCAAAGACCAGATCTCATCAAAGCAGCGCATGAGGGTGTCGCTTCCGCTCATGCAGGTGTGGCGGCCACTATTTCTCTTTTACAAAAATGCTTTTGGTGGCTAGGTCTATACAAACAGACCAAACAATATATCATTTGTTGTGACATTTGCCAGCAAATAAAAGGATCCTCCATTAAACACCCACCTCAGACATCCCTCTTAGTGTCAAACAGACCACTACAATGTGTGTACCTGGACCATTGTGGTCCTTTACAACCTGATGGTGCATACAATACATCTTAGTCGCTGTGGACTTCTGTTATAGATTCCGGTGGCTACGGCCACAATGGTCAGCTGACGTTCAAACTGTTATTAAAGATTTGCAAGTCTTTATCTGTACATATGCAGTTGCAGCATTCCACTCTGACCAGGACCCTACTTTTGTCTCTAAGTCATTCAGGGACACCATGAGGCTGATTGGTGTTAAACTCCATTACTCCTCACCATACCATTCCGTGTGCAATTTGGTTGTGGAGAGGAGTCAAAACGTAATGCAATCTTTAACAGCAAGAGTATTAAGTTCAGGCAGTAGTTGGCTTCATCACCTATATGGGGTCCAGAGAGCCTTAAATAATCTGACCAGAAGGTCCTTAGGAGTTTGCACCCCTTATGAGGTGTTATTCAGGATACCTATGTATATCCCAGGTCTTAATGGTCCTGGAGTGGTGGCGGCAGACACACCATTTGACATGAAAGAATGTGTTTCTGTTTTACAGGGGCTACAAAAAATTTGAGATGACAATTCATCTACCTGTACTGCCACATTGGGAATAAGGGACTTGCCAACAGCATCTACTGGCTGGATTCCTAAAGTTGGGGATCTGGTTCGTGAAAAGATTGCCATGAAGAAGGAGTTTGGCCCATCCTAAAGAGCACTGGTTCCAGTCCTTGGAATACACAGTACCAGAGCTGCCATCTTACCACCACTGCCTAGTTCCAAAGGAAACAGATGTGTCTCTATTGACAACATCAAACAACATGAGGCAAAAGCTCCCTGTGTCTCTGCAATGATAAACCTGCTATTCCCTGCTGCAAAACCAGACCATTCATATAGGATAGTCTTAAATGACAGACATTTAAATAGTCACACATGCACATATGCGATACAAAATGCACACAGCACAGCACTAATAAACATTATAATGTGTAAAAAATACAAAACAACCTTGGTTATTTCCAATGTTTTTTTCTGCCAAAACCTAATGCCTGAAAGTCAGGATTATATCACCTTTAGCGCATTAGGCTCACAGCAGCACTTTTGTCATTTGCCTCAGGGGTATAAGAGCAACCCAGGTTTTTTTCAGCCCTTGTAACATCAATATTACATGATATTGATACCGAGGCATTGTCCTTGGCGGCCGATCCTGCACATTAGACCACGAGGTCCCATGGGTAGTACCTGCTCCCTTCTCACTTCCCAACAGGACATACCTCTGCAAGAAGCAAACAGCGTTTCTGCAAACACCAATTTGTACAGTAATGATACAATTGCCTCCTCGAGCATGGGGAGAGTGGAGAATGAGCTTCTTCTGATTTCAGTAACCACTTCATTGACAAGACAAGTCCAAGATGCGGACCTATATTACTCCAATTCAACACAGACAGACGGCATTGTCTACTATGAACCTCCACAGCAAGTGGATTCATCCACCAGCTCTGCACCGGCTCCTGTGTTTGCACGGACTGCTCTGGTTACTTCATCGATATTGATGGCTTTTCTTCTGACTCATCTGCTTTTACAACAGAAACTGTATCAAAGACATGTACGCTCTACATATGGCTTAGAAATAACTATTTGGTTTATCCATGGTATTACCTGTGGTTAATGTTGGCATTGCTTGCCTTTCTGCTTTGGATTGGTTTGTCACTGCTTTATTTCTCCTGATAAATGGTCCTTTTCTTCCTGACAACTCTGCCGTTGAGCCAGTGGATGAGGTGTTAACACCCTATTTATCTTCTCATAAAGTTCGAAGAGACTTGTCCCTTGTGAACACTTCTGACGTTCTGATTTTTGATGGGATTGTTTGGGATAAAGTGCCCTTTGACATATATGGTCCTAATGAGGTCATTCAAGTTCCATATGTGTTTAAAATATTAATAACGGATGTTATTACACCAGGTGTTTTCTGATGATTGGGATGTTAAAACTGTAGATTTTATGCTTGCTGAGCTAGACTACTACACAGTTTTTGAAAGTGAAGATGTGTATATGAACACAGCAAATTATAGAGAACAAGTTCTCCTACAAACATTGGGGACATTACTTTCTGCACAGAGCTAGTAAACTCAGATCAGTTTTTAATTATACACAATGGGACATTGTTCAACTCCACATGTGGGGAGCTCCAAAACATATATAGAAAAGTTTACATGTTTCATTGGGCATGACACTAGGAATGCTGAGTCATATTATTTTAAATCACTATGTTCCAGAATGAGGAAGATATTGAAAACTGGGAAAAAAATGATTTACTTAGACTCCTTTGTTTCCCGACTCACAGTTGAAGGTTATGAGTACTGGAAGAACCCTGTTGATGTGAAAAGAGTATGGGGAACAAAAGATTAGCAGATACGAGGTAGTGAAGCGTTGGTTAGAGCATGCCTTATTCCCTTGCAAATTATATTTTTAAATGAAACAGTTCAACAAACATCATGCTTGGGGTTAGCAAAAATAAATTAATGAACGCGTGTAGCATCCACACAAATTTCACAATTGGCAAACACTTTTAAATGTAACAGAAGATTAATTAACGGCTTGGGTTCAGAATGGTACCTTTAATTCCTCACTTTCAAGTCCCGATGGGTGGTTATAGTGTCCAAAAGGCACAAACAGTTGCCAGGCAAGTTTTGTTCATTCCTTGAGAGGGTTTCAAAGCAAGCCCGGCCAGACTCTTGCTATGTCTCAGATATTGTTACTACATAAAGTGTGGGTAAACTGTGCAAACAATGGTTACGTTCCTCCACCTTAGCAGCTTTAAAACAATATCTTAGTCTCCTTTCTAAGGAAATAGACTTACAAGATTTATTGTTAGGACCTAGGAAACCACGCTCAAAAAGTTTCCTGTATGCCATATATAATGAGATTTGGATTCTTTCTCAAATGGAAGCTGCTGCATGTTTAAGGCAGATCGATAAGGAAAACATGGAAAAGGCTTTAGCTTGATGAAGCTTGTTGATAATGGCATGAACACTTTGTCCAACAGAATTTACACCTTAAATAATATTGTTTCATAGGCGATTGACATCATTCAGAATGACGTTCTTTTTGCAACATGGGCAGAGTCAACTGCATTCCATCATGCAGTTAGGTTAGACACTGCAAGTTTTGAAAAATGGGCACGTGCCCTGAAAACACATAAACAGTAGCAAAATATTTGCTGCTTTTAATTTATTCAAGAAACAACAGACAATGTCTACAAAAGAAACCAGTTACACCATGCTTAACATTAAAAAGTTAGAAAAGTCGCCTTTCACTGTGGCAGGAATTCCCTCAGCAGTATGGTTAATTCATGGAGTTATAAATCTCCCCATTTCCACCTTTCGTTTCACAAACTGTTTGAAACAATTTGCTGTTGGAAGATATGAGTGACTAGGAGAGAGTTACATACACGAGGTGTGGGAGTTATCTTTCGATTTCAAATGTCTGAACAGCGAAACAGAGGCTTTTCTTAGTGGAAGCTGATTTGAGACTACTGTTAGTCATTCTATGATTTATAAGCAGGTGTCCTTGCATGGTCTTTGCAAAGCGGAGCTCGCCAACTTGGCATGCCATCTGAATGGTACTCCCATCCCTTTGATTCTTCCAGTATTTCAGATACTTTGAAATGGAAATTATTTAGTTCTCAACGATGAAAACTGCTGCAGTACGAATCCTGGAATTTCCTATGTCATTTCGGTTTCTCAAATGGTAACTTGTTGCGACCATGTTTTCCCCCCCCCACACAAGAAATAGAGTAGGGGAATCCTGGCCCCACATTGCTACTTCTAATGTAGAGGTGGCAACCTCCCCATCAGAGGTTCGGCAGATGGTCTAAACCGTCCGCCAAACTCATAATGAGGCCCTATGTCGCGTATGTCTAATTTTACGTTTGCTTATAGATTTTTAGTTTGGAGTATTTTTAGACTTTGGATTTCACACCCTTTTTTCACCAACAGGGGAGGCTGTTGTGGAACCATTTTAGTTGCAGGGGTATAGGACTTTAGCTTAGCTTTGACTTGCAGGCCTCTGTCCTTTTATCTAGATAAATATGATGTTTTACTATTCATTTTTATTCATTTTATCAGTACTTGCAATTCTTACATTTTATAAGAAATATTTTTATTTTGTTAGCAGTTGCCATTCCATGAAAGCGTCATTGTTACTAATGTACATATTGGATTGTCATCATCTCCCTTTGCTTCACGTTAGACAAGAACAGAATGTGAACGGGCGCAGGCATTTTGTTATGATATTGCAGACCCAAGTTTGCGGACACAATCTAACGCTTAGATACATACTTACATGATGTCTGCAAGGACAATAGCATGGGTCTTATAAAAACACTCTGTAAGAACAAGGTCATTAGAGGGGGTTCGCCAACAGGAGATTCCATCCATACTGCACGTCACATCGCAGCAGACCTCAGCCTTTGTGTCTCTACACTGCCTGATTTGGAGATTGGAGGCCGAAGATAACGGGTTGGGGCGCTTCTTATGTACATGGCTTTAGCAGATTACGTTTATCATACCTTGGTCTCTTTAGGGAGAAATTTTTATATTCATGCTGATTGCAAAATGTTGGAATTGTTCATCTTTACATCGCTTATTCTCACAATTCTGATCTTGTCTATTGTCATTATCCTAATCCTTGCAATTCATGTATTTTATTGGAGATTTCAGTCTTCTCAATAAATGTATTGAAAACTGTTCTGCATCATCTTTCTTGCCAGTTTATGTAAGAGAAAAGGGTAAGACTTATTCCACCACTATTTTCCCTGAGAGGATTTCCGAGTCCATGCGCTGGCTGCCAGAAATTGCCTTTACTTTTGTGTTTTGGTGAGGTGCTGCTAGAAAGCCGGAAGGGTTAGGCCAACAGCTGTCAATTGTTGTGGGAGTGACTCAGTCGCCTACAATCAGCGGTGCTGTCGTCCCTAATCAAGTAGTCTCATAGAGATACGAGAGTCCTTACAACAATGTATGTGAGTATACAATGTAGTAAATTAAAAAACAGAACAAGGAAGAAAAACAGTCCTGGATTTCCTTAAGGATTGAGGCCAATTTTCCAATTTAAAATTGCTGCTAAAATACACACATGAAGCTCAATTTAAGATGGCCACCAGAACAGTAAGACTGTGCTGGATCGATGCTGGCTAATGAGCAAAATTCTCAACTTCAAACAGTCACTAAGAGCACATCAATCTAATATGAAATGGCTGCTAGAATCATAATGAGATTTTCCCCAGGAGATTTCTGCAATGCTGCTTTGGTGAAGATGATTGCCTACCCGATGGTAGATTTCAGTGGCCAATTCCTTAAAACCTAGAAACAACATCAAATGCCTCATTCAAAATGCCTGCCAAAAGTGCTGTTGTACTTATCTATAGGCAATAGCTGTAATAAGATCCACGCATGCGTGCAACAAAGGTAATGATGGCTGGCTTGCAGAACTTTTGTGTACCATAGTACTTCACTTGACGGCACCGCTCGCTACCTGTTCAATGCTAATAGCAAAGTCGTGGAGAAACATACAACCAAACTGCATGTGACATGATAAGAGGAGGAACAGTCTCACTTACATGCCAGCAGCACTGTAAGTTTGATGGGTAGAAAGTCTTGCTCCTCCTCATCTCCAATATTGAGTTCCAATACTCATGGAATGGAGACACAAGTCAATTTCCAAATGTTACACTCACTGGTTTAGTTTACATGAAGAAATGTCAGTAACAGTTCAACGGGCAGCTGCATGTTCACCGTCTCAACTCCTTCACCTCAGAGCATACAACTGCCCCAACCCAAGCTCTAGAACCCATGGGCTCTTTAAGTCCAAAAGGTTCTAGGACAACTAGAACAGAGCCGCAGGAGGAGGAACGAAAACACAACAATGAGCCATTAGAGAATGTAACCAATTATAAGTATCTTGGGTCTTGGTTGATTCAAAAGCCACATTTGCTGTACAAAAATCTCAAATAACTAGAAAGGGCGCCTTTCTAATGGTGGCCTTCAGCGCTATCTTCAACTCACTAAAAGGCTGTACCCCATGCTTACGACTCAGAGATGCTCCGTGACAATGATGCAAGCACAATAGAACAAGTAATTCTAAAAATATATAGATTTCGATTCACACTTCCAAAATACACATCACCAGCTCCAATACGCCTTTAATTTGGGATTCCCAAGCAAGTACTGACAAGCCCTCGAGCCTATGCGAAGTGCTGTTACAGTTTGGAATCATCTCCTTGGATCTTTAAATGAAGTCTTATGGTTAGTCTTTAAAAAAATCCCCTGAGCACAGTCTTTGCATATTTGAAAGAAGCAATAACTCCAGTTGCACTCCACTTAAGGGCTCCCTTTCATTAGAAGTCTTCAAGAAAATAGTCACCTTGCAGGTCAAAAAGACCCCATTGCTTGAAGACAAAGCTGCGTTTGTCCAGAGGTCGCATGAACCCATGATACTTGACAGCTACACAATATTAAAAGCACAATATTATTTCGGAGAATCTTATTCACCTTACCTGAAGCTAAGATATATGACGTACAGACTTGGGGACTGATTTAGAGATTGGTGAACTGGCTTATCTGTCACAAACGTGACGGATATCCTGTCTGCCATATCACAATTCCCATTGGATATAATGGGATTGAAATACGGTGGACGGCATATGAGTCACATTTGTGATGGAGTAACCCCATTCGCCAAACTCTAAATCAGGCACAAGGTCTCTTTCAATTTAGATCTCATCTACCACAATGGGAAAAGACAAGGGGTCCTGGTGAGAGCTGCCAATGTGGATCTGTCAAAGAGGACATTATGCATTTCATCTGCATTTGCCCTGAACCTATGGAGGAAAGAAGGCTCCTGAGGCCTCTTTTTCTGGAGCGTGGTTTGAGCACATTCAGGCAAACAGTAATTGCCTGCTTTAAAACGGATAATACCATTCTCAACTGCAGATTTGTTGGGAAGTTTTTAACTCTTGCTGAGAAACAAACTTGTGAAACTCACTGCAGGGCAGATCATGGCAGCTACTCCATCATGAGGCGACCGTTATAACCGCTATAACTAAACCTTCCACTCATCAGGTATATCCCTTTGCATCTCCTTGATTGCAGGCTAACTAACCTTTAACTCCCTAGATTTGTCCTCAAATTCTTCCTTAGATTCCTGTAGTGCCAGCTCATGTTTCGCTGCCTCAGTGACCTACCTAAAAGCGCAATCCCTAGGACATGGAACATGGGTACCATAGTAACAGGAGTGTTACAGAGAATTTTTAGAAAACAATATAGGGGACATTGTAGTGGGCAGCCTAAGGGAAGCCCACACTTGAGAACTTCCTGGGGTGTATTCTACTGAACCTCCCTCTGAATCTTTTGCAAACTTCTCATGGTCTGGGAGGGCCTGCTTCTTCCATTGATTTACCATAAAATCTATAATGCTCTCCCTGTCCTGTGACTTCCCCTTCACCGTCATCTCAATATATCTCTTTCAGTTATTCTAGAGGCAGGTTTTTCACAGATTGCATCTTCCCATTTGCTGCCTACCATTCTTGTGAGAATGTGGATCATTAAAAGTCTCTTTTTACATGATCACTCCCTAACATTTGGAGTGAGGCTGCGGGTTTTTCATCTCTGAAAGTGCACTGAGCCCTGCCAAACAGGCATCAATGACAGTAACCTGACCCTTAAAAGGTACATGTCTAATTGGTCTATCAACAATTGCATAGGTTAACTTACTTATAGGTCCTTGGTATATGGAACTGGGGTACCCAGGGCTTGTACGTTGTGTCCCTCACAGTCTGCAGCAGTCATTGGGCCACCATTAGTGTGACAAAGTGAAACATGACTCCAGGCCTGCCATTGCCCGCTGGCAGAGCCGTTTAAAGCTGCTAACTTGACTTTAAACCAATGGCAAAGCCCAAACCTTTCTTTTTATTATTTACAAGTCAACCCTAAGGCAGGCCTACTGAGCCCTAAAAACAGGATCCATTACATTAAAAAGATGGACATGTTTTGTTAACTTTACATATCCTGACAGTAAAACACTACATTGTCATTTTAACTGTGAAAAAGCTAGTAGCCCCAAAGGAGAGTATGGAGGTACACTCTGACAACTCAGCTGTGCAAAGGTCCCAACAGGACTGCTAAACATGCCACTTTAACATATCAAATGAATTGTTGCATTAAACCCGGCTTGCTGTTCAAATCTAATTTAATGTAACTTTTACACAAATGGCAATTTCAGAAAGTTGTCATTTTGTTGTCCAGAGTCTTCAGTATCTGACAACGGTTTCACTCAAGCTTCCATCCATGAGACACCCATCTGCTCCCCTGGAGGAAGGTGAGAACGAATGAAAGAAAACCAAGCAATGAATCTGCCAGTGGAAGAGGTTTGACCTCCTCCTGGCAGGGTGGCCAAGAGTGGGTGTGAGCCCAAAAAGTGAGCTTTGAAGGGGAAGACGTTTTTTAAGTGCAAATGATCATCACACATGGTAGGAGCTGCTCTTTTGGTTAGGCAGACAGGCTGGCATCACGGGTAGAGAAGAAGAAGCCGTTGTTGAGCCAGTTTTTCAAGGGGAGTGTTGCCCCTATGTAGCCACACCTCTGGGTTAGGCTAAAGATCTCCTCAGACCAAGAGAAGAGTTCTGTTATGTTGGAAGTGGGCAGAATAGTGCATTCTGTCACATTCTGCCACACTTTGAAGGGCGTTGTCACTAGGAGGGAAGAGGCCAAGTAGCCTATTGGCTAGCAGTCATCTCATCTCATAGGGTCAAGAAACAGGTATAAAGTGGCACTCCTGACACCCAGACCTCAGATGATGTCTGAACTGGAAAGAGGACCAAAGAAGGACTGCCCTGCTGTTCTCTGAGCCCAGCGAAGAGAGGCTGAACCAGTGACTGTTCTGCATCTGCTAAACCTTGGGCTAGCAAAGAAAGGGCTGTGCTTGTGGTGTCCCACTCATGGAAAAGCCAGCTCCGAGACAGAGAAGGTATCAGACCCATCATCCTTAGGGTGGTCTTCCCTCAAACCTTTTGCCTGTTTGCCTCACATTTTTCTATATCTTATTTTTGTTATTAGGACTCTGAGCCTGTACCACTGCTGGCCAGTGCTAAAGGGCACGTGCTTCTCACCTAAACATGGTAACATTGGTGTATACACAATTGGCACATTTAATTTATTTGTAAGTC
Source organism: Pleurodeles waltl (assembly GCF_031143425.1). Classification (NCBI taxonomy): domain Eukaryota; kingdom Metazoa; phylum Chordata; class Amphibia; order Caudata; family Salamandridae; genus Pleurodeles; species Pleurodeles waltl. The sequence goes on from NC_090437.1 coordinate 1,281,395,745, forward strand.
TCTTGTAAAGTGGTATACCATATACCCAGGGCCTGTAAATTAAATGCTAGTAATGGGCCTGCAGCACTGATCGTGCGACCCACTGAAGTAGCCCTGTAAACATGTCTCAGGCCTGCAACTGCAGAGCCTGTGTGTGCAGTCAGACTGCCACTTTACCCTGGCGTTCAAAACCCCTTGACAAGCCTGAAACCCCACTTTTATTATATATATGTCACCCCTAAGAAAGTCCCTAGGTAGCCCATAAGGCAGGGTGCTATGTAACTAAAAGGTAGGATCTGTACTTTTACGTTTTACATGTCCTGGTAGTGAAAAATTCCCAAAGTCGTTTTTCACTACTGTGAGGCCTACTCCTCTCATAGATTTTACATTATGAATTCCTTAATACATTTTTAAATTGTAATTCCTGATTAGAAAGGAATAGCTGTGTTATGTTTCATATCTTTGGAATGACAATGAGTGCTGGAATTCTTTTAATCTCTAAACATTAATAATTCATAATAAATTCATAGAGACCCCATTTCTAACATTGGTGATCGGTGGAGAGTGAAGGACTTGTGTTTGCGCAGTACCATGTAGTAGCTCTACTATAACTTTATACTGAGACCAATTTGAGCCCCTTTCAATTTTCCCTAAATGGCTTTTGATTTTCTGCTAAAACCATGTCTCAATCTGGAGAAGTAGCACCTGTACCTGTAGTAACTGATTTTGTGCTGGCTAGGTTAGAGTCTTAGACTGTGCCCCAGCTGAAGGGTTTCTGTAAGGATTTTCAAGTGTCTTCTAGGGCTCAACCGGAAGGTGGAACTGCAGAAGGCTTTGAGAGCCTTGGCAAAGACCCAGGTATCAGGAGATGACAACCTAGGGGAGGGGGAGCAGGAAATTCCTGGGGAGGAGGATGACCTGATTCTGGATGCAAATATGGATTTAGAACTACCTGAAGAGGGATAAAACAACTTGCTGGAAGCAATAGTGGTTCCCAGAGGAGGGAGCAGCGAGCCCTGCCATGCCGATGAACTGTTTGCTTGGGTTTGACCTTGAGCACAGTCAGTGGAGTGCTCCCCAGGGGTACCTGCCAGAGCTTGCTGGATGGCATGTGGAAAGAGGACCCACCAAGGAGGAGTTCTGTAGGGCACAGAGGGAGTGCCCAACCCTGGAATGCATGAGGCAATAGGCTGAAGCCCAAGGAGCAGGTGATGCCTTTGGTAGTCATCAGATTTATTGGGAGGACAACCTCCTTTACAGTGAGCCTAAGGATCCTGTGCATGAGACAACAAGGGCCCTGGTGGTCCTTCAATGCTACAGGGCCTTCCGAAAGGAGCTGGCTAAAGAAATGTCCCTCCTTGCAGGACACCTGAGCCAGGACAAGACCTTTGCAAGGCTTGTCCCCCACTTTCATTGGCCCAGGATCAAGAATGCTTAAGATGCATTCTGTAGGATGTGTGTGACCTGTCAGGCCAGTGGGAAGACAGGGCAGAGGCTTAAAGCCCCATTTAATCCCTTCCCTGTCGGAAGCACACCCTTTGAAAGGGTGGGTATCAACATTGTTGGGTTATGGATCCCTTGGCTACTTAAGGCAACAGGCTTATCCTGGTGAATAATATTAATTACTACCCAGAGGCAAACCTTCTGAGGATCACATCTGCACCTACAGTGTCAAAGGCCCTGATGGAGATGTTTTACCTGAGTGGGTTTCCCCAAGGAAGTGGTGTCTGACAAGGGCACTAACTTCATGTCTGCTTATATGCAGTCAATGTGGAAGGACAGTTGGATACCCTATAATTTCTTCGCCCCTTACCATCCACAAACAAATGGGCTTGTTGAAAGATTCAACAATACTCTGAAGGACATGATTAGAGTCCTGCCTGAGGGATATCCTCTGGCCATGCCTTCTGTTTGCATACAGGGAGGTGAAACAGAAGGGAGCCCTTTGGAGCTTCTGTATGGGCACCCTGTCAAAGGACCTCTACGTTTGGTCAAAGAAGGGTAGGATCAAACCCCTCTTTAAGAGGTCTGAGCTCACCTTGCTGTTGGTGACAGATGGAGAAAAGGAAGTGGAGAGTGAACCTGTCCCTGACCTCAAAGACTCCAAGGAGAAGTTTGGTCTGTGGAGGGAGTAATCCTTCCCCTCAGTCTAACTCCTGAACAGCACCGAGACTGACACCAAGTGTTGGCACAGTACTCCTCTCTGTTCTTCCTTATTCCTGGGACTACGCACCTGTGTAATCATGACGTAGATACAAGGGACAACCTCCATGTTAAGGTTAAATTGTGCAGGTTGTCAGATAAGCTGAGAGCCAGCATTAAGAGTAAAGTCATTAAAATGCTGAAATCAAGGGTGATAGAACCCTCCAGTTGCCCATGGTCCAGTGCTCTGGTCCTGATACCAAAAGCTGCCTCATTGGCACCATACCCGAACTTAGGTTGTGTGTTGATTATAGAGGGCTAAATTCCGTCACAAAGACAGATGCTCATCCCATCCCCTGGGCTGATGAGCCTATTGATAGTTTAGAGGCTGCCCAGTACTTAGGTGCCTTTGATCTAATATCAGGGTACTGGCAGATCACCCCAAGAGAAGGTGCAAAGGAGAGGTCAGCCTTCTCTACTCCAGAGGGCCACTACCAGTTTAGAGTGATGCTATTTGGACTAATGAATGCCCCAGCCACCTTCCAGAGGTTGGTGAAGGAGGTCCTTGCTGGTATGGAACCCTTCTCAGCTGCCTATCTGGATGATATAGCTGTCTCAAGTAGCAGCTGGAAGAACCACCTCTTTCACCCCCAGGAAGTGCTTCAGGCCCTGCAACAGACAGGCCTGACTATCAAGGCCAGTAAGTGCCAGATAGGGCAGGGGTCTGTGGTGAACCTGTATCGTTTAGATAGATGTCTCAGAGCATGGCGTAGGAGCAGTTCTTTCACAACTCAATGAAGAGGGACTAGACACATCTGTAGCCTTAAACTCCAGGAGGTTACTCCCCAGGGAGTAAAGGTCGAGTGCTACAGAAAGGGAAGCTTTTGCTGTGGTCTGGGCACTGAAGAAGTTGAGGCCATGCCTGTTTGATTCAGACTGACCACAGGCCCCTCAGATGGCTCATGCAAATGAGGGGTGAGAATCCAAAACTGTTGAGGAGGTCCATTTCACTACAGGATATAGACTTTTGGGTGGAACAAAGACCAAGAGTAGACCACCCCAATGCTGATGGTCTATCCAAGTTTTTCCACCTTAGTGATGAGAACTCCCTTGAAGTTGGGTAAATCTCCCCACTTTCAGCAAGTGGGGGACATATGTTCGACCTGTCATCCATAGGGTGGTATTCCCCAAAAGTTTTTGCCTACTTGCCTCATAATTTTGCTGATTCTTTTTGTTGACTGTGAGTACTTTACCATTGCTGACCAGTGCTAAAGTGCATCTCCCCTAAACATGGTAACATTGGTGTATACTCAATTGGCACATTTAATCTACTCATAAATCCCTCATAAAGGGCCTGTAAATTAAATGCTACTAATGAGTGTGCAGCACTGATTGTGCCACCCAGCGAAGTAGCCCTTTAAACAAGTCTCAAGCCTGCCACTGCAGAGCCTGTGTGCGCAGTTTGACTACCACTTTGACTTACCATTTAAAAATCCTTTCCAAGCCTGAAACTCCCTTTTTATTACATATATGTCACACTCAAGGTAGGCCCTAGGTAGCGCATAGGGCAGGGTGCTAATCAACTAAAAGGTAGGGCATGAACTTTTAAGTTTTACATGTCCTGGTACTGAAAAACTCCAAAAGTCATTCTCACTACTGTGAGACCTACTCCTCTCATAGGTTAACATTAGAAATTCCATAATACACTTTTATGTTGTACTTCCTGATTAGAAAGGATAGCTGTGTCATGTTTTATATCTTTGGAATGGCAATGGTAAATTATCTTTACCAGTAAAATTGGATTTAGCAGTACTATTTTAGAAAAGTCACTTTTAGAAAGCGGGCCTTTCTCTGTTCTTATAGCTCTGTCTGCCTGCAGCCTGTCTACCATCCACGTCCGGGGTGGGGTCGACAGCTACCCTTTGTGCACTTCCTATAGACAGCCACAAACACAGGAAGGTTAGGCTTGTCTTGCTGGGCAGGAAGGAGCAGGAGAGGATGACACTTACAACTTAATATGCAGTGCTTGTCCCCACAAAAAGGGCTGAGAACCCCTACTGATAGTCTGCAGCCAGAGCGGAGGGAAAAAGGACACTTGTGCACTTGATCACAGGAAACACAAAATAAATTCCAGTGTGGCTATAGCTGCATATGTCACACACACTCCTCACAACTGTTGTGCACAGCAGACATACAGGTGCCAAATGGGTGGGCAAAGGACCTTGTAGCAGGGGACATATTGCTGCAAGCATTGGTAGTCCTGTGCATTGCGAAGAACTGATGTAAGCCATGCTTGTAAAAGAGAAGTGCACATGGTGTTCCCATCCAGATCTCAGTGCCTGTTCCAGTGTTATCCATGTTACAGAAAAAGGATTCCAACACACCCATGAGTGTTGAGTGTGTTCATGCAGGGATCAAACCTCTCTACAGCTTGCTATCATGAACTCAATGCAGAGGACATGTTGCTGTTCAGGGTTCATAATAACATGTGTGCACTTCCACTGTTTGAGCCACGGCATACCTCAAACAAGTGCAATGGGGACAAACAGGGAAAATGAGCCCAATATGGTGAATGTGCTGCCCTGAGGACAGCTGTGAAATCGTGCTGCCCTTAGGGCAGAGCATCCAAGTGAATGCTTCAAAGCCACTCCATGATACACAGTGCAGGTGGCAGCCACCTGCATTCTCAAGAGGGATTACTGCACCTGTCTGCAGGGGGATATCTGGGTGGTCCATGAAACCCCCTTTCTACCCTCTAGCAGCCTGCCTTTAGGAGGCGCACTGAAAGTGTGCCACCTTTTAATGGCACATTTTCAGTGCGTTTCATAAGGCATGTTTACCTCGGCACCCGCATTCACGATAGGGTGTGGGCACAGAGGCAAAGTGATTCCCTCATTTTCATGGGGCCACGTCCCCATTCAAATGAGGAAATAGTCCCTTCTGTAATACCAAAGTCCCATTTGCAACCACAGCCCCATGCAACTGAGGTAACTTCCTCTAATGATAGCGCTGGTGCTACATGTGTGCCAGCACTATCAGTATTACAAAAGGGGCCACACAAGCATATGGGGCTGCTTGTGTAATACCAAAGTTCCCAGTTGCGCCGCCCAGGGCACTTTCAGTTATATGGCCAAAGGTGGATGAAGAACAATGAGGCTTGAAATGGCAAGGCCTTTTTCAGCTGTGATCTTGATCCAGCAATCGAAGTGTACATGAGCAGCTTTGGCCGAGGTGCTTACCTCTAGTGGGGTGGCCATCACACTTGCTGTTATCACAAACTCTATCCCCAGTCCTGATATTTCATGTGATGACCTAATATATTCTGGATGTTCAATCCCAGTTATCACTGACACTATCCCCAGTTCTGATACTTCATTTGATGGCATAATAATAATACATTCTGGATGTTGTAGACATCATCTGCTTTCAATGATAGCAATGAATTGTAGTTAAAGAGCATGAATGGACACAAATTCTGCAGTGATAAGTAATAAGATGGTCCCCCTAAACTCAAGGGACTCTTTCCCAGAGGCTCCTGGTTTCAGGAAGAGTACTTCGTCCATATCAAATCCCCAGGAACACCTTGCAGGGGCCTTTGTTATGGAGATTGTTTTCTAAAATAATCTATTTGATGTAGTCTTCTCGGGATGAACAGTATATCAGTGGTGCGATGTGTTGCAGTGCGCTGAGCATAGTGAATGAGAGAAACCAATGCCAGAAATCTAGCCACCCTGTCCCCAGATCTATGAACCTCATGTTCAAGGTGGAATATCCAATTCAGCAGTTGATTAACCTCCTGTCACCTTGGGGATTCCAGCTACTGGAGCTACATCACTAGGTTCTATCACAGATCCCCTTTCTCTGGGGTCCATTACAAGTAGACTGGTTCACATCTTGCCTCAGCAAGCAACTTCAGACTTTTTTGAGCTCATGTCCACATTGGATGCCTCATTTCTGGACACCTTCCTCCATGACTGTAAACCTTCTTTACTTTTCTCCCATTCTGTTTGACCCTCGTGTTCAACTCCACTTTTACTGCTGTCAGATTTGCATGGGCCTTGTCACAATCTTCTGGCCCTCCAAGCCCTTCCACCTCTCCTAGAAATAGCTCAGTTGCCCTCAAACTTGCTGGATTATACATCCCTGCTTCTGACCGGTCACCTTTCCCTACGGATTTGGCTAGTCTCTTGAAGAGTGATACAGAGAACCACCTTCCAGGGCTCCTAGAATGAAAAAGACCTTTCACTTAAACTGGTCTGCATGGACCCTTTGGTGCATTGAATGGAACATGGATTTCCTCTATGCCTTTCACCTTTCTCTAGTCAATTTCCTTGCTTTCTTATTCAAGAGGTTTCTCTCTTATTTTAACTGCGTCACAAAAGAGGTTAATAAGCTTTTGTTAAGTTGGTCACACCTTCTGTTATGTATATATAGAAGAATACATTTAATAAAAATGTCCATTCTTCCAAAGCTCATCTTCCTTTTAACGATTCCTCTTTCTTTTAACAAGACCTCGATACAAAAAAACTACTACTTAAAATTGACTCCTTCATCTGGGCTTTAAAGGGTATTAGAATTGCAAGGAGGAAGTTGAGAAGGAAATATGACAGAGGAGGGATAGCTCTACCAGACATCCAACTATATGCTTGTGCCTTTCAGTTAAAGAACGCAAAAGATCTGTTTTTAGGGAAAGGGGGCAATCAGTTAAAGTTAGTTATGTTGAAAGGTGTGGGAGGAGATGGGGCAAAAATCATGTATGAATTGGGTCACCCAAGATTCTACCAAAAAAGTAAGATTGAAAGTCTTGCAGGCTGCCGCTCAGCTATGGGCCCAGGTAAGGAAAACAACAAACCTGTCATACGACAGCACCTATGCTCCTGTGAGGGATTCCCCTGGTACACCAGAGTGCCTTAAAGACTCCTTATCACTCACTCTAATGGAGGCTGGTATCGTGGAATGGGGTCAGATACTCCAAATTGGGAAGCTCAGCTCCTGGCAGGAGCTTGCGGCAAAGATGCAGGGGTTATTATCAAAATTTTAATATTATCAACTACAAAGTTGGGCTCAATCTTTGGGAGAACTGGGAACCGACACAAATGAGCTGAAGGAGCTGTTGGTTAAAAGACCAATTTGTAAGAAAGATGTGGCGGTCTATTATAGCATATTGGTGAAAAGCCTGGATCAAGAGCAGGACCTTCCATCCTCCCTATGGGGTAAATCCTTTCTGATCGAAGATGTCACTCACTTATGGCTAGTTTCATGCCGACTCCTTTACCAAGTGGTAAAACCAGCATTTCTAAGGAGAAATCATCTTTTTGTCCGCCATAGGTCGTATTATACCCCTAAAAAGATGGCTAAATTTAGAGGTGTAGGGAATACGGATTGCAGAAAATGCGGGTTTTCCATGGCAGATGACCTTCATATGTTTGTTTTTTGCCCTTACATTCAGAACTTCTGGGCAGACGCTCGGGAGGTGCTAAGCGAGGTGCTACACCTTCAGTTGATATGACTCCAGAATTAGTCCTCTTTGGGTGGTCACCCAAGATAGGAAATCTGTATGGGTATAGAAGAAGCCTGGTGTTTTTCTTGATACTGTTGGGTACAAGGGAGATCTGCAAGCAACGGACATCTTTGAAAGTCCCCACTAAGTCTGAATGGCTGAGTGCTGCTGTCAATATATGTAGGATGGATTTAAATCGATCTGGTGCAAGGAAGCAGTAAAGTTGTGGAGACCCTGGATAAGGTGGCTGGAGCGGATGGTACGTCAAAACATCCTGTCTGTAATCATCCGATGATTAAAGCCAAATGGAGATCAAGACCCGGCAGTGGGTGAATACACCCTTAAATGTGGTCTTCACCACCCACACTTCCTACGTTGAGTACTGGGATCTTTTTCCGGGGGCGCTCGAATAAAGTAAAGATCTTGGAGCTCACAATGGAAGCACATAAGGTAAATGAGGACAACAACCAAACAAAAAAAAGAAGTTTCTCTCTTATAGAAACAAATAATGTTTTCCACTCTGCAGTTTCTGCAGGACAGCCTCTCTTGGATTGAGAGGTAGTCATATTTCCCATCATCCCAATCCTCTTCGATGTGAGATGTGAACACAGTCCTTCTGGGTCTCTCTACATAAACCTTTAATCCAGAGTTGTCTCTCATCTAAAGGTCAGCTCAACAAAGCAATCTTCTCAGTGTCAATCTTTTCAAAGGAGTGCCAAATGACAAGCCCCTTTATGTCTGTCAATGATTCTTCAACCCCAACGGGGTTGTCTTCTTCATTTTAGGGAGGAGTAAAGTGAACAGTTTTGAACCCCTACTTTGCAGATTACCCTTCACTTTATGTTGCTAGGTGTTTTAAAGCATTTGAGAGGCTTACAAGTTCCATCAGACATCCCTCTAGTTCCCAGCTCCTCATTTTGTTTAGAAAACTACACAGCGCAGTAAGTGCTCCCACACTCGCATTTGAGATTTCTTAGTCCAAAATTAGCATAAATGTTTCCATGCTCAGTGCGTATTGTACTCAAAGCTGAAGCATCAAGGGCCTCCTTTGCTGGTTGTGGCCTAAGTAATATTTTGAAAGCAGAAACTAGGTCCTACACATCCATCTTCTGGACCTTCTACTTAAGACTGATTGAGCATGTGGTGAATGCTGTGTTGTTAGGCACTGAACATGCCACTGACGACATTCCAGTAGACCAGTACCAATAAAATGGTTTCAAGTAGATCTAGTTAGGGACACTGGATGGTGTCTTTCCACTGTAAAACAACATAAATTAAATATCAGTGAAACAAAATCTAAAACTTAAAATTGGACACCAATAACCAGATGCAGCATGAATCAATATGATTTTTCTTAATGGCAGATCACAAGTAATCCAAAAAGCTGAATCACTTATTACATCTTAGTCGTAGCCTTCAGGCAGATCCTGCATCCACTCCACATCAGGCCTTGATCTCAGTGCCTAGGCTTCGGCAAGGAACTGCACCCAACACTCACAAGCATCAAACCTCTACTGCACATTTTTTTCAGACATACGTAGAACACATCTGATGCAAGGCTTAGGCTGCAGTTTTCCATTAGCTGCCAGCCCGCACTAAGCACAGACTTTGGATATACACAGTTGGGGGGGTCTCAAAGGGCTGTAACACACCAGGCCCTGCATCTAAGATACATCATGACTTGGTGGTGGGCTTTCCTATATATAGCCAGATTCTGCTCCCAACTGTCTGCATGTGGCCAACCCATTTCAGCCATGCACAGCAGACGTTGGTCTCAGGACCTCACCAGTGGCCAGGCCATGGGCCCACCCCACGGTGACCACCTAAAACCTTACTTGCTCAGCTCTCTGCCCTTCACAGCAAATACAGACCAGGTCTTATTGTTCAATAGTGTTCAGCTGCCAGGTGTCCGCCAGTGACCTACCCTCATTGCACCCATCCTTTGGGTAAATATAAAAACTATGACAACCATCAAAAGTGCTTCACTTCTGAAATCCGGTTTCTTTTGCACCTTTTGAAAGGTTACAGACAAGCTTACAGGAGGTCAATCATCGATGTAAGTTGCTGTTTTACTCCTCTTTCAAAAATCCTACAGCATGCTGATAGAATCATTGGTTAATCTCATGTGTAATTTGAACAGTGTTATTTAAATGTAATCAGTGTTGTATTCAGTTATCTCATTTAACATGTCATGTGCCAAGGTGTCATAAGCAGTTCATAATGGGGGCACAAGTTATAGTTAGTTCACTAAACTATAACTGGAGAATTTCATTGTTTTTTGTAGTTTTTAAATGTTAGCCTGTGTTTCAATCCAACTCTAACTTTAACCATTAGTTGTGTCAGTGAATATATATATATATATATATATATATATATATATATATATATATATATATATATATATATATATTACCTAGTGGCGGTTGCCACTAGGTAGTTATAGTTAGGACTGTGTTTCCATAGAAACAGCGTTTTTTTTACTTGCCTATATCTTTGGCACGTTTGACGAATCTTTAAAGTGGCCCAGTGATTCTTGTTGTGCATTGACAGTTTCGGGGTGATCCATGATCCATCAAGCAGGATCCGAGAAAAAGGTAGATAAAAAACATTAAACATTATGTTCCCCAAGTTAATTCCCATAGGACCTTTAAACACGACTACAGCCTGAGCCGCTTAACAGAATTACACCAAATTTTGACCACACCAACAGAAACATTCATCTAATTATTTGTAAATTCCAACCCATACCCACAAGCAGGACAAAAAAAAGAAAATAGAGTTCCTTTTATGATAAGCCTCACTCATTTATGCCATACTTAATAATCATACTATGTGTGAAGAATTTCACATACCTCTTAATTCAATTTGATTTCAATCCGCAAGGTCCAGAGAAATATTCACATTGTAAACAAAGAGTCAAATGCACTCAATATCAGCACCTAATGTTAAATGAGAAACTAAATCACATCACCAGAGGGACCGCCTCACGACAAAAAAGCATAAAAAATATACTTTCACTGAAAGTCGCAGCGGATCCACAGATCTGTCAGATATTTAAAAAAAAAACAAAGCACGCATGGGCTCCCATGCTAGGTTAAACTAAGCCCCCGGGTGGGCCAGGTCCAGGGGCATTGAAATTTTGAGTGCTGGGGGGGGTGTCCGGCCTGGAGACCCCCTGCACTCAAAAAAAGAATGCACCCGGGACTTGGCCCACCCGGGGGCTTAATTTAACCTAGCATGGGAGCCCATGCGTGCTTTGTTTTTTTAAAAATATCTGACAGATCTGTGGATCCGCTGCGACTTTCAGTGAAAATATTTTTTTTATGCTTTTTTGTTGTGCAGAGCCCGTGCTTTGGTTTTTTTAAACTTTTCATCAGATCCACGGATCAGCGGCGTATCCGGACAAAACTGAACCAGAAAAATGCTCTTAGCCTCTGGGACCACCAGAGCTAAGGTGTCCGAGTGTCTGTACCCTGGCCCCTTTTCTTTTTTTTTTTTTTTTTACTTTTTTTTCTCAGCTACTGAGTCCCAAAATGGCTGTCAACACTTCCTGGTTGAAGTGCTGACACCAATCAGATCCCTGCACGAGATCAGAAGGGATCACGAATCCTTCGCAAGCCTCTATATACAATTTTCTTCCCCCTTAATTTCTCAAAAACAACTGAACAGATTTACACCAAAATAAAACAAGCATTTGCAATGCAATAGGTCTTGCATATTTCAAACAAGTTAATTGTCATCTTTTGACAACGGCGCCCACAAGCAAAAACTAAGGAAAACATGAGTGGAAACTGAGAAAAGATGACTTAACAAAATAAAAAGAAAGCTAGCTTCAGAAAATAAAACTTTTCAATTTTGTTTGTCTGCTGGGCACGTGTTTGCCAGTCACAAGCCTTCTGTTTGTGGGGCACTGGGAGTTAAGATTAACAAAATAGTACCGTGATCACGTCTGGGTGCGAGAGTGCCTACATCAGTGTTTTAGTGGGTGTGTCAGTGTGTGCGTAGGTCTGTGAGTGGAAGTGTGAAAGTTGAATTAATTACTAATAAACTTGTTTTGATTAATGGTTAAGAATTTACATGAATTAGGCTAACAGAGAAAATAATATGCATCTTGAAAACCAGACGGATGTCCAACTGACAAAGAGAAATCGCAGCTTGCTGATCCACTGAGGAGAGGTATAATAAATTGCTAATTGTTTCTGTTGTAGATTTTTGTTCTTCCTTTTAGGTACCAACCGCTAATTAGCTAGATTACGTGATATTAGCATTGTAAATATAGGGAAATAAACTTTCTACATTGTACTCAAAGCGTGGTTATTCATGGACACATGGGTCATAGTGCGTAAGTATTACTGATTCAAAGTTTTGATAATAGATTTTTTGATCATGTCATGTTGTTGGTCTGATAATGAGTAACGAATGTGTACATGATGGAATCACTCTAAGCGCAGTCAAAAGATCCATCGATTCTCTAACGCGTCCCCTTATAAATAAATTATAAAAGACCAAATAAGGCCAGACACGCTCGCAGTTCTTGGTAGCATAGGTTGGTTAGTCTCCTTAAGAGGCCACCATAATTTCCAGTAATTGATAGAAGAATTGGATGGTCAACCACCTTAAGAGGACATCATAAGGTTTCTCCAGATCTCGGTACCAGTAACAGAGTGTTGCGTTTCCCTAAGAGATTTCTGTGATTTCCCAGATATAACAGCCAGAATAGTCCAGATTTTGCTAGTACAAACAAATGATTATGTCTCCCTAAGAGTCTACCATGACTTTCCCAAAACCTTGGAGTTTGCAATGCTTGTTCGAAGATGTTCCCAGCATTCCTAGTGAGAGTGTGAATGAAATAGGTTTTGCGCTTGCACAGCTTAACCCCTTCTGTGCCGCGGACGTAATGGTTATGTCCTGCGTCACAGTGCTCATGTGCCGAGGACGTAACCATAATGTCCTGGGCACTGAGCTCAGAGGGAGCGCTAGCGCTCCCTCCGTGGGCTTCCCTTCCACCCCCTCAAGGCAGGGTTGGAAGGGGAAGCCCTTCCCCTTCCACCCCGACCCCCCTGCCCCTCCAGTGACGTCTGATGACATCAGCGCGCAAATGCACGCTGACCTCATCAGAGGCCACTTCCCCATCGCACTGGAAGCTCAGCTTCCAGCGCGATCAGAAGAGAAATGCAAAAGATTTCTCTTCCGATCATGTGATGGGGCCCTGAGAGGCTTCAAAGGGAAGGAAAGTAATTTCCTTCCCTTTGAAGTCTCTCAGAGCATTTCAAAAGCCGGATTGTAAAGCAATTCGGCTTTTGAAATGCCCACTAGACACCAGGGATTTTATTTTGTATGAAACTGGGATGTGGGGAGTGACCCCTTGGGCAAGGGTCGCTCCCCAGGGGGGGCAATATTTTTCAAGGCCTTTTCTGCCCCGCCTGGGGGCAGAATCCACTAGGCGTCAGGGATCATTTTTTTTGTTTTTTTTTGTTGTTTCTTTTGTTTGTTTTTGTTGGTTGGGGAGATACCCCTTAGGCAAGGGTCGCTCCCTAGGGGGCAAATTATATTTAGGCCATTTCTGCACCCCTTGGGAGCAGATTGGCCTATTTTTATGAGGTCAGTCTGCCCCCAAGGGGGGCAGAAACCACTAGACACCAGGGAGTTTTTTTTTTCTTTTACGCCAAATTCACGGAAGGGAAGCGACCCCTTAGGCAAGGGTCGCTCCCCGGGAGGGGTGGGAGGGGGAGGGGGGGTCAAATTTATTTTAGGCCATTTCTGCCCCCCCTGGTGGCAAAAGCCTCTAGGCGCCAGGGATAAAAAAAAATGTTTTTTTTTTTTTTTCTTTTGTTTTTTTAGAGGTGGGGAGCAACCCCTTAGCCAAGGGTCGCTCCCCTGGAGGGCACATTGTATTTAGACTATTTCTGCCCCCCTTGGGGGCAGATCGGCCGATTTTTGTTAGGTCAATCTTCCCCCAAGGGGGGAAGAAACCACTAGGCACCAGGGATTGGTGTGTGTGTATGCATGTGTTTTCTTTAGGGGGGCAGCCCCTTGGGTAAGGGTCGCTCCCCATGGCGGCACATTACTGTTGGCCATATCTGCCCCCCTTGGGGACAGATGGGCCTATTTTTGGAAGGCCCATCTGCCCCCAAGGGGGGGGGCAGAAAGCCCGCCAGAGGCCAGGGAAGTTTTTTTTTCAAAAATAAGAGGGTGGGGGTATGGCCATACCCCCACCCCAAATAAATGGGCCCAAAGTTGTTCTGCCCACCAGTGGGCAGATGGGGAAATTACCCCAATCCACACCCCAGGGGGGCAGAAAGTCTACTAGATGCCAGGGAATTAAAAAAATAACTAAAAATATTGGGGTGGTGGCTACCAACCAGTATGGGCCTGGTTATGCCCCCACCCCAACTGATGGGTTAACTGTCTTTCAGCTCTCGCCCGCACTCTAAAACATCTTATCCCACAGCAAGCAAGAAGACGTTTGATATTTTTGGGTTTTAGTTTTACATTTGGGCCATGAGAGCTTGGCTAACTCTCAAAATCGTCCCACTATGAATGGTGAGGGCTGCACTTTATGGACTTTGGGACACTGCCATGTAGAAAAATCCAAAAGACCTAGACACATCTGAAAACTAAACATCCGGGTGATTCTAGGGTGGTTTGTTTCACATGCACCCCGCACCATTTTTGTACCCACAATCCCCTGCAAACCTCCAACTATGCTGGAAATCACACATTTTTCCCACATTTTTGTGATGTAACCTTCCGGAATCTGCAGGAATCCACAAAATTCCTACCACGCAGCATTGTCTCATCTATACCGATAAAAATTCTGCTGCACTTGTCAGCCTAAAAATGTTTTTTTGCAAAGTGCCCTTTTGGACCCCCTTTGGTTCCCCCTCAATATCGACATGTTTTTGGCTCTTCCCTTTCACAAGCACTTGGCCCACCTACACAAATGAGGTATCATTTTTACTGGGAGACTGAGGGGAACATTGGGTGGTATGAAGTTTGACCCAGTGCGGGGATCCCACAGAGAAATGTGGGAAAAATTTGATTTTTTCGCTTTTTTTCTCGGTAAGAAAACATTGGGGGATCCACGCAAGTCACACCTCACTGGACTCCCTCGGGTGTCTAGTTTTCAGAAATGTCTAGGTTTGGTAGGTTTCCCTGGAACAAAGCGTACAAGGGTAGTGGCGGTGAAGGTGCCGCACCTCCGTAATGTAACAGTTAGTATTCAGCAGCAAAGTCAAAGAGTTAAGAAACTGGTGCCAAGATGGTCGAGTACCCAACTACCCCGTGGGCACTGAGAATTGTGTACCGAGATACACAATAACAAATAGTGCAAGATGACCAAGGCACACAGAGGTGCAAAGTCCAGCAAAGTATGTAGGAAAAGGTATCCCTGGTAGTGTGAATCCAGAAGCGGAGAAATAAGCGCTGTTTCCAAGTTGGTGTTGAGCAGTGTCGTTTATTCACAGACAAAGTTTGTCGTAGATAAGATTCGTCTTGCAGAAAAACAGCCAACACGTGTTTCGTCACACAAGTGACTTTATCAAGGCTAGGCTCGTACGGCCAAGGAAAGTGTAACAATGACCAGAATGTAGGTAAGTAGTAGTAGTATCCTAAGTTAGGCAAGGACAGTAATCATTGGTACGGTAGTCAAATGTAGAGACGGGATGGCCCTGATAAGCCTCCAAAATTGGTCCTGACCTGGTTAGAGCAACGAGGCACAAAGGTCCGTCCGGAAAAACGCATCTGAAGGCTGCTGAGCCCAGGACCAAAAACGCAGGTGCCCCCGCAAAAACAGGTAGTTTTGTATTTGATAATTTTGATGTGTCCAGATAGTGTCTTGGGGCATTTCCCTTCGCGGGCAGTAGGCCCACCCACAAAAGTGAGGTACCATTTTTATCGGGAGACTTGGGGGAACACTGGGTGGAAGGAAATTTGTGGCTCCTCTCTGATTCCAGAACTTTCTGTCGTCACCGAAATGAGAGGAAAAGGTGTTTTTTTGGCCACATTTTTAGGTTTGCAAAGGATTCTGGGTAACAGAACCTGGTCAGAGCCCCACAAGTCACCCCATCTTGGATTCCCCTAGGTGTCTAGTATTCAAAACTGCACAAGTTTGCTAGGTTTCCCTAGATGCCGGGTGAGCTAGAGGCCAAAACCCACAGCTAGACGCTTTGCAAAAAACAGCTCTGTTTTCTTTGTGAAATGTGATGTGTCCACGTAGTGTTCTGGGCTTTTCCTGTCGCGGGTGCTAGGCCTACCCACGCAGGTGAGGTACCATTTTTATCGGCAGACATGGGGGAACACAGAATAGCAAAACAAGTGTTATTGCCCCTTGTCTTTCTCTACATTTTTTCCTTCAAATGTAAGACAGTGTGTAAAAAAGACACCTATTTGAGAAATGCCCTGTAATTCACATGCTAGTATGGGCACCCCGGAATTCAGAGATGTGCAAATAACCACTGCTTCTTAACACCTTATCTTGTGGCCATTTTGGAAATACAAAGGTTTTCTTGATACCTATTTTTCATTTTTTATATTTCAGCAAATGAATTGCTGTATACCCGGTATAGAATGAAAACCCATTGCAAGGTGCAGCTCATTTATTGGCTCTGAGTACCTAGGGTTTGTGATGAACCTACAAGCCCTATATATCCCCTCAACCAGAACAGTCCAGCTGACGTAACGGTATATTGCTTTAAAAACTCTGACATCGCAGGAAAAAGTTAGAGAGTAAAATGTGGAGAAAAATGGCTGTTTTTTTTACCTCAATTTCAATATTCTTTTATTTCAGCTGTTATGTTCTGTAGGAAACACTTGTAGGATCTACACAAATGACCCTTGCTGATTTCAGAATTTTGTATACTTTTCAGAAATGTTTAGCTTTCTGGGATCCAGCATGGGTTTCTCATCCATTTCTGTCACTAACTGGAAGGAGGCTGAAAGCACAAAAAATGGTAAAAATTGGGTATGTCCAAGTAAAATGTCAACATTGTGTTGAAAAATTGGGTTTTCTAATTCAAGTCTGCCTGTTTCTGAAAGCTGGGAAGATGGTGATTTTACCACCGCAAACCCTTTGTTGATGCCATTTTCAGGGGAAAAAACACGAGCCTTCTTCTGCAGCCCTTTTTTCCAATTTTCTTGAACAAAAATGAAATTTTTGCTGTATTTTGGCTAATTTCTTGGTCTCCTTCAGGGGAACCCACAAAGTCTGGGTACCTCTTGAATCCCTAGGATGTTGAAAAAAAAGGACTTAAATTTGGTGTGGGTAGCTTATGTGAACAAAAAGTTATGAGGGCCTAAGGGCGAACTGCCCCAAATAGCCAAAAAAAGGCTCGGCACAGGAGGGGAAAAGGCCTGGCAGCGAAGGGGTTAAGCAAATTGCAGGTGAATTGTAATGTTTGTGAGTGAATAGGAGGTTTCCCTACTCCAAATTAAGTTGTTTAAGGAGTTTGCTTACTCAAATGAAGTTGTTTAAGGAGTTTGCGTACTCCAAAGTGTGAGAGTAGGGAAGGCGTTGAACTTCACATGTGTGGCGATTTGTGCTAAAAAATTGCCCACATGATTGTTGGTATAGGTACCCTGCATGGTCTAAGACTCCGGAGTGTTGTATAAGTGTATGAGACACTTGGTTTATGTCGTAATTTGTCTGTTTAATGGGCCAATCGGGCATGGTTGACAAACTCAGTGTGCATGTTAAAGTGAGTGATAGTTTTCGATGGAGATTTGATGAGTCCTGTATGCACCAGGAGGATCCAATGATCAGCTGAGCGTAAAATTTGCTGGTCAAATTTTGCTTGCGATTCAGGGAAACTGAGATAGAAGGAGTATCTGTTAGAGTTAAAAGCCGCAGTTGAAAATTCAGTAAGGTTTCTGAAGCGATTGTGTAACATACTTGCGGTAAACAGACAAGTCGTGTGTTGATTTTTATTTAGTGATTGCAATATTTGCATTTAGTTTGCGCAGATCTGACTTGAGGAAGACGAGCCGAAAGTCTTTGTCAGCCGCTGTACGTGTGAGTGTGACATCACTAGAGCCGTGCTGGGATAGGTTGGTTAGTGAGAAAGGTTGCGAACAGATTGGTGGACAACCGTGAAGAGTGATTGGTTGAGAAGGTAGACGAAAAGGATTTTGGGATTGAAATTTACTTCCTGATTCAATTGAAGTGTAGCATAAATTGCAGAAATGAAATTTTTCAAAGTATTAAAGAGTACCCTAAGGGGAGATGTGTTAATTCCAGTTGGAATATGAGAGGTTACACCGTCAGAAAGTACACCCGCATATATAGTATACAAAGAACAAGGTGCTGCGCCATGTCTTTGGCTGAAACAATGGTGCAAAGAGACAGAGAAAGAAGAGAGCTTAGCGTTTCCTGCCCATGGAACATTTAATTTTAGGATTTTAGAGAATTTGAGGAGAGTACTGTGTTAATCGAAACCTCCTCCGAGACCTGCATAATTCGAAGCATTAGCTATCTGGGAGTAAGTGGCCAGACAGCAGAAGCAACAGAAATTTGAGAGGAGTATGAGAAAAGCTGAGAAAACTTTAGCTGAAGCGAGATGGGATACTGAGCAGAAATTTTGGAGAACTGAGACTTTACAGGGAATTAAGATGTTTCCTGCAATTACACAAGAGAACGAGCGCAAGGCTAGAAAGACTATCAAGAAGAGGGATTCGTATCCTTCTGATGACAGAGAGCAGAAATAGACTGAGTCTAGAAAGCCTTTGACTTATGATGAAGAATCGGATGATGACAAATTTATTTTGCAAGTATTAAGAAGTGGTCCCCCACCATATGCAGCACATGAGACAGGACCGAGTAATAGCGCTGACCCTACAGCTCCGGTACCGACTGAAATGACATCAAGTCAAGCACAGGTTAGGTCCTACCACTTTTACGTTACAGATATGAATGCCGCAGGTTGACGTTCCGAGAATTTACCCAGCTGTCCCTATTGCAGATACCTCAACGATTTTAAGGGTGCCGACAGGACAAGCTGCCACATGAGACAGGTTTATCAGAAGCCGACTCTGATCCAGATGGAGACTACCCTAATTTAATGTCTCTAATGCAAACACAGACAATCCCGAGATTCATCCCCAGAGATGACTGCATTGACAAGTCAGAATACAGGAGTAATGTACCCTAGAGAGCAAAACGTCCAACCGAGTCCAGATTCTGTGTCAGTACCCATTACTATTTGTCCAGTTATTCCATTGTTTGCCCAGGGAAACAATAAGAGTAGTAAACAGAAAATTCTGAGTCCAGGTGCAGAAATGGAAAGGTTCAATGAACATACGGGAATGATGACGCCAATGAAACCGACATATGACAGGATAGGTCAGTTAATTGACTTGAGCTGCCCCAGGACTCCATCGACTAACCCAGGGAGATCAGACATAGGTCCTAACCCAAGTATGGTGACACCGGAGACTCCAAGTCGAAGGTTATAGCAAGTACCCAGTGTAAGTAATAACAATATCTCTTTACAAGGTTTGACAGCCCAGCAATTGAGGGAACAATCGGATTAAACAGAATTTACTCGTACTGTGAAGAAGAGTTGCGCTATTTGTGCAAACTGGTTACCAACAAAGCAGAATGAGTACATCAGAAATGAGTAGATCTGACAGGAAAATCTGACACAGAAATTTAGAAAACATAGCATTTAAAAAGAAGTTATAGATTAGAATTTGACTCAAAGGACATTGAGAACATGAGAATACCAGGAATGAAAATTCACCTTAGGGAATTAATCCAGAGCATTCAAACATGGGGCACATTAGATAAGTGGGAAGGCAGATGAGTATAGAAGAAGAAGAAAAGGGATTCTGCAAATCTAACTACTAGTGTGCAGCAGACTGATAACCCAGTGAAAATATTTCCAATGAGAGAAATTCCGGGAAGGAATTCTGTCCATGTTCCTTGGAGCAGAAGTGTCATTCCGTCATTTACAAATGATTACCCAAGGTTGAAAGAGAAACCAGTGGAATGGTACCAGCAAACAGATAGGTTTGTGAAGCTTGCAAAATGCCTGTGGAAGGATTTGAATACCCTATTGGAAATAGCAGTACCAGCACGCTCATGGGTTGAGTGCAAAAGAAGCATAGATTGGCCGACAAGGGAACCCACACTAGATCCAGCTACAGGTGCACCATCTCCTGATGTAATGAAATACTACAGTATTACAATGTGATTGAATTTTTGAAGAAGAGAATTTACGCCAAGAACATAGATTGGCAGAGGATAGACAGGGCAGCGCAGGAAGGGAAGACACCCATACATGCGTATTATTATGAAAGATTGCTGCAGGCATTTAAACTTTACAGTGGTACCGAAACAATTGAGCCGAAAGACATGATTCATTTTGTGTTCAGGTTTGTTGAAGGATTGAGACCTGAAATTAGCCAGATGATTAAGAGTCACTTGATTTTTTGGAAAGCCAAGCCGATTGGGGAAGTGTTGCAGTATACCGAGTATTGTAGTGATGAGACTGAATTAAAGCAGAGCAAGTTGAAAGAGAAGGCCATGGCGATGCAGATTAAAGCGGCACAATCAGGAATGCAAGGGAGTTTTCCGCAGAAGCAGCAGGGAAACATGTGGTTTCAGAATCAGGCGAAAGGTAGAGTTCCATGGTGGTGTAAACCGCCCAGTAGCATATTTTTCAGCTTCTTTGGACCCAGTTGCAGCAGCATTCCCTGGCTGTTTGCGAACTGTAGCAGCGGTTGGATTGAGCCTCACTCAGAGTGAGAGCATTGTGATGGGACATCCTTTAACTGTTTTGGTCCCTCACTCCATTGTAGGTTTGCTTACCCGAACCAAGACCCAATATCTGACTAATGCAAGATTGACAGATATGAGACTATAATTTTGGGGTCGCCAAATGTTACTCTGAAAAGATGTACAGTGCTTAACCCAGCAACTTTGCTTCCAAAAGAAAATGTTGAAGTTGATAAACTGAAAGGTGTTGAACGTGACTGCTTGGAAGTAACTGATTTGTGCACGAAACCTAGACCTGATATTCGAGATACCCCATTGGAAGAAAATGACCAAATTATGTTCCTGTTTAAGAGATAACATGGGAACATTAAGAGCAGGATATGCTGTGTGCACAATTTCTGGTATACTCGAGGCTTCCTGACTTCAAGGAGTTTATTCCGCACAAGTGGCCAAATTAGTGGCTCTTACTAGAGCATGCCATGTCTCTGCACAGCTTAATGTTACAATTTATACAGACAGTCAGTATGGATTTGGAATAGTCCATGACTTCGGTCAGCTTTCCTGACCTCTTCAGGTTCACCAGTAAGAAATGGTGAAAGAATCCATGATTTATTACAAGCTTTACAAGTGCCTGAAAAGATTGCTGTGGTGAAATGCAGTGAACACCTGAGATTGCAAGATTTTAGATCAATGGGGGAATAGATATGATGATCAAATCGCAAGGTTTTGCATTGAATTGTATATCTTTCAAAATGGGAACTGCTACCTGAAGAAGAAATGTGTACAAATTATGCTTTAACTGTAATTGAGGAAGAACTGAAAGCTCTTCAGGAAAATGTTGACAAAGAGGAAAAGAAAACATGGTTTAACTTGAAAGGTGTCCAGCGGGAAGACGATGTGTGGGTGTCCGGGGAGGGACAAGTGGTTCTGCCAAATAACCTGCTGACTCAAATGGCTAGATATTATCATGGTCAAGCACATTTTGGGAGGGATGCTATGATTCGCACATTCAAACAATTTTGGTTCAATCCAAAGCTTAGACAGGTTGCCAAAGCAGTTTTCCACCGTTGCATTATCTGTCAACAGATGAACATGGGTAAAAGGATTGTGGTCAATATGAGCCACATTGGAAGAGCGAGAGGTCCATTTAACAGAATGCAGATGGATTTTATTGAGTTGCCTGTGTGTGGAGGATTGAGATATGTGCTGGTGATTGCATTTTTAGTCACTGGATTGAAGTGCGCTCCACACAAAGAAATGATAGACTTACTGTAGCAAAGTTACTGCTTAGAGAACTGATACCTTGTTTTGGTTTTCTGGTCTCTTTAGAATCAGATAGAGGAAGTCACTTCAACAATGAAGTAATTAAGGGCCAGATGTAGAAAGCATTTTGCATGGCGCAAACTGCGAAATTCGCAGTTTGCGCCATGCAAAATGCCTTTTGCGATGCACATTCACAATTTGCGAGTCGGTACCGACTCGCAAATTGTGAATGCGACTCGCAAATAGGAAGGGGTGTTCCCTTACTATTTGCAACTCGCATCGCTATGCTAAATTGCTTTGTGACTGCGAATGCGGTTGCAAAGCAATTCGCAGTAACCACCAGTGTCACACTGGTGGTAACCCATTCGCAAAAGGGAAGGGGTCCCCATGGGACCCCTTCCCCTTTGTGAATGTTGCCAATAAGGGTTTTTCAGAGCAGGCAGTGGTCCAAAGGACCACTGCCTACTCTGAAAAACCGAAACCAAAAGGTTTCGTTATTTTATTTATTTTGCATCTCGTTTTCCTTTAAGGAAAACGGGCTGCAAAAAAAAAAAAACTGCTTTATTTAAAAAGCAGTCACAGACATGGAGGTCTGCTGACTTCAGCCGGCCACCATCCCTGTGATTGCAGGGACTCGCTATGGGGTCGCAAAATGCGACCCACCTCATTAATATTAATGGGGTGGGTCTTTGCGACCCCATAGGGACTCGCAGAAGGTGTCTGAGACACCATTCTGCATATGGTTTTGCGACTCGGAAATTGCGAGTTGCTCCGAGTCGCAATTTCCGAGTCGCAAAACCTAGTTTTGCTACATCTGGCCCTAAATTACTATGTTCGGCTTGAAAAATTGAGCAGAAGTTGCATTGTAGTTACTGTCCTGAAGCTTCAGGACTTGCGGGCAAATGAACAGTACCCTGAAGTCGAGACTTGCAAAAATGTGTGCGTCCACAACTCTACAATGGTCCGACGCACTGCCACTTGTTCTGATGAGTATGAGAAACCCACCCGACAGGAAGACTGGACTGTCGCCACAAGAAATCCTTATGGGCAGAGCAATGAGGTTGCCAGCGGTTCTTGCAAAAGCTCTTTTGACCATAACAGTTGATATGGTGTTAGACTACTGCAAGGGTCTGGCTGATGTGGTTTGCTCTTTCTCTCATCAGGTGGAGGCCACAACCTGTGCAGTCATCCCAGGATCAAAGCCACATCCTGAGAGCGGAAGACTGGGTTGTGATCAGAAAGCACGTGAGGAAGACTTGTTTGGAGCCTCAGTGGAAGGTTCCACACCAAGTAGTACTGGCTATTACTACTGTTGTGAAGTGTGTAGGAGGGCTCTCCCAGAAGCAGACGACATTGAAAGACAAACAGAGCAAACTACAGACCTGGTGGAGGGAGATGAGTTGGATCAAAGTCAAAACGATCTGACTCCTCCAAGAGAAATCGCAGGTGCATCAAGTCAAAATCCTGCAGAACTTGAAGAAGCTGAAAGTCCAACATTGAAAAGAGCATTAACCAAGGGTCCACTGAAAGGAGATAAGTGTCCAAAATCACAAGCTAAGAGAAATTTGCTTCAGCAACCAAAGAGCTGCTTGAAGCTGAAGCAAACCTTTCATCTCTGTTTCCTGCATGCATACCTGCACCAGGGAGGTGGTGATCCCTGGGGCTAAAGGGAGTCTGAAACAGACTCCCTTCACTATTTTTTTAGCTTTGCCCCGGGGAGGTGGTGGTCCTCGGTGTTACATCCACTCGTCTTCGTCCAGAATAATACGCAATGCAGTTCTTCATCAATGGAAGTTTATTCTCGTAAGTACAATCTATAATAAAACCCCTGACCCAGCTCCGTCCTTTCTAACCGCCTCGTCTCTCTTCACGCTCTGCTTTCCTTCTCTCGAATCCCCGTTACCGGGATACCGCTAGGTTCAATCCTCTTAACATTCTGGGGGTCATTCCAACCCTAGCGGTCAATGACCGCCGGGTTGGAGGACCGCGGGAGCACCGCCGACAGGCCGGCGGTGCTCCCAAGGGCATTCCGACCGCGGCGGTAAAGCCGCGGTCGGACCGGCAACACTGGCGGTCTCCCGCCAGTGTACCGCCGCCCTTTGGAATCCTCCAAGGCGGCGCAGATAGCTGCGCCGCCGAGGGGATTCCGACCCCCCCCTACCGCCATCCAGTTCCCGGCGGTCCGCCCGCCGGAAACCGGATGGCGGTAGGGGGGGTCGCGGGCCCCTGGGGGCCCCTGCAGTGCCCATGCCACTGGCATGGGCACTGCAGGGGCCCCCGTAAGAGGGCCCCTACAAGTATTTCACTGTCTGCTTGGCAGACAGTGAAATACGCGACGGGTGCAACAGCACCTGTCGCACCTTCCCAATCCGCCGGCTCGATTACGAGCCGGCATCCTCGTGGGAAGGGAGTTTTTCCCAGGGCTGGCGGGCGGTCTTTTGGCGACCGCCCGCCAGCCCAGGGAAAAACTTAGAATACCCTCCGCGGTAGCGGTATTTCGGAGGAGGGAACTCTGGCGGGCGGCCTCTGCCGCCCGTCAGGGTCAGAATGACCCCCTCTCTTCCTTAAAGCCCTATTACCACTATACTACAACATAACACATCCCCTATTCTATATAACAATTGAGTGGAGCCCATAATAAACATTAAAATAACAAAAACCTAAACTAACATCAGTGGTATATCTATAACCCTAATAACACACATAGGGGGTGATTCTAAGTCTGGCGGGCGGCGGAGGCCGCCCGCCAGACTTCCCCCTCCAAAATACCGCTCCGCGGTCGGAAGACCGCTGAGGGTATTCTGGGTTTTGCACTGGGCTGGCGGGCGACCGCCAAAAGGCCGCCCGCCAGCCCAGTGCAAAACTACCTTCCCACGAGGACGCCGGCTCCGAATGGAGCCGGCGGAGTGGGAAGGTGCGACGGGTGCAGTGGCACCCGTCGCGAATTTCACTGTCTGCAATGCAGACAGTGAAATTCTTTGTGGGGCCCTCTTACGGGGGCCCTTGCAGTGCCCATGCCATTGGCACTGCAGGGGCCCCCAGGGGCCCCACGACAACCCATACCGCCATCCTGTTCCTGGCGGGCGAACCGCCAGGAACAGGATGGCGGTATGGGCTGTCAGAATCCCCATGGCGGCGCAGCGAGCTGCGCCGCCATGGAGGATTCAAATGGGCAGCAGAAAACCGGCGGGAGACCGCCGGTTTTCCACTTCTGACCGCGGTCAAACCGCCGCGGTCAGAATGCCCAGCGGGGCACCGCCAGCCTGTTGGCGGTGCCCCTGTCATTTTAGCCCTTTCGGTCTTGGACCGCCAGGGTTAGAATTACCCCCATAGTCTTCCAATTTCCTTGGTCTTTCCTTAACTCTGTCACTAGACTTTTTACTCATACTATCTTCAATCCGTACTTCCTTCATTTCCTTTCTCCTGAACCATTCTTCCTTCTCCACGTCCATACACTTCACTATCCTCCTCACATTCCACCAGTTACCATCCGACAATTTAACACAGTTTCCCTTGACTTCAATCACACACTTAGGCTCTGATAATTTAGATTCACCCTTCCTTACCATGCTGCCTGTGCTATCTCTTACCCACATGCCCTTTTCATACACTTCCTGTTTTCTTTTAATCTTATTGTTGTGCCTTGACACATACTGCCGCTGATACTTCTTCACCCTTTGGTAGATCTCTTCAGAATCTACTACAGTTTTCCTATTCTTTACCACCCATGCTGGTACCGCCACCGTACAAGGCACTCTCCCTCTTAACAACAAAAACGGCATTTCACCAGTCACACTGTGTGGTGTTGTCCTATAATTCCACAACATATCTCTAATCTGAGTTTTCCATGAAGAGTTACTGCCCACCGCCAACTGGATGTTTTCCCCCAACATTCGATTAAATCGTTCAACCATACCATTTCCCTTAGGATGGTACACCGGAGTCCTGTGGTGCTTAATCCCCCATTTCTTAAGAAAATTCTCAAACTCACAAGAAATAAATTGTGGCCCATTGTCACTGACTATTTCTCCAGGACAACCTTCTCTCCTAAAAATTTCCTCGCAGAACATTATCACATTACCCCCTTTCACCTCCCTCACAAACGCCACTTCCGGCCATTTGGAATAATAATCAATCATAACAATTGCAAATCTGTCCGTCCACCCCAAGCTTTCAAAGGGACCACATATGTCAATGGCAACCTTTTCCCACGCTCTCTCCGGAAATTCATTCGATTTAATGGTTGTTTCCGACAACACATGTGACTTATCGCTACATGGGCAGGCCACACAATCTCTTACATACCTCTCAACATGTTTGTCCATTCCTGGCCACCAATAATCTGCCCGAACTTTCCTCTTCATGGCGGATATGCCCCCGTGTCCTTCATGCATTAATTTCAACACTCTTTCTCTTAAGCTATCTGGTACAACCAATTGTCCCCCCTTCTCAGTATACCATTAATCACAGACAATTCCTCCCACACATTCTTATATTCAGCCAAATCGATATTCAATTGTCTTTTTTTTATCTCCGGTAACTGTTCTATTATCTTATTCAACACTATGGCGGTCATTCTGACCGCAGCGGGCGGCGGTCGCCGCCCGCCATGCGGTTACCACCGAATGACCGCACCGCGGTCAAAAGACCGCGGCGGTCATTCCAACTTTCCTGCTGGGCCGGCGGGCGACTGCCAAAATGCCGTCCGCCGGCCCAGCGGGAAAGCCCCTGCAATGAGGAAGCCGGCTCGGAATGGAGCCGGCGGAGTTGCAGGGGTGCGACGGGTGCAGTGGCACCCGTCGCGATTTTCACTGTCTGCAAAGCAGACAGTGAAAATCTTTGTGGGGCCCTGTTAGGGGGCCCCACGGCACCCGTTCCCGCCATCCTGGTTCTGGCGGTGGACACCGCCAGAAACAGGCTGGCGGGAAGGGGGTCGGAATCCCCATGGCGGTGCTGCAAGCAGTGGCGCCATGGCGGATTCCCTGGGCCAGGGGAAAACCGCCGGGAAACCGCTGGTTCCCCTTTTCTGACCGCGGCGGTCAGAATAGCCCAGGAAGCACCGCCAGCCTGTTGGCGGTGCTTCCGCCGCCCTCCGCCATGGCGGTCATGGACCGCCAGGGTCAGAATGACCCCCTATGTCTTCACGTATGGCGGCTTCCCACTCCTCCTTATCTATGGCTCCGTCCATGTCTGATACATCTGCCACCACCCACTCGTCTTCTTCAATCTTCTCACCATCATCCACCTGCAATCTAGACATACAGTCTGCATTTATATTCCTTATACCCGGAACATATTCCATCTTAAACGTGTATTCTTGTAGTCTATATATCCATTTTGCAATTCTTGGTGTTGCCCTGCTTGCTCCTTTCGTCGTAAAGATGTCTATTAATGGTTTATGATTGGTCCGTAACTCAAATTCCATTCCCCACACATATGTTCAAAAATGTTGCACACTCCACCAGCATGCTAGAGCCTCCTTTTCGATTGTGGAATACGTTGGTTCGGCACCCTTCAACGTACGTGATGCAAAAGCTACCACTCTTTCCTTGCCTTCATGTCGCTGCAACAACGCCGCCCCCAATCCGTAATTACTTGCATCCGCCACAATTATGGTCTGATCATCGGGGTCATATGGTTTCAATGTGATTGCTTTTACTATCGCCCTCTTGATTAATTCAAATGCTTCCTGACATTCTTCAGACCACTCAAATCGACATCCCTTCTTCATTAGACCTCTTAGCACATGCACCTTGTCCGCAAAATGGTCTACAAATTTTGTGTAATATTCAGCTAATCCAAGGAATGACCTCAATTGTTCCTTATTTTGTGTGGATGGAGCTTCCGATATAGCATCTATCAGTTTAAGCTTAGGTTTTATGCCATCTTGGTTCAACGTGTGCCCTAAGTACTCTACTTTTTCAACACAGAACTTACATTTCTTCCTGCTTATGGTAAGTCCTGCTTTTTCCAACTTTTCCAGAACTTCCAACAATACCCTATCATGCGCTTGCTCATCTTCTCCCCAGATCAAGACATCATCCTGAAAAACCAAAGTGTTATTCACACTGCCCAGAATCCTTTGCATTATTCTCTGGAACACCGCAGAGGCAGATGCCAGCCCAAAAGGCATTCTGATACACCGAAATGCTCCTTCTATCGTGATGAATGAAGTTAAATGTCGAGACCCTTCTGACAACCGCACTTGATGATAGGCATTCGACAGATCCAAAGTCGTGAAACATCTTCCTTTCCGAACACTAGCTAACATTTCGTTTATCCTTGTTAATGGATAACGATCCACCAATATGTTGTCATTTAGGTCTCTTAAATCAATGCACATTCTGATCCTTCCATCAAGTTTCTTCGCTATGACCACTGGACTCAACCATTCAGACACTTCTATTGGCTCTATCACGCCCTCTCTGCATAACCTATGAAGTATTTCCTTCACTTTATTTCTTAATGCCAATGGTACCATCCGTGCCTTGTGTATCTTGGGTACTGCTTACTTCTTTAAAATGATTTGATGTTCAAAACCCCTGAGACAACCCAATCTCTTGTCAAACAACTTAGGAAACCTCTGCACCCATTTCTCTTCCCTACTTTCCTCCGTCAGCAACACTTATTCCGGATGATTGGGATCCAGTATAATTCCCAAAGCTCGTTGTTCCTTCCATCCAAGCAACGATTTCCCTTGACGCACCACATATATCTTCCCTTTGGTTTTCCTGTTCTTAAATGCAAGTTCTGCTTCAAAATAACCCAAAATTGGAAGCTTACCACCACAATATCCTTCCGGCACCACATCAGTTGGATTAAGTTTGTTTTCTCCCAAGGTTTCCCAAACCCGTTCATCTATTAATGTGAATGGCGAGCATGAATCTGCCCACATATGCAACTGTCGCTCATTTATTTTGACGATGCACTTAGGTGGCTTATACTCTTTCCTCTTCACATTCTGTTGGATACACTCCCTTGCATCTTCTTCTTCCACGGTCATGACGGTCATGACTTCCAATTCTTCCTCACTCGCACTATCGTCTCTCATTTTACTGGCTATTCCGCCTTCTTTTACTGCATTTACGGATTTCTTGAATTTATTGTCACCAATCATCCTACACACCCTTGCAAAATGTCCAATCTTTTTACACTTAAAACATTTGATGTTGACCGCTGGACAGTTCTTTGCCTCTGCCAAATGTTTGTTACTACCACATCTATAACATTCTTTCTTCTTCCCACATCCTTCATTTACATTCCTCCTGATAAACTTTACTTCGCTCACAGTATTTTGTTCCTTACTTCCAGCATCTGTACTATTTAATTCTTTAACATACTGTTGTGTACTTTCCATATGTCATGCTACCTCAACTGTTTTTTCCAACGTAGGATTTTTTAAACCAAGCAATTTCTCCTGTATCTTCATATCTCTTAGTCTATTTATGAGTTGATCACGATTTATTTCATCATTCAGATCCTTGAATTTACAACTTATAGCCAATCTTCTTAAGTTGCTTACATACTGATCTATTGTCTCTCCTTGTTTCTGAGTGCATGAGAAAAATGTATGCCGCTCTACCACAATATTCATTTTTTTTCCGTAGTTCTTTTCCAACGCCTTTATGGCATTTTCATACACCTCCTCCTCTTGATCCGAATCTTCTCCTTGTACACCTTGCAAAGGTAGAGTCTTCAAAACCTTTCTTCCCTCCACACCAAGACAGTGCTTAAAAATTGCTAATTTTCTTTTCTCTACATACATCTCCCCTCCAATAGCATCCAAGTAGGTAACAAACGCATCTTTCCAATCTTCCCAAACCATGCATGGTTCGTCTGGATGTTGTAGAAAAATTGGTGGTGGGTTTATTAATTGTGATGCCATATTGTTATGTACAAGTTAAGTTCGTTCTTTCCTTGTTTTCTTTTATTTTATAAAAGTACTTTATTTTCCTTGTACATGTACTGCGTGCATTATGGTGCATTCACAGCATCATACATCATGTTTTTTTCTAGGATGCACTTAAATACTTAGGCTCAGATGCGATGTTTCAGACACGATTTCTTTTTTTTTTCTTTATGTCCTTGCGAACATCACGTTGCTAGGCAACTTTTTTTTTTTTTTTCCTTAAGCGTTGCGTTGCCAGGCACTCAGCTGTTTAGCACGCTCTACGCTTAGCGCGCTCGTGCGGCTGCCATTCAATGCGTTCACGCACGTGCAGAACTGTAAACACTAAAATAGTGTTTATTTGTACTTGCACTTGTGTATTTTGGACGTCCTTCGTGTCTCCTGTTGTTTGCCGAGGTCAGTGGTCGATTCACAAGTAGTAACCTTCAGTCCTCGCTGGATTCGTCGTACTTCCGCCGTACTAGCTCGTCGCCACTGTTACATCCACTCGTCTTCGTCCAGAATAATACGCAATGCAGTTCTTCATCAATGGAAGTTTATTCTCGTAAGTACAATCTATATTAAAACCCCCGACCCAGCTCCGTCCTTTCTAACCGCCTCCTCTCTCTTCACGCTCTGCTTTCCTTCTCTCAAATCCCCGTTACCGGGATACCGCTAGGTTCTATCCTCTTAACATTCTCTTCCTTAAAGCCCTATTACCACTATACTACAACATAACACTCAGGGCAGCAATGGGGCCACATATTCCCCAGCACTAAATACTAATGAAGCCCCAGGGAGGGGGTGTCCCTGGGGCATAGGGAGGGGCAGAGCGCCCCCCATTTATTTTATATAGCTCCAGGGAGGTGGCGA
This sequence comes from Pleurodeles waltl, assembly GCF_031143425.1. NCBI lineage: Eukaryota > Metazoa > Chordata > Amphibia > Caudata > Salamandridae > Pleurodeles > Pleurodeles waltl. Next base: position 1,281,426,102 of record NC_090437.1, read on the forward strand.
TCCCCGGGGGCAGCGTGGGGTGACTGAATACCCCCGCTTTTGAACTAATTGAAGTGCAAGGGGATAGCAATCCCCAAGTCTGAGGGGGAGGCTGACAGGGAGGTGCTGATCCCGAGGGCGCGGGGGTCAGGAGACCCACCCGCACTCAAAAAAAAGAATGCCCCCAGGACTTGGCCCACCTGGGGACATAATACACATGAAGCGCAGGAGCCCAGCTTCGTTTTTTTCAAACTTTTCGTCAGATCCACTGATCCACTGATCCGCCATATATTTGGATGAAAAAAAAAAAATAACTTTTAGCCGGGGGGGGGGGGGGGGGGAAACCCTCTGGGACCACACCACCAGAGTTAAGGTGTCAGGGTGTCTGTACCCTTGCCTCTTTTCTTCTTTTTTACATTTCTGAAATGATGCCAGACATGCCTTGATGAATTACTAGGCTGTAAAGAAGAGTGCCAGACAAAGCAAGAAATGGTGAGCGACAGGCGGGCTCCAAGCCCTTTACTGAACACAACAATGTCTTGCATGCGAGACACATGCTCTAGCACATGCACTTGCAGGCTCGACCCTAAAAAGGTCGCTTTTTGGACCAGAACCTACCTTTCTGCTACATTTGGTGTAATTCCTCCAGTAGTTTCGGCGCTATCACTGTTCAAAATCCTTATAGAAAAATAAATGGGTAAAATGTGTTTTGGGACACCCCTTTTTCTCTGCCTCCCCCGGATTGATCAAGCCAAAACTTTCCAGACAGCAGCTGACGTGACTGTCAAAATTATTTGGAAAGTTTAGTTAGGATTGGTCATGCTGCGCCAAAGATATAGGCAAGTAAAAAAACGCTTTTTATATAGAAACTAGGTCCTAACCATAACTACCTAGTGGCGACCGCCATTATGTAATACATATATATATATATACTGAAAAAGCAGAAGGTTACAGGGACGTTATAGTTAGGTCCTGAATTTACTCGTACAATACCATAGAAATTCAGCAGTTATAGTTAGAGTTCTTCCAAGTAACTAAAACCCATGCCCTAAGGTAACTATAACTAGTGCGCTTGCCATGCACAGTTTTCTTATCAATAAAGTTATTGCAAATGTTGTAGTGACATCAAAGATGCCATACAAGATCTCATTAATTACATAATATGTGGAGTAATTAGCTGTGCATAGCAAAGGCGTGAGTTATAGTTACCTTAGGGTGCGAATAATTCATGGGAATTAGTGACAATTTGCATATTTTCTCTAATATCACATGCTGTGACACAAAATTATATTAAGCCTATAATTTGCCCCTAAAACACACCTATATCACACCCCTGGGTTCAGGGTACCTTCACCCTGACCCCTTATGCCACTATCAATTAGTATTTTCACCCCAGGAACCATGTCCTGTGAAATAAAATAGCAGTCGCAACTTTCTAGTCAGATTGTGGGCAGCCAATTGCAACGCTTCTTTTTGCATGTGTATTCGTGAAACCTCACAAATTTCATGAAATATTCGCAGCCAGAGATATGCAAAGTTATCTGTCCTTAAATATCTCCTAAACTACTGAATGGATTTACACAGATAACAAAAAGCACAATCTGCGTACTGGCAGCTCGCTTTCTGCCAAATTTGGTGTAATACCATCCAGTGGTTCGGGCTGTAGACGTGTTGACAGGTCCTATGGGAATTAACATGGGAAATGCAACTTTTTTTAGCCCCCTTTTTCTCGGCTCCTGCTTGCGGATCACCCCAAAACTTCCCGTGCCCAACAAGAATCACCAGGCCACTTTTTTTGGGAAAATTTCAGGAACATTCGTAAACGGTGCCAAATATATAGGCAAGTCAAAAAACGCTTTTTCTATGGAAACATGGTCCTAACTATACCTGCTGGCTATACCCTGCCAGTCTCCTTGGAGCCTCTCACACCTGCATAGCTGCCGCAACTACAGTGGCTGTGGACTGGGTGGCTGGGGTGCTGGCCTGGGTTCTGCCTACCCTGGCCTAAAGTGAAGGACGGGGGGAGGGGCAGGGAAGAGGTCAAGGCTGGAGAGCAAAAGCTTTTTAGGGACACTGGGGCGGGAAGAGGGTGAAGGTTTGGGAGTGGAGGAAGAGGGAGTGGTGATTGGAGGTGTCTGTCTGCTGTGTTTGAGTGCAGGTGCATGGGCTGGATGCTGTTGTGAGGTGGATGGCTGTTGGGTGTCTGAGTGCTTAGGTTTGTATGCTAGGAGGGGCCACAGACACAGTGGGAGAGGACACAGGGGACGTGTGCATGGATGTGGGGGTGGTGACTGCCAGTGAGGGGTTTGTAGTGATAGGGGTGATTGTAGGAGGCTGGCCTGGTTTGTAGAGGGTCTCTTGGGTACTTACACCAGCTCCAGTTATCCCTTGTTAGTGAATGTAGTAGTGTTCTAGCAGCTTAGGCTGATAGAGGTAGCTGTAGCAGAGAAGCTTACGCTGAACTAGGAGACTTGCAAGGCTCATGCAATACCACTTATAGTTGCACAGTACTTATACACAAGTAAAGACAATACTCAGTGTTACCAAAAATAAAGGTATTTATTTGGGTGACATAGTACCAAAAATATCTTAGAGACAATACTCCTTCTGGAGGTAAGTATTATACACAATATGTACACTAGACACCAAAATTAGACAAGTAAATAGTCATAGAACAATGCAAACAGTAGGAAATCCTATAGAATGCAATGGGAGAAAATGGGTCTAGGGGCAACACAAACCATATACTAAGAAAGTCAAATGTGAATCACGAATTCCCCCCTAGACAAGTGTAGTGTGTGCAGAATCTCTGGGAGAGTAAGAATACAGTAAAGGTAAGAAAATTACCCCGCCCAATATCCCAGAAAAGCAGGAGTAAAGTACTGCAAATTTCCTTAGCACACACTCTACCTCGTTTTTGGGATTTTGCAGCAGCCAACCAAGTCTGCAAAGAACAACTGCTGGATTATTGGACCTGAAGACCTGCAAAGGAAGGAGACCGAGTCCAGAAGTCGAAAGAAGTTCCAGGAAAGACAGGAGCCCCTGCCAACTCAGAAGAGGGTGCAAAAGAAGAGTCCCTGGTTAGTCGAAGTCTGCAGAAATGCACCCTAGGAAGATGCCAGTGGGTTCCTGCGTGCTGCAAAGGCTGTCCCATGGCGTGAAGATCGTTGCAGACAAGATTTCGTGTTGTAAGGCGCCAACAAGGCTTGACTACGGCAAAAGTGTGTTTTTCATCAAAATGGCGCTGGATGGCCCCAGGAGGGACCTGGGGGCCTCAACTCTGTGTGAGAAGGAGGAGGGGGCTCTCAGCACTTTAGAGAGCCCTCAGGATGCCAGTCAGCACCCCCAGGAGCCGCAGGATCTGGGTTCAAAGGAGGTGCAAAACACGGTTGATGCTGCGTAACAAAAGAAGGTCCCACGCCGCCGGAGAACAACTCAGCGAGTTGAGCGTCGCAGGGTGGAGTGCTGGGGACCTGGGCCAGGCTGTGCACAAAGGAATTTTGCAAAGAGTGCACAGAGGCCTCAGGAGGCGAAGAAGACACAATACTCAGGGGTGTCGTAGTTCTCGGGGAATGCAAGGTCTTACCTCCTCCAAATTGCGTCAGCAGGACCTCAGGATAGTCTATGTCGATGATGTCCACCTGTGCGTCTCCAGGAGCACGCTTGTTGCCGTGAGAAGAGTCCCAGGGTACTGGTCGTTACCTTGGAAGGTGCCTGCTTGGAGCAGGGGAGTAACTCTGTCACTCCACTGGAGATTTCTTCTGTCCTTCTGGTGCAGGATGAAGACAGGGAGCCCCGAGGGCATGAACACCATGGAAACTGTTGCAGTTGCTGACTTGGAGCTGAGGTTGCTGAAGAAAAGTGTCTCTTGTAGACACTTTGTTGCAGTTACAGTGTTTCTTGGAGCGGCTGCGGTTGATCCGAGGTCAGAATAGTCTGAAGTTGTTGCAGATGATTCCTGAAGGAAAATTGCAAGCAGAATCTGAAGAGAACCCACAGGAGAGACCCTAAATAGCCCTGAGAGGGGGCTTGGCTACCTTATCAGGTATGGACCTATCAGGAGTGGTCTCTGACATCACCTGCTGGCACTGGCTACTCAGAGCCCTCCAGAGTGCCCCCACGCCTTGCAAAGCAAGATGGCTGAAGTCTGGGACACACTGGAGGAGCTCTGGGCACCACCCCTGGAGTGGTGATGGACAGGGGAGTGGTCACTCCCCTTTCCTTTGTCCAGTTTCTCGCCAGAGCAGGGGAGAAGGGGCCCCTCAACTAGTGTAGACTGGTTTATGCAAGGAGGGCACCATCTGTGCCCTTCAAAGCATTTCCAGAGGCTGGGGAAGGCTACCCTTCCTCAGCCTGTAACACCTATTTCCAAAGGGAGAGTGTGAAACACCCTGCTCTCGGAGGAAATGCTTTGTTCTGCCTTCCTGGGACTGGGTTGCCCAGACCCCAGGGGGGCAGAACCCTGTCTGTGAAGTGGCAGCAGCTGTAGCTGCAGTGCAAGCCTCGGAGAGCTGGTTTGGCAGTAGTGGGGGGTCCATGGTGGAGCCCCCAGGATGCATGGAATTGGCTCCCCAATACCAGATTTGGAATGAGGGGGTAATTCCATGATCTTAGACAGGTTACATGGCCATATTCGGAGTTACCATTGTGAAGCTACATATAGGTGTTGACCTATATGTAGTGCATGCATGTAATGGGGTCCCTGCACTCACAAATTCCAGGGAAATGGCCCTGAACTATGTGGGGGCACCTTTGCTAGTACAAGGGTGCCCTCACACTTAGTAACTTTGCACCTAACCGTCAGCAAGTGAAGGTTAGGCATACAGGTGACTTATATGTTACTTAGGTGCAGTGAAAATGGCTGTGAAATAGTGTGTGCACTATTTCACACAGGCTGCAATGGCAGTCCTGTGTAAGGGTTTGTCTGAGCTCCCTATGGGTGACAAAAGAAATGCTGCAGCCCATATGGATCTCCTTGAACCCCAATGCCCTGGGTACCTAGGTACCATATACTAGGGACTTATAAGGGGGGGTCCAGTGTGCTAATTGAAATTGGTAAATGAAGTCACTGGCCTACAGTAAAAAATTTACAAGCAGAGAGAGCATAAGCACTGAGGTTCAGATTAGCAGAGCCTCAGTGACACAATAGGCACTACACAGGTATACACATTAGGCCACAAACTATGAGCACTGGGGTCCTGGCTAGCAGGATCCCAGTGAGACAGGCAAAACACACTGACATATAGGCCCATGTTTATGGATTGACGTTAGCCGACGCTGCAGACTGGTCAGAGTAAAAAAAAAATGACTCGAACCAGGCAGCGCCGGAGTAGGGAAAAATGGGGGTTGTGCGTCAAAAAATGGTGCAAATCAGGTTAGAGTCAAAAATCATGGCTCTAACCGGACTTGCGCCATTTTTTGACACACAACCCCCATTGAAATGACTCCTGTCTTAGCAAAGACAGGAGTCATGCCCCCTGCCCAATGGCCATGCCCAGGGGACTTCAGTCCCCTGGGCATGGCCATTGGGCACAGTGGCATGTGCCCCCCATGCCACAGAAATAAATTAAAAAAATACTTACCTCAACTTACCTGTACTTACCTGGGATGGGTCCCCCATCCATGGGTGGCCTCCAGGGGTGGGTGGGGGTGGCAGGGGGTGTCCCTGGGGGCAGGGAAGGGCACCTGTGGACTGCTTCCATGGTCAGAGACCATGGAAATGAGCCCACAGGTCCCTTAACGCCTGCCCTGACCCAGGCGTTAAAAACCGGCGCACATTAGGCTGGGCGCCGTTTTTCAAGGCCCGCCCCTTCCTGTGTGTCAAAATGACACAGGAGTATAAATAAGGCGCACAGGCCTTAAAGTCATTTTTTGGACGGGAACGCCTTGCATGTCATTAACGCAAGGCAGTTTCCCAAATCCGGAAAATGACGCACACGGAGGAATTTTGACGTTTGCGGGGTCGAGCGTCATAGTATAAATATGGTGCAAGGTTTGCGCCGAATGTGCATCAAAAATGTTTGACGCACATTCAGCACAAACAGAGTATAAATATGCCCCATAGGTTTTTATCTATGAGCACTGGGTCCTGGCTAGCAGGATCCCAGTGACACAGTAAAAACACACTGACATACACTCACAAACAGGCCAAAAGTGGGGGTAACCATGCTAGAAAGAGGCTACTTTCTCACACAACCCCCGCGCCCCCCCAAACGAAAGAAAATAAGGCTAACCTTGGCCAGTTGAGACTTTATTGTCTAAGTGGTGATAAGTGGAGAGTAGATCTGCAATAGAGTGGTTACTCCCTTTATCATCCACTATGTGGTTACTTCCCTGTGGGGATGTAAACCACCCTGTTTGGAGCTTTTTACCTAACCAACAGTGTGAGTGTAATTCCTCAGAGTTCCTATGAGTATGTTTTAAAGTTGGGCAGTGGTATTGGTCCACTGGGCCTATGTTCAATGCAGGAAATGCTAGACAGGGATGCTGTCTCAATAAAGCCATAGCTGGGCAAAAACTTTGTCCATATGGCTGTAAGAGAGAACAGGGTTGCCGTTTCTCTTGAGTTGAAGCAGGGCAGGGCTGCTGTCCTATGAGCGCCACACTAGGACAGGGCTGCTGTCCTAAGTGTTTAGAGGCAGTGCAGGGCTGTTGCACTAAAGTTTCTCTGGGAGGGTTGGAGGGATGTGCCATATTTACTAAAGTGGTGCAGTTTTGCACATCTGGATTAGTAGTTCCACAGAGAGGTACTTTTACCTCTGGGAGTCCAGCTGATGGCTTCTTTGGTACAGGTTCCACTAAAGGAGACGTTTCTCCCACCACAGGAATGGTATCCTTAGTGGCAGGGTGGAGAAGGGATACTTTGATACCCTTCTTACCTGTTGGTGGAGAGGGATCCTGAGATTTCAGGCCTTTTTCTACCCTTTGCTTTTTCATTTTAGCAGAAATGAGAGGAAGCAATTCCTCAGGGATACCGAGCATGGATGCATGGGTACTAAACTCTACCTCAGCCCAACCTGAGGCCTCTAGGTCATTCCCTAAGAGACAATCTACAGGTAAGCTAGGTGATACCACCACCTGCTTAGGGCCAGTAACTCCACCCCAACTGAGTTGAACTACAGCTAAAGGGAGAGACTGAGTGGAGTTATTGACATCAGTAACTTGGTACTTCTGTCGAAGGAGGTGTTGTGCAGGTGACACCAGGTTTTCAGTCACCAAAGTGGTACTGGCACCTGTGTCCCTGTAGGCCTGGGCCTCAACACCATTTATTAAGATCGACTGCCTGTACGTATCCATTAAGGGGACAAGCAGCCAAGGTGGCAAGGCCAATGCCACCAGGTGTGACAGAAACTGTCTACCCCAGTTTCTATTATGGTCCCAAAAGTGAACCCAACTACACCTTTAGTTTGCCTACTGCCAGTAGTCCCACCACTATTACCACTACTGCTAGGGGCACTAGAGTCTGATGTATTAGGTTCAGGGGCTTTACCTGTGCAAGACTTATCCCCTGGCCAATGGCCTTTAGTTCTACACACGTACTACTAAGGCTTTTTCTGATTGTGTGAAGAGTTTGAAGAAAATGAAGATGTTTTATCCCCACCCCCAGAGGAGTGTTTTGGACCTGAAGAAGGATCTTTGCGTTTACTTTTATCCCCGTGCTTGTCCTGAGATTTTTCACCATCTTTCTTGTTGCCATCCTTGTCACCCCCTTATGAGCTTTTCTGCTCACCCTTGTTCTGACCCATTTGTCTGCCATCTTTCCCAATTCTTGGGGAGAGGTCAGATCTGAGTCCAAAAGATACTGATGTAACAAGTCAGACACACAATTATTCAAGATATGCTCTCTTACCACTACCAGTTATACTAGAGGGCTTGTTGACAGATAGGTCTGTGTAAGGACCCTCCCCAGTATTGTCATCTTGCTCCTCTGAGCTTCCCTGGTTGGAGTTATCCTCTACCTCTTCCTCAGTACTGATTCCCTGGTTATCCTGTAGGAGGAGATTTAAGAGGTACTCCTTATTGGGGTTCTTCCCAATTCCTAACTTTCTTTCAATACAGAGCCCCTTCAAGCTTTCATAGTTTAAATTGTCAAAGGTAGCCTGGGCAGCTCAAGTGGTGGCTTCTACAGAAGACATATTGCAAGACAAAAGTGTAGTAAAGTGAGTAAAAAGTTAGTAGAAATACAGAGCTAACTTTTTAGAGAAAAGAAGAAAACGTTTCAGAACTTTTTAAAAACGTTTGCAAAGTGTAAAGAACTTTTAAGAAAGTTAGAAAATTATTTCTAGGTATATATTATATATGCTCTAAGTATTGGAGCAAGCTTTTCTTGTGAAAAGCACAGGTAACAAAGTGGTAATGCAATTGCAAGTACTTATCCCACTGCTGCACCACCAATGTAGGAGGCTGGCCTGGTTTGTAGTGGGTACCTTGGGTACTTACACCTTACCCCAGGTCTAGCTATCTCTTGTTAGTGAATGTAATAGTGTTCTAGCAGCTTAGGCTGATAGAGGTAGCTATAGCAGAGCAGCTTAGGCTGAACTAGGAGACATGCAAAGCTCATACAATACCACCTATATTTACACAGTACTTATACACAAGTAAAGACAATACTCAGTGTTACCAAAAATAAAGGTATTTATTTGCGTGATGCAGTACCAAAAATATCTTAGAGACAATACTCCTTCTGGAGGTATTATACACAATATATACACTAGACACCAAAATTAGACAAGTAAATAGTAGTAGAACAATGCAAACAGTATGAAATCCTATAGAATGCAATAGGAGAAAATGGGTCTAGGGGAAACACAAACCACATACTAAGAAAGTCAAATGTGAATCACGAATTCCCCACTAGACAAGTGTAGTGTGTGCAGAATCGCTGGGAGAGTAAGAATACAGTAAAGGTAAGTCAATTACCCCACTCCAGAGCCCAGAAAAGCAGGAGTAAAGTACTGAAAATTTCCTTAGGCCACACTACACCTCTTTTTGTGGGATTTTGCAACAGCCAACCAAGGGCCATATTTATACTTTTTGACGCAAAACTGCGCTAACGCAGTTTTGCGTCAAAACAATTAGCGCCGGCTAACGCCATTCTGAAGCACCATGCGGGCGCCGTATTTATTCAATGACGTTAGCCGGCGTTAGCCGCCGGCGCTGCCTGGTGTGCGTGAAAAAAAACGACGTGCACCAGGCAGCGCCGGCGTAGGGGGATATGGAGCTTGGGTGCCAAAAAATGGGGCAAGTCAGGCTGAGGCAAATTTTTCGCCTCAACCCGATTTGCGCCATTTTTTTCGACTCCCAACCCCCATTGAAATGACTCCTGTCTTAGCAAAGACAGGAGTCATGCCCCCTTGCCCAATGGCCATGCCCAGGGGACTTCTGTCCCCTGGGCATGGTCATTGGGCATAGTGGCATGTAGGGGGGCACAAATCAGGCCCCCCTATGCCACAAAAAAAATAAAAATAAAAACTTACCTGAACTTACCTTAATGTTCCTGGGATGGGTCCCTCCAGCCTTGGGTGTCCTCCTGGGGTGGGCAAGGGTGGCAGGGGGTGTCCCTGGGGGCATGGGAGGGCACCTCTGGGCTCCTTCCGAGCCCACAGGTCCCTTAACGCCTGCCCTGACCAGGCGCTAAAAAACGGCGCAAAAGCGTCCGGACGTCATTTTTTTTTACCCGCCCACTCCCGGGCGTGAATTTTGCCCGGGAGTGTAAATACGGCGCACATGCCTCGGAGTCACTTTTTTAGACGGGAACGCCTACCTTGCATATCATTAACGCAAAGTAGGTGTCCACGCAAAAAAATGACGCAAACTCCATGGACTTTGGTGCTAGACGCGTCTAACGCCAAAGTATAAATATGGAGTTAGTTTGGCGTTGGAATTGCGTTAAAAAAAACGACGCAATTCCGGCGCAAACAGAGTATAAATATGCCCCCAAGTATGCAAAGAACAACTGCTGGATTATTGGACCTGAAGATCTGCAAAGGAAGGGGACCCAGTCCAGAAGTCGAAAGAAGTTCCAGGAAGGACAGGAGCCCCTGCCAACCCAGAAGAGGGTGCAAAAGAAGAGTCCCTGGTTAGTCGAAGACTGCAGAAATGCACCCTAGGAAGATGCCAGTGGGTTGCTGCATGATGCAAAAGATGTCTCACGGCGCGAAGATCGCTGCACATGAGATTTCGTGTTGAAAGGCACCAACAAGCCTTGGCTACGGCAAAAGTGTGTTTTTCATCAAAAGGGCGCTGGATGGCCCCAGGAGGGACCTTGGGTCTCAACTCTGTGTGAGAAGGAAGAGGGGACTCTCAGCACTTTAGTGAGCCCTCAGGATGCCAGCCAGCACCCCCAGAAGCCGCAGGATCTGGGTTCAAAGGAGGTGCAAAATGTGGTTGATGCAGCACACCAAAACAAGGTCCCATGCCGCCGGAGAACAACTCAGCGAGTTGAGCGCCGCAGGGTGGAGTGCTGGGGACCTGGGCCAGGCTGTGCACGAAGGAATTTTGCAAAGAGTGCATGGAGGCCTCTGGAGGCGAAGAATAAACAATACACAGGGGTACCGTCGTTCTCGGGGAAGGCAAGGTCTTACCTCCTCCAAATTGCGTCAGAAGGCCTCAGGACAGTCTATGTCCATGATGTCCACCCTCTTAGGAGCACACTCGTCACCGTGAGAGGAGTCCCAGGGTACCAGTCGTCACCTTGGAAGATGCCTGCTTGGAGAAGGGAAGTGACTTCTTCATTCCATGGGAGATTTCTTCGTCCTTCTGCTGCAGGATAAAGACAGGGAGTCCCCAGAGCATGCACATCGTGTAAACTGTTGCAGTTGCTGACTTGGAGCTGAGGTTGCTAAAGAAAAGTGTCTCTTGTAGACACTTTGTTGCAGTTACAGCGTTTCTTGGAGCAGGCTGCGGTTGATCCGAGGTCAGAGGAGTCTGAAGTTGTTGCAGAGGATTCCTGAAGGAAACTTGCAAGCAGAATCTGAAGAGAACCCACAGGAGAGACCCTAAATAGCCCTGAGAGGGGGACTGGCTACCTTATCAGGTATGGTCCTATCAAGAGGTGTCTCTGACATCACCTGCTGGCACTGGCCACTCAGAGTCCTCCAGAGTGACCCCCCCACCTTGCAAAGCAAGATGGCTGAAGTCTGGGACACACTGGAGGAGCTCTGGGCACCACCCCTGGGGTGGTGATGGACAGGGGAGTGGTCACTCCCCTTTCCTTTGTAAAGTTTCCCACCAGAGCAGGGGAGATGGGGTCCCTCAACCGGTGTAGACTGGTTTATGCAAGGAGGGCACCATCTGTGCCCTTCAAAGCATTTCCGGAGGTTGGGGGAGGCTACCCCTCCCCAGCCTGTAACACCTATTTCCAAAGGGAGGGGGTGTAACACCCTGCTCTCAGAGGAAATGCTTTGTTCTGACCTTCCTGGGACTGGGCCGCCCAGACGCCAGGGGGTCAGAACCCTGTCTGTGAGGTGGCAGCAGCTGTAGCTGCAGTGCAAGCCTCAGACAGCTGGTTTGACAGTACTGGGGGTCCATGGTGGAGCCCCCAGGATGCATGGAATTGGCTCCCCAATACCAGATTTGGAATGGGGGGACAATTCCATGATCTTAGACAGGTTACATAGCCATATTCGGAGTTACCATTGTGAAACTACATATAGGTATTGACCTATATGTAGTGCACATGTGTAATGGTGTCCCCGCACTCACAAAGTCCGGGGAAGTGGCCCTGAACTATGTGGGGGCACCTTTGCTAGGGCAAGGGTGCCCTCACACTTAGTAACTTTGCACCTAACCTTCAGCAAGTGACGGTTAGACATATAGGTGACTTATAAGTTACTTAAGTGTAGTGAAAATGGCTGTGAAATAGTGTGTGCTCTATTTCACACAGGCTGCAATGGCAGTCCTGTGTAAGAGTTTGTCTGAGCTCACTATGGATGGTAAAAGAAATGCTGCAGCCCATATGGATCTCCTGGAACCCCAATTCCCTGGATACCTAGGTACCATATACTAGGGACTTATAAGGGGGTCCAGTGTGCCAATTGAAATTGGTAAATGTAGTCACTGGCCTACAGTGATAAATTTAAAAGCAGAGAGAGCATAAGCACTGAAGTTCTGATTAGCAGAGCCTCAGTGAAACAGTTAGGCACTACACAGGCATACACATTAGGCCACAAACTATGAGCACTGGGTTCCTGCCTAGCAGGATCCCAGTGAGACAGGCAAAACACACTGACATATAGGTTTTTATCTATGAGCACTGGGGTCCTGGCTAGCAGGATCCCAGTGACACAGTAAAAACACACTGACATACGCTCACAAACAGGCCAAAAGTGGGGGTAACCATGCTAGAAAGAGGCTACTTTCTCACAGTGATGGTGATGGGGTAGTGGATTAGGATGTAGTGCATGCAGGTGTGAGTGGAGACACTACTGGGAGGGTGGTGGAGGACGAGGAGGAGGGGGACACAGTGGAGGCAGTGGATGTTGTTATGTCTGCATCTGGATGGTGTTTGTGTGAGTGCCTGTGGGATGATGTGTGGTGCTTGTGTTTGCCTGAGCCCACTCCTGTGTGTTGTCTTGGGTGTATGCTGGTCTGATGGTATATTTGGGATAGACTGGGGTTAAGGAGAATGGGACTGGGTAGAGGAAGTTGGAGGGCGGAGGCTAGAGACAGGGACAATGGCTGCCATCAGGGAGGTGGCCAGAGCCTGGAATGATCTATGTTGGGCCGCCACGCCAGAGTGAATGCCCTTCAGGAATGCATTTGTTTGTTGCATTCACAATGGTTGACTGCCCAACAGGGATGGATCGCAGGAGGTCAATAGACTCCTCACTCAGGGCTGCAGGGCTGACTGGGGCAGTGTCTGAGGTGCCTGGGGCGAAGGAGATGCCCAAACTCCTGGGTGAGCGGGCACGGGAAACACTCTGAGGGGCTGCTGGGAGGGCGGTGCTGGTACGGGGGTGGCGGCTGTACCTGTAGTTGGGGTGGGCACAGAGGTGTCTGCCACCAGCAGGGAGCTTCCATCGGAGGAGGTATCACTGTCAGAACTGTCCCCTCTAGACTCTGCCGTGATGCTCCCCTCGCCCTCCATCCCACTGGTGCCCTCACGGTCAGTGGATTCGGCCACCAGGCCCATGTGGGATGCAGCTCCCTCCATCACCGGTGCCTCTGCTCCTCCACCAGATGATGCTAATGCACAGGACAGGGTGACAAAACAAAAAGGGGGGGAAGAGACAGACGATACACTTGGTCAATGCCAGCAACAACACCACCGTTGGTGTACACAACACACAGGGGATAGCCCTATGCACTAGGCGATGCACTACCGGTCACAATGGTAGTCACCAGGCCATGGAGAATAATGCCTAACACCAATAGCAGCATACCTGAGACCCACAGAACTCTGCCCAGTAGTAGATGCCCACTAGCATGTTTGGGGATGGAGTGCAACAGACCCTGCCCAACATGGAACCTACCCTGCAATGTTCGACCTGGCCATCGTTTTTACCCCTAGAGTACAATCGCTGAGGATGAATAGGAGATGGAGACATCCCCCCATGTACAGGCCCCTGGTGGACTTGGCAACAATGGAGGACAGGCACATTATCCTCACCTACAGACTTGATAGGGCCACAATCCAAGAACTGTGTGCCCAATTGGAGCCAGACCTGATCTTAGCTATCCGTCAGCCCACTGGGATCTCCCCTCTTGTGCAAGTCCTATCAGTGCTACATTTCTTGGCAAGTGGCTCCTTCCGAGCGACAGTGGCCATGGCAGCAGGGATGTCTCAGCCAATGTTCTCAAACATGCTGACCAGAGTGTTGTCTGCCCTGATGAAACACATGCACAGCTACATCGTTTTCCCCCAGGTGGAGGATTTGGCCACAGTGAAGGCTGACTTCTATGCAATGGGACATATCCCCAACATCATAGGGGCAATTGATGGTACACATATTGCCTTTGTCCCCCACCAGAGAAATGAACAGGTGTTCAGAAATCGAATGAGCTTTCATTCTACGAATGTGCAGACAGTGTGCCTGGCAGACCAGTATATCTCCCATGTGAATGCTAAGTATCCTTGGTCTATGCATGATGCCTTTATCCAGAAGCAAAGCTTGTGGCTAATAGGTGAGCCCTGGTCCCCACCCAGTTTATGTAGGTATATGGGTGTGGCGTTGGCCCTAAGGGTGAGTGTCTGGCTAACAGGTATCCCTCGATATTTGCAGGTTACTCTGGTAACCCCAACCTCTCATGGCTACTTACCCCAGTGAGGAATGCTAGGACAAGGGCAGAGGAAAGTTACAATGAGGCACATAGGCGTACAAGAAGAATTATTGAGCACACCTTTGGCCTCCTGAAGGCCAGGTTCAGGTGCCTCCATCTGACCGGTGGATCCCTGTGCTACTCACCCAAGAAGGTGTGCCAGATCATTGTGGCATGTTGCATGTTGCACAACCTAGCCTTGAGACGCCAGGTGCCTTTTCTGCAGGAGGATGGGGCTGGAGATGGGTGTGTGGCAGCTGTGAAGCCTGAGGACAGTGACGAAGAGGAGGCAGAGGATGAGGATGTGGACAACAGAACAACTATCATACAGCAGTACTTCCAGTGACACACAGGTAAGACAATGTAACGTCACATTCCATTGCAGTTTTGTGTAGTAAATTTTCTCTAGGCTGGCTGCTGTTCCCACTACTCTGGCCAATTACTGTACCATTTGACATGTCTATTCACAGATCGTTTTGCCCTACTCTGGCTCCTGGTGTATTGACTGCAGCACATTACAGGCCATACCTACGTATAGATAACTGTACAGTCTAATTGTAATGTCTACAGATTGTTAAACAATTACATCCTTAATTCATTTGACATACTCCATACTTGTATTTTTTAAGGGAGTGTTTATTTCAGTGCTAAAAAGTAAATGGGGGTGTGCAATGGGCTGGGGTGATGGTGGAGGAAAGTCCAGGATAGAGGTCAGTCTATTTGTATCACAGGTACATTGTCCAAAGGGGCATAGGAAGTGGAACAATGGCAGTTCAAGGTGGTCAGAGTAACAGAGTGGGACACAAGGGTGACAATCAGTAGAGTTTTATTTCCTGGTGGGGGTCTTGGCAATGTTCTCTGGCTTCTGCCTGGATCGCAGGGACCGTTTGCATGGTGGTTCTCCTTCTGAAGGGGGTTGGGCGCTGGTGGTCTGTTGTTCCTGTAGTGGGGCCTCGTGTCCTCTAGCGTTGGCGGAGGTGGAGGGCTGTTCATCGCTGTGGCTAGTGACAGGGCCCCGTTGGGGTGCCACTGCCTCCCTCATGGTGTTGCCCATGTCAGCCAGTACCCCTGCAATGGTGACCAGGGTGGTGTGGATGTCCCTCAGGTCCTCCCTGATCCCTAGGTACTGTCCCTCCTGCAGCCGCTGGGTCTCCTGCAACTTGGCCAGTATCTGGCCCATCGTCTCCTGGGAATGGTGGTATGCTGCCAGGATGTTGGTGAGTGCCTCGTAGAGGGTCGTTTCCCTGGGCCTGTCCTCCCCCTGTCGCACAGCAGTCCTCCCAGCTTCCCTGTTGTCCTGTGCCTCTGTCCCCTGAACCGTGTGCCCACTGCCACTCACCCCAGATCCCTGATCGTCCTGTGTTTGTGGGGTGGCCTGGGGTCCCTGTAGTGGTGGACACACTGCTGATTGACATGTCCTGGGGACAGAGGTATGGGCCCGCTGGGTGGGTGCTGTGCTGGTGTTTCCTGAGGCAGGGCTCTGTGGTGGTATGGGACTGTGCCTGGGTAACCGACTGTCCAGAGATCCCTGATGAGCCAGGTTGGTCATCCAGATCCAGGCGTCCAGAGCTGCTGTCATCACTGTGGGCCTCTTCTGTGGGGGGACTGGATGTTGCTGGCACCTCCTCTCTGGTGACGTTGTGTGGGGGACCTGTGGGGATGTAAATGTAGTGTTATAGTTTCAGCGTGTGTCATCTTGTGCATGGGTATGTTACCCTCTATGGTTAATATTGCCATGACAGATTGGCCTTAGTGAGAGTTGTTATTTGGTGGGCCAGGTGATTGTCTCTAGTGTGCATGCAGTGGTGATGGTTGTCCATGCAGATCTGTGAGTGGTGTCCATCCATTGGTATATCATGCAGGGCTTGGCATTGGGATGAGTAGGTTGTGATGGTGGGGTGTGTGGGTAGTGGTGGAGTGATGGTAGTGAAGGTGGGGGTTTGGGATGGCATGCAGGTAGGGGGGGTGAAAGTAGTAAGGATTTGACTTACCAGAGTCCAGTCCTCCAGCTACTCCTGCCAGGCCCTCAGGATGCAGTATTGTCAAGACTTGCTCCGCCCATGTTGTTATCTTTGGGGGAGGAGGTGGGGGTCCACCGCCAGTCCTCTGTACATCTATCTGGGGTCTTGCAACCACGGGACGTACCTTCCCCTGTAGATCGTTCCACCTCTTCCTGATGTCATCCCTTGTTCTTGTGTGCTGCCCCACGGAGTTGACCCTGTCCACGATCCTCTGCCATAGCTCCATCTTCTTTGCAATGGATGTCTGCTGCACCTGTGATCTAAATAGCTGTGGCTCTACCCGGATGCTTTCCTCCACCATGACCCTTAGCTCCTCCTCAGAGAACCTGGGGTGTCTTTGTGGTGCCATGGGTGTAGTGAGAGTGGTGTGTGTGAGCGTGTATGGGGTGATGTTTTGGGGTGTGTGCTGTGAGGTGCATGGATGGTGTTCTGTGGCTCTGGTTGGGTGCTCTTGGTCTCTCTCTCTCAGTTGTAAAACATTTTGAGTTGTAAAGGGTTGTGGGTAATGTGTGTGTTTTTATACTGCTGCGTGTGTGTGTGTGTATGTGTGTCAGGTGTGTGTAGTTTGAATTGTCCAATGTGGTGTTGTTTTGTTTGAGTATGTGTATTTGAGCGTTGCGGTATGTACCGCCAATGGTTTACCGCCGTTGAATGTCCGCCGCGGTGATTCTTGAGTCATAATGCTGTGGGCGTAGTTCTATTGGCGTAATGGTGTGGGTTTGGATACCGCCAGTTTATCACTGACCTTTGGCCTGGTGGACTTGTGTGTTTGTTTGTATAGTGACGGATTTCTATGTGTGTGTCATAATATGGGTGCCGGTATACCGCCACGTTCGCGGTATGTTGGTGGCAGTCGCCATGGCGGTAAGCGGGACTTACTGCCAATGTCATAATGAGGGCCTCAGAGTCTAAAGGAGCTTTTGTTTAGGACCAACCTGAATACTCACTTAACGGTGGCATACCGCAGAACAACTATAATAAATACATAAGACATAAGCTTATTAAGGCGTTTGGAGCGTTTGCATCAGCGTTCATGAGTATTTAATTAGACAAATGTAATATGATCCACCATGCTGCCATTTATATATCTGAACACTTATCCCTGAATTTACCAAACTGATTCCTTGGGGGTCATGACCCATGCTATGGCATTTATGCAGTAGTTTTGCTGCATGGCAACTTAGCCATGTGAACAATATCATATTGTGAGTTACCAAAACTGCAGCTATTGCATTTTGTCAAAGCAGCATACCATGTGTGTTTGCGTGCATGTGTGCATGGGCAAACATCTCCCATGCTGAGAAAGCAAGTGGTATGAACTGTTCCGGATCAAGACACTGACCCGTGTAATCACGTCGGCGTAACCTCGTGGCTCCCTGGGTCGACCGATGGGGTGTAATGGGCCGCGTGCAAAACCACAGCATGAATGACTGCACATAAACACGATGTATTCATTACACTTGCCTACCGGCAGCTGCCAACCGGCTTCAATTACAGCCCACATCTCATAGTTGCGCGGCGCTCTCAGAATACAAAGGGGCTAATATTGTTCAGCCCTGGGAGATAATAGCGAACAAGCCTTTTTTATTGCAAACGCCTTGGTCTCAAGGGGTTGATTTTACTTTTCTCGGCTTCCTTTCCATTTCTGCATATCACTGATTGCAAATTACTGTCGAATCAGTGGGCTTGTTTCGCGCTTTGTGAATGCTCCGCTTGAGATTCATGAGCACCGCCCCGTCCCTGCTACTTTGCAGAGAGGTGCCATTTCGCGTTCCTCGTCTGCAGGCGCGGAGTGAGATCCCGGGCCGTGCATTGTACGTTTCACGCTTCATTTCCTTCTTCGCTGCCTCCTTGTCCGGCTCCATTTGGCCGGTGCACTTCACGTGGGCCTCCCAGAAATGATTGCTTCGGAAATATGCATTTCTCCACACTCCACTTGGCGGGAAATGTTTCAGGAAGAACCACTTAGGCCTCCGTTGGATACCTGGGTCTCTGCCTCGGCTATCCCTGTCTCCGGGGCACGGGTCTCCTTTCATTATCATCACAGGCGCCTTCGTGGAGGGTATTTTTAACTTGGAAATTGCAGGATGGGGAGAAGTGGTGTATTCCGAGAGACGTGCACATGTGAAAGTTTTATATTTTACAAGTAATGAATGAATTCGTTGGGAAGCACTTACATCCAGTGGACTCGCACAGCTTGCATGAAAGCCCTGTCAAGCATTCTGTCATATGCTAAACTCCTTCTTCTGTTTAATAATTTATACAGCTCACGAAGATAATTCTACATGCAAACAGACAAGACGTCTGACATGCAAGCTTTTGACCTTAATTGAAATACACTGTGTTGGCACATTATATGTAATAACGCTCGTGTTTCCACATAAAACCACCTTTGCCAACAGAATGTGGTATGTTTGAGGAGGTTAAGGCATATCAGGCATGTAATTTGCCCATTGTTCAGAAACGTTCTGAATACCGTTCTAGGCTAATCTTTTTTCAAACTCGTTCAACATCTCAGACACTTAATTGGGCCAGTTATTGAAGAGCAAGAAACTGGGGGGCAGATTTAAAAGCCCCTAGCGCCTCCTTCTGTCATTTTCTTTAAGCTAATGTGGCCCAACAAGGCCAAAATCGCAGCACCAAATTTACAAAGTGGTGCAATGTATGCATTGCTCCGCTTTGTAACCCTTTGCGCTACATTATGCCTACGCCAGGCAAAATGTTACTGGGGCGAAAAAAGAGCGCAAAGAAATCGAGGAGATTTCTTTGCGTAATTTTTTCACCACTTTTAATGCCTGCTCAAAATGTTTGACGCTAATCCTGCAAAGCTTCGAAATAGCGTAAAAAAAGTTGACGATAGTGCCCTTACTACCGCATGGTGTGCCGCATCTTAGATATGGCACACACATGGTGGCGTTAGGGGGGCGCAAAGGGGCACAAGAAAAGTGGCACTGAACTGGGTGCAGCGCCACCTTTCTTAAATCTGACCCTGAGTTCTCTCTACCCAGTCCTGCTAACCCACAATAACCATTCTGGAATGTTGCTTTAACTTAAAGCATCTACTTGGATTTTAGGCTTTATTGTGATATAACATCTAATTAACATAAACCTAACATAACTAAAATTCTCTGAGCAAAGATGTTCCTCTCCTCAAACGATAGCACTATAGGTGTTGGTATCGCATGTGCATTCTGGCCAGAATAACTCACCCAGTATTAGGATTCTTTCTGGTTAAATAAATTGACTTAGTACACCAATAGTTGCTGTGGCAAGACAGAAAGCTTTAACGATTGTCTTCCTTGTTACCACACCACAATGGCGTGCAGTTTTCCTTTTTGTGCCCTTTTGACATCAGAGCTAGGCAGACATTTCAAAGCTGTGTTGCCTGAGAATAATCAGAATACCCTCTGACATAAATTTGTTTCCACAAATATTGTTTAATTGGAGTTAATAATTGAAGAATTTTGGCAATGAGAGTAGTTGTAGTATTTGGGCTACCGCCCAGGGAAACCCACTAAGCCCAGACATTTCCCTCACCTCAGGGAGACAGTGTGGTATGACCTGCATGGACCCCACTATGTTTTCTTACCCAAAATGCCATAGGAAACCTAACATTTTGGCTAAAGTTATGCATTTTGCTCACTTTTCTGTGAGGGAAAGTTGGAATGTGTGAGTATCCAGAAAATTCCTACCACCAAGTGTTCTCATACTTCTGATAAAATGGTGTCCCGCTTGCATGGCTCAACTTATCACTCACAACGGCAGGCAAGATCGCCGATGGGACTTGTGGTTAGAGAGCTCCACTGCCCCACTTAGTAATCCTACAAACTCCTGTTCAATGTAGCCCCATCCTGTTTGTGTAAGGAATCTGCTGGACCGTTTTTCTAATACTGCCCTTGTAGAACAGCGCCTAGGTCCTGTGAAAGCACTGGGGTTATGGGCACGCTTTGCTGCCTACCTGGTGATCGTTGTGGTAAATGTGACGGGGCCGCCAGGCCTGCCTTCTTCAATGCCTTTCCTGTGCTGGAGTGCACCTGCTGTGAGGAGGACAGTAGTGGCACAGAGTGCCTACTGAGGTTGAAGCGGTGCAGGGGCTGATGAGGCAGTGGTCACTGGGTGGAGGGGCTGCTGTAGGGATCTAGCGAGGGACGCTGGGGCCCTAGCCTGGGGCTGTGGTGGAGAGCGAGACCACTTGGTACCAGTCTGCAGTGCTGGATGCCTGTACTGCGTCCCACTGCAATGGAGACTGGAGGCGGCATGGACCAGTCTCCCTGACTGCCCCCCTGCACAACGGAGGTGTGACAGTGGAAGAGGGCACTGTGGCCCCTTTGGGCTGCCGGTGGTTGGCCTGAATAACTGTGTGTGGCTGCAGGGTAAGTAACAAGAGCAGCTGGAGAGGGCCTAGTACTGGTCACTGCTGGGCCCATTGCATACCTGATCTGCTTTGGCAGGCTGACTGACTGGGCTGTGGCAATGCAGTGACCAGAGAGCTGGGGATCGAGGTAGCGGCCTGTAGCCTTGTGGAGCACCTAAGCCCTCTTGCATGGACTCCTTCATCAGCTTTGGTTCTGCCAGTTGCAAAGGTGATTGGCACGTCAATGGAAATGGCACTGAACGCTAAGGATTAGGGTGCACCCCATGAGGTGGTGCGGGGAACTAGTGAGTGGTGCCTTTCAGCTGCTGGATGGCACTATAAAACATCTGTGGGGCTACAGGGACTGCAAGGTCAGTAGGCCGGGATTGCTGCTGTGGAGGAGGCATAGTGGGTGTATGTGTGAGAGAGTCCAGGCCCCCTTTTGCTCAGTATCGAGCTGCACAGACTGTGACTCAGCTTGTGGGTCGTGGTTGGGGGCTGACATAGAGTGCCTATCCATTGGAGGAGAGACCCCTCCCCACCATTGCGGACATGGATAAGGATAAGACCTCTAAGGGACACTAGGGCAACACCATAGTGCAATACATCGCCCCACAGGGCCCTGCCACAAGGGCCACTGACTGATGGGATCCTGGGTGCAAGAGGAAGAGCCATTTCGCGCTGCATTCATGGAGGCTTTACAGGGGCCCGTACGGTGTTGGAGGGGACAATAGATGCGGTATCCATAGAAGTGGGCCTGCTCCACTCCGATCTCTGTAAGGTGGCCGATAGAGTTGGGACTGCAAAACATTCCATTAAGGATTTGAATACTGAACTAATGGAACTCAAGGCACATGTAACACACTTGATTGTGTCAGCTGCGACACTGAAGAGTAGAGCAGAAGACACAGAGGGCCATTCATGAATGAACAATCTAAGATTACCTGTTTTTCTGGAATGATCAAAGGGTGCCTCTGCTGAAAGTTTTCTGGAGGACTGGATAGCAAAAACATTGAACCCAAAAGGTTTGTCACCCATGCTTGCGGTTGAGAGAGATTGTAGGAGTATTTTGTGAGCTGCCCATGAAGCAAGTGACATGCGCTATGAAAACCATAACATTGCCAGCTTCCTGAACCATACACGCAAAGTGCAATCACAAAGGAAATTGATAATGGGCCTTATACAGAAACTTAAAGCTACAAATCTCTTCCACATGGTGATGCACCTGGCAAGGTTTAGAGTGATAGTTAATGTAAAAACCCACTTTTTTAAGAAACCGGAGGAAGTGTGGTCCTGGTTGGAACTCGGGGATTGTGTCCCTGGGCGTGAGCAGAAGCCTAAAGCTGAATGTGGCTGCAGGACTCTAAGGACACAACATGGTAGTAGCAACGGATCCCACAGGTTGGATACTCTGAGTGGCTGGCTTACAACGCGTGTACAGGTTTAACAGAATAGTACATTGGGAAGAGAGCTGGAAAGTAGCAGGGTCAGGGAGCTGACCACAGATGATGATTGTACGACGGGTGAACAGCGAGTGGATGGGAAGGAAGAAAATTAAAAGGACACACTGGTGGCGAAGTACTTTGTCAATCCTGGGGTCTAACGTGCCTGATGACTGGGCATATTGAGAGGGGCAGGCTGAGAGCATGACAGAGCCTGGTGTGGTGACCTCCCAGATTATATTAGCAATCAAAGCATTCACAATAAGAAACAGTGTGGCTTGTTGATATTACCAGATAGGGAACATAAGGGCAGCTGGTATTGTCGCATCCCTTCTGGACTGGAGAACTGCTGGGTATTGCCTTGCTCCTGCATATATCATCAGGTAGTTAGTATGTAGACACTTGTAAGGCTCACTAGTTTCTTCTTTGTTTATTGCTCTGTGGGTCAGAGAAGGTTGGGCCTCAACAAGTACTTTGACCGAACATGATGAGCAAGCTCACTGTTCTGTTGTTACACCGCGTTTACCCAGGGGGTTGCGAACAAAGTTTTGTTATGTTGCAATTCACGGATGCCAAACTGGAAGTAGTATTCTCAGATTATGCACTGGCACCGGTTATGGATGTTGCAAATTGACAAGTGTGGGGTTATGGTACTCGCACAGGGGAAACAGTCCGGGGAATGCCCCAGGGGACACTGTTCGATGCCTCATGGCACAAAGCTATAAGATAGTCACATGGAATATCAGAGGACTTAGAGGGTATGTGAAGAGGAATGGGGTGGTGTCATATCTACACACACAGGGGATAGGTATAGTGTTACAAGTCAGTCCATGAATCCAAGACTTGTTTGATAACGTCTTTATTGTACAACATCCACAACAGTGCCAGCTGCTTAGTCGCTGCTTCCTTCCACACCCAACCGTCCCTCAAGAATCCTCGGTCATCTCCCTTCTATTCTCTGACATCACTGGATCCAATGATGTCAGAGACCAGCCAAGTCAACAACACATAGCCTGTCTACAGGAAACATATTTGATGAGGATCTACCCATATGCACTGGTTGGGACCTCTCAGGTCCACACACATCCTAATTTTAGAACCATTGTCCTTGGGAACCAAAACAATGGGGGACAACAATTCTGAGGCTTCAATTTCCTTTCAAAATCCAACAGGTCCAAAGAAAGAGACGCGCTCCACATCGGTGCCGGCACCAGGGAAGGACCTATTCCCATTAATCTTGAAACCAGTTTAACATTAAAGTTAAAGATGCCGCACTCACAGGATTCCAATAATCTTCTTTTATTTAATACACGAAAACCCCACGACTAACACCAACGCGTTTCGACCTTCCCGGTCTTGATCACGGTAAAGCCTTGATCCATTACATGCACTACTTATACTTTTCCTCTAAGCAATGCTGGGATATGTAGTTGTTTGACAAAATATATAGTGCTAGACACCACACCACTGATTTCAGTGCTCCCCATCAGTGAACCTAATGTGACAACAAATGCTAAAAATACCTGTGCATCAATCTACCATATCAGTGCAAACAAACAGAAAAAAGAACACAAGATCATAATTCCTACAATAATTACTATCCGTAACATTATTATTCAAATTAATATTCAACTGTCCTTGCTGTTTTCATATACAATTCTGAAATCTACATTTTATCTCTATCAATGTTTCAAACTATTTACTCTCATTTTACCATAGGGAAACATCTCCCTATTTTTACCGGACTAAAAACGTATAACATTATTTTCGTTGATAATATTGGACAAAGACAGTAAAACCTTATACCATACTTTACATTTGAAATCAGAGATGGCAATATAACTCCTCATCGTAATTAATCCCATATGGCACCTTCGTTTTTAGTCTGATAATATATCTGGACTCCAACCTTCTCAGTCTTTGAATCCTATCGCCCCCACGTAAGTGTTTTTGTATTGTTGTAATACCATAGTATTTCATTGACAACCAATTCAAATCTGAGTGAGTTTTCAAATGTTTAGTTATTGCGTATGTGGTATCATCATTTTGTACTGCCCTTATGTGTTCCAAGATCCGTTTTTTTAGGGGGCATATGGTACTGCCCAAGTATCTAAGGCCACATCGGCATTCCAAGACATATACAACAAAAGATGTTGCACATGTAATTCTTTCTTTAATCAGTACTTCTTTGCCTTTAAAGTCTGTTATAGACTTTTTGTCACATCCAATTTTACAAGCCTTACATTTTCTACAACAGGAGAAACCCTTATTCTGCACTGATAACCAATTGGGAGTTTTAAGCATCTCAAAATGACTTTTTTACTAACATATCTTTCAAAGATGGAACTTTTCAATATGTGATTGAAGGGCAGGTTCCCACTCGTTGTCCAATATCCCTATCTTTCTGAATCAGGTGCCAGTATTTCTTCAATATTTTCACAATTTGTTGATTTTCTTTACTATAATCTAGGATTAATCTAATCTCATTCTTTTCCCAATCTGGCTGTTCCAATACGTTCCTTTTCTTTGCCAAAACCTGATCACAGGTTTTTTCCCTTGCCTTCATCTCTTCCTGTTTTATCAATTTCAGTGTGTATCCCCTGTTCATAAACCTCTGCCTGGTCTCACTAAATTTTTTGTTCAAAACTTGTTCATCTGAACAATTCCTTTTAATATGGATAAATTCACCATAAGGGATACTTTTAATCAAGGATCTAGGGTGGAAACTAGTACCATGTAAGATACTGTTAGTTGCTGTGGGTTTCCTGTGTAGTGTAGTTCGTAATTCTCCTGCTACAATGTACACTTGTACATCTAGAAACTCAATCACGCTATTGCTTGTTTTGTATGTAAACTGCAGTCCTTAATCATT
The DNA here is from genome assembly GCF_031143425.1 of Pleurodeles waltl. NCBI lineage: Eukaryota > Metazoa > Chordata > Amphibia > Caudata > Salamandridae > Pleurodeles > Pleurodeles waltl. Next base: position 1,281,451,029 of record NC_090437.1, read on the forward strand.
ATTATTCAATACTCTGAAGAATTCCTCAAATTCATGCACGGTTCCATGCCAGATCAAGAACAAGTCATCAATGTAACGAAGCCACATGATCACTTTGTCCATGTATCTATCATTCTCTTGACCCCAAGCTATGTTTCTCTCCCACCACCCCATCGTGAGATTCGCATAACTCGGGGAGAAGGACATTCCCATCGATGCCCCACAAATTTGTTCGTAGATCTGATGATTAAACAGAAAAATGTTGTTATTGAGACACAGTTCTATCATCTCTAATAACATCTCAGAATGTTTCAGAAAATGGATACTTTTTTGCCACAAGAAGAATTTCACTGCATTTATCCCCACCTGATGTGAAATAGAGGTGTACAATGACACAACATCTATCGTGACCAACAAATAGTCAGACTGCCATACTACACCATCCAATGCTCTTAGAAAATCTCCAGCATCTTGTATGTATGAGTTTAAATCTTTTACCATTGGGGCCAAGTAATAATCTACATAATTTGAAATACCTTCATATAGTGGTAAAAAAATAATAATAATAATAATAATAATCTGCACCAAGAAAAATAAAATTAATAATGAATAAATACAGTGAAATACTCAAAATCCTCTAAATGTTTAAGTCATAAAACAGTTATGTTAATCATATATTGACTTTCCTACCATTCAGTAAAATATATATAGAAGAGTAAAATGTACACAAAGTATATGTGAATGTTCTGTACAGAAGACGAAAGTTAGCAGTCTAGTCACTTGTAACTTGTAAAACACGCGAGATTTGGCATCCGTGTCAATCTCGCAGTGTTTCAGTGTGAAAATCAATAATTGAAGAGGAAAGACTCGTGCTGTGTTGCAGTGTTCTTAGTCTCCTCAGCACTGAGTCCTGAAACGCCGCTAAGAAGCCTCTGGCACACCTCACATGAAGACTAGGAGCGTGCTCTGCGAGGTATCTTCTTTCCTTTTAAATTGCACACAGTTTTCAACCGCACGGGCTTTCAGAACGCCGCTACGGCCTCTCGCGCACCTCCAATGATGAGATAGGAGCGCGCGCTGCGAGGTTCCTTGTTCCTTTTCAAATTTGTACACAGATTCAATTGTGCGCTCGAGCCGCTGCTGCGACACGCCGGCACGCGCGGTTGAAATCACTGCCACAACACAGCTTGAGCCACACCATGGGGCGTTCATAAAAAATAAAATAAAAATAAGTGCAGTGAAATACCTTCTGTCTTCAGAACCTGCAGTTCAGGAATTTTACAGCACACCAACCAACAGCACCACTCGCCAGAGTTGTAATCGGCACTTCAAGTTGCCGAAATTAGGGAGGGAACAAAAACTGCAGTATCACCGTCCTTGTATCAACGCAGTCAGTATAGCACTGAAATACTTGTAATATCAGTGCAGCGCTTCTTCACAACAGCATGGAATCAGCTCAGTCGTTAGTCCATCACACACCAGGTTCAGTGGATGGTGTAGACCCTCGTCGCCACTGTTACAAGTCAGTCCATGAATCCAAGACTTGTTTGATAAAGTCTTTATTGTACAACATCCACAACAATGCCAGCTGCTTAGTCACTGCTTCCTTCCACACCCAACCGTCCCTCAAGAATCCTCGGTCATCTCCCTTCTATTATTTGACATCCCTGGATCCAATGATGTCAGAGACCAGCCAAGTCAACAACACATAGCCTGTCTACAGGAAACATATTTGATGAGGAAGATAGTAAACTGAAAAATAAGTGGAGGGGTCAATTATTCTCGTCTCAGTACCTATGCCCGTGGGGTGTCCATATGGGTGGTGCCTGGAGTACTGTTCGAGCTGCAGTATTTTGAGGAGGACCAAATGGCAGGTATGTCCTGGTGCAGGAAACGTTAGATTGGACGGACATATGTATATTGAATGGTTACACCCCAAACAGTGAAGAAAAATACTTTTACCCTAAACTGCAGGTGTTGCTACCTAATAGCATGGCAACCAGGATTCTGTGGGTTGGGGATGTTAACTATGTGCTGGAGGGGGAATTGGATAGGTGGCCCCTGAAACACTTAACAAAACTAGGTATGGTGGAGGTGCTGCAGAATGTACCTGACAATTAGGGAATGCACATGTCACTCCCTCACACATGGTACTTGCAGTTGGCTGGACAGAGCGTTGTGGAAAGAGGAGATAGCCTCTGACGCATAGTCCGCCAAATACCTAGGGTGATATTTATCAAATCATTCACTCCTGCTCCTTAAGTTGGCAGGAGGGAGATCGGTAAGAGGCCCCCTGCACTGAAGAGTGCCTTCTTGTGTTCTGTCAGATTCAACATGCAGGGAGACATTAGGCAAGACACTGACGGAATATTTCAGTGGGAACTGTGATTCAACAGCCAGTAGAGCCACTAAATGGGATGCAATGAGGGGACTGATGCGGGGCAAGTGTATAAGTAAGATCTATGGCATTAGATGACAGTTAACCAAGGATCCAGTGTCCTGGGAAAGCAAGTTGGCAGACCTACAGAAACAAGAAGCGATGGACCCATTAGTGGGGACGGAAATTACAAATACTTAGGTTGTGATGGGGAAACTTGGGAAAGGTTGGACTTTGATGGAATGCCACCGAGGTTGCATAGGAATACCAACAAAGGTTGCATAGAGAGAGAAACAAACCCAGTAGAGAGAAACAAACCCAGTAATGGATACTGAAGCAAGCAGACCCTCCATTATGTCCCTGAGATGATCCAACAAAACACTGACAGCAACACAGATGGCAATCAATGGTGTGCTCAAAGCTCAATAAGAAGGATTGTATGGCGGGGGCAGCAACCTGATGCGGATACTGTGGACTCTTATCAGGGGGGGTTGGACCTTGCTGTAGTCCTGCTTCCCCTTGGCAAGGAGTTAGACACTGAGCTCACACTGGTGGAACTGAGGATGGCCCTAGGGAAAAATGCAGAGCAGGGACGGCTTCCCAGTAGAGTATTATCATACCTTTGTAGCACAGAACCTCTCCTAGAGGTTTACAGGGTAGCAAGGCTCAGGGGAGAGTTGCCTTCTACACTTGAAGAAGAATTGGCCTTGATGGTGCCTAAACTGGGTGGGGAGCCGCCAGATCGTTCTGCATATAGACCCCTGACCATGCATAACACGGACACAAATGTGCTGTGCAAGGTCCTGGCAGAAAGACTGTGCAAAGTGGTGGGCACACTGGTCTATGAGGATCTGGTGGCTTCATATGGGGCCAAAACATGGCTATGATTCTGCGCAGACTGGCTCATGTGCTGCACTTGGTGGAGGATAGCCGGAAGGAGCTTGTGCTGGTGTCTGTGGACATTGTGAAAGCGTTTGACACAATTGGTGGACATATCTGCTCCAAGTACTGAAACAAATGGGCTATGGTCCAGGATTTTGTGGTTGGGTGAATCTCCTTTATAATGCACCTCGGGCCAGAGTCAGGAGCAGTGGGCTGGTGTCGGCAGACTGGGTGGTGGAAAGGGGCATCTGTCAGGGATGCCCCCTTTCCCCACTGTTGTTAGCTCTGGAGCCCCTAATTGGAAAAACTCAAGAGATACATGGGCAGATTTGGTATTAATATTGGAGGTAGTACACATTTGTTATTGCTGTATGTGGATGACATTCTGTTTTATTTGAGGATGCCAAATAACTCTGAACCCCTGTTATTGGCCAAATTGGACATGAGTCATAACAGGTCTCAAGGCTAATAAACAGAAGACACTGTTGTTTCTACTTGGGGTGCTGTGCCCTTCTCCTGGGTCCGGTCTGCCTATACTGGAATTGAAATGGGAAACAGAGGTCTTAAAATATTTGGGGGTTAATATGGCACATACTGTGGAAGGACAGCTGTGCCACAACACAGATAAAGATGCTAGAGGGTTTGGCATGTTCCATCGCCTTCTGGAATAAGTTGTCCCTTTCTGTGGTGGAAAGGATAGCTCTTGCGGAGATGTTTTTTCTCACCCGGTGCCTTAATATAATGCAGAATTCATTAGCCATGCTCACTCCCGGAAACTTTAGGACACTGGATAGTCTATTGGTCTCTCTAGTGTGGGAGAGAAAAAGAAGTGTGGCCCTTTCTACAGTAAAATTGGATCTGGAGGAAGCGGGCACGGGAGTGCCTGACATTGAGTTGGGTTATTATGTGATTATTAAGATGCAACATGCTGCTTAGTGAGGGAGGGTGGATGATAACTTGGAGAAGAGGCTGCGAGGGGCACATGCGGGAACATTGTGGTGGAGGAGACCCCATGACAGTGTCTACTGGGCATAATTAAGAAGCCCTGGAGGGAGATGGAAGTTCTTACAGCTTGCGTTGGTCATTGCCAGGAGGTCCGTAGCCATGGGTGGCTGGGAAAGAGAGCCCCCTCTGCACCACTGAGGAATAGAGATACATTTGAGTGGGCATTAGCGGAGGAGATGCTTATCAGACAGGCTAGGAAAGATGACAGAGTGAGGGAAAATGTACACACCTGGGCGATGATACTGGAGGCATTTGAGTGGGCTGACTAGCGCACACAAGGTCTGAGACCACATGACACGAGTACACAATACACAAACACAGTGACTGCGGATGACAACCCAGCTATGGCAGAACGCACAGCATGTGAGAGGTGATGTGGAAGATAGGCGTGAGACAGTGGGGGAATTGGGGAGTTCTCTGGTAAATCCACAAATAGAGGAAAAGGACTGGCTATATATGTACTCTGTCATGGGAGGGGGGTCATTGCTCACCTGTGGCGACAGAGATGGAACTTTGATGACTGTGGATACTGTGATGTTGTTGACTTTGATGCTGGTTTATTGTTATTTAACAGTGATGTCAATAAAAACATATTAAAAAAAAAAAGCCTATCACTCACAACAGGAAAGGCCCCCTACTTTAAGTATTCACCTTGAAAATTGACGCACTTAGGCAATGTGGGTAGCTGTGGGTCCTGGGTTCGGCATCACAGAGGGAAAGCTATTAAATCCAGAAATATCTGAAAACTAGGGATTTAGGGGACTACAGGGTGGTGTGACTTGTCTGGATCCCAGTAAGGTTTTTTACCCAGAATGTCCTGCAAACCACAAATGTTAGATAAAATAATTAATTCACCTCACATTTCTGTGAGAGAAAGGTCTGCACTCAGCGGTGATTCACGAAATTCCTACCTCCCCCCATTTCTACACTTCTACCAATACAAACAGTACCTGACTTGTGTGGCTGGGCCTATTGGCCCTGACAGAATACACCCCAAAACACAGGGTAGCGACATCAAGTTTTCGCCTTTAAAAGTTACGCGTTTTGGCAATGTGAGTAACTGCAGTATTTAGGCCCAGGCTCGGCGGCCACTCAGGGAAGCCTAGAAACCAAGGCATTTCTCAAACTAGATACAGAGGGAAGTCCAGGGTGGTATAACATGTGGATCCCACTGGGTTTTTCTAATCCGAATGCCCTGCAAGCTACAAACCTTGGTTAAGATCACACATTTTCCTCATATTTCTGTGAGTGAGAGTACTAGAATATGTATGGATCCACCAAATTCCTGGCACCCAGCAGTCCAACAGTTCTCCTGATAAGAACAGTACCTCCATTGTGTAGCCAGGCCTACCACCCACAATACGAAACCCCTCAAAATGCAATGTGAATGCATCACATTTTTGCCTTGAAATTTCACCTGTTCTGGCAATTATGGGTGACTGCGGTATTTGGCTACAGGATCAGTGGCACCCAAAATTAAATACATAGGGATGGTGATGTGACTTCTGTGACTCCCACTAAGTTATTTTGCCCTGATTGCCCTGCAAACCACAAGCTTTGGATAAAATCACACATTTTCCTCATAATTCTGTGAGAGAAAGTTTCCGAATTTGCTATAATCCACTACAATCTTACCACTGTGCTTCACACACGCACCCCAACTACAGAAGATCATCAACAGCTCCTTCGAGTCTGCCACCTTCTGGAAGCACGCTGAGATCAACGCCCTCCTCAAAAAACTCAAGGCGGACCCAAAGGACCTCAAGAACTTCTGGCTTATCTCCCTGCTCTAATTCCTGGCAAAAGTAATCAAGAAGGCTGTCAACAGACAACTAACCAGCTTCCTCGAGGAGAACCGCACCCTGGACCCTTCCCAATCCAGATTCCGCAGCAAACACAGCACTGAAACCGCCGACATCGCCACCACCGACGACATTAGAACCATACTGGACAGCGGCGAAACCGCGGCCCTCATCCTCCTGGACCTCTCGGCTGCGTTCGACACCATCTGCCACCACACCCTACGCTCACGCCTCAGCAATGCTGGAATCCGGGACAGAGCCTTGGGCTGGGTCACCTCCTTTCTCACCGGCAGAACCCAGAGAGTCCGCCTCCACCCATTCCACTAGGAGGGCCACCAAAATCATCTGCGGCGTACCCCAGGGTTGTCCCTCAGTCCGACCCTCTTCAACGTCTACATGGCCCCACTCGCTAACATCGCCCGATCCCACATACGCCGCCGACACTTAGCTGATCCTCTCCCTCACCAAGGACTCTGCCAAGACCTACCTCCACGAAGGAATGAAGGCCATGGCCGAATGGATGAAGAGTAGCTGCCTCAAACTCAATTCCAACAAGACGGAAGTCCTCATCTTTGGCTCCACTCCCTCCGCATGGGATGACTCCTGGTGGCCTGCCACTCTTGGAGCCACTCTAACTCCCACCAACCACACATGAAACCTTGGATTCATCTTGGACCCCTCACTATCCATGGCCTAGCAAGTCAAAGCCATCTCCTCCACCTGCTTCAACACCCTCCGCATGCTCCGCAAGATCTACAAATGGATACCCACTGAAACCAGAAGAACAGTCACCCAAGCCCTCGTAAGCAGCAAGCTGGACTACGGCAATGCCCTCTACGCAGGAACCACAGCCAAACTCCAGAAAAGGCTGCAACACATTCAGCACGCCTTCACACGCCTCATCCTGGACATCACCCCACCACTGCCACATCACAGACCACCTCAAAAACCTGCACTTGCTCCCAGTCAACAAGAGAATCACCTTCAAACTCCTCACCCACGCTCACAAAGCACTGCACAACACTGGACTAGAATACCACAACAGATGACTTTCCTTCTACACCCCGACCCGACATCTCCGCTTCTCCGACCTCGCCTTCGCAACAGTCCCACACGTCTGCAGAACTACAACCAGTGGTAGATCATTCTAGCACCTCCCCGCCGAAACGTGGAAAACTCTTCCCACCCACCTGCGCCAGGTCAAAGACCTCCTTACCTTTAGGAAACTTCTGAAGACCTGGCTGTGCGAGCAGTAGCAGCACCTCCCCCCCATTCTCCTCCCTCCCCTCCTCAGCGCCTTGAGATTCTCACGGGTGAGTAGTGCGCTTTACAAATTCCTGATTGATTGATTGACAGTAGCTCTCTTTAGGTTGAATTTGGTCCTCACTAGCAAAGTGTCTGTCAAAAATGCTAATCCATCTCCTTTCAATGTGTGATAGTAAGTTGGGGGCTGTCTGAGAATATACTGTGGCCCTCTCAGGCTCTCCTAAGTTCCCTAAAAAGAACTTCCAGAAAGACTAAAGACCATGAGGTTGGGCGCAATGGGACACTGTCATAACATCGCTAATATGATATCCACCATTATGTGCAGTGCATTGACTGTACTGCACTTGTAAGGAAGACAGACCATTCACCACATTTTAAAAGAGGATGAAAATAGCATGACCTAGGTCAGTAGCAGTTGGCACAGTGAGCTGTGGGTTGACCCTCTGGGTTCTGCCTACACAAGAGCCCTAAAAGAACAAGTCTTGGCTAAGCTTTCACTATTTCATCCTGTCTTTGAATTATTGAGAGTCATGAATAATACTGTGCTGGTGCCAAGTGAGCCTTTACTAATACCTCCCAATAGCAACCCGCTTAGGCGCATGCAGGCTTGTCTGTCATGCATCTTTAGAGAACTCACTGCGCTATATCCAACTCCTTGCAGTATGTGGTAGTACGTTGAGGGTGTCAGAGAATGATGTGTGGCCTATTCCTTGGACTGGGGGAGCATAATTAAACTTGAAAACTCGGGTAAAAATCCTAGGGCAGACTCTCCTAAGGTCCATATAAAGCACTTCCAGAAAGACTAAGCAACCTAGGGTTGGGCAGATAGGTTAGTCCTTAAAACTCGGCGGATGTCCCGTCCACTGATACATGCAATGCATTCACCATAATGCTCTCATAGTACAGCAGATGGAAAACCCATCATGTTTTGACGGAGGATGATGGTGGCAAGCAGGATGACTGCTGGAGTCAGTAAAGACACAGTTGCTCAAATGTAATTTATATTTTTCAAAGAAAGATTTTTCAACTAAGATGAGCTATGCAATGGGCCATGGAAGGTACTTATCATTCAAAATACATTTAAAGCCACATTCTAACTATTAATCAAACTTCACCGCTTTAGTCACTTTCCCAGAACTTCACTTTTGTATGTTATGAAGTGCAACTGAAAAACATAGGCCAGGCTGAGATGGGCACTGGGGACATTACTACTGACGTTCCCGCCTCTTTCTTTGCCAAGTGCAAACTATGCATCACTGATATGGTTGACTCTTTTATTCTGTTACCGGAATGCCACCAGAAAAGTTCCAGTCCTGCAGCCTTGCAACATCCTCTACAATAGATGAAGTGGAGGATACTATACCTACAACAATAAAACTATCAATAAAAGCTTACTCAAGGTCAAGGAAGGACATCAGTTATCCTGTAGTAGAATAACAATAGACAACATATGCATTGTATGTTGCTATTTGGATCAGGTGGATAGCTAACTTCTTTCACTATGCGAATTTTATGAGTCACATTATGAGTCGAATTTTGAGTCATTTTTATCCACTCTGCCCAGGAACTTATTGTAATCAAGTATACAGCTGAGCTTTTGGACCTCTGCCAACTGACCTCAAGTTGTTATCAGAGACGTGCCCTCATCCTGAATTGAGAGTACATATATCTGTCACCTCTCTGAGAATTTTACAGCCAGCAGTTCGCTGCAACATACAGCTTTTGCCTCTTTGGAGCTTCTTCCAATCTCCTGGGTAAAACCTTTGTGGTGACTTTGAATTGTAGTGCAAGCCACAGTGTTAGAGTGGTGCATCTCATTGATCAGCTGTAGAGAAATTGTCTACATCAAGCCTTATGAATGAGTGATTGCGCAAGCTCCCATACAATATTTTCACTAATTCCTAAAGTTGAAGGGCAACCTCTCTGAACCAGTGTACCCTAGAATTAGATGCATCCTTGTTCCCTTAGAAACTGTTTGGCATGCAAATTCATTTCTTGTGCAGTTTCCTTGAGAAACGTGTCCTCCACAATAAAATGTAAGTAGCAGTAGTTAATGGGCAAAAGATTGCAGTATTAATACGCAGCTAAGACCACAGCACTCATAACGCAAATATTTTTTTCAGTATGGTTTTTTATTTCTGTCAAAAATGGCTCACCATAGTTGGATCATTCATGAGCAATAAATTGTAATAGCCTTTGATCAAAATATATTCATAAACAGCCCACGCGTGTTTCGTCACACAGTGACTTTTTCAAAAATTGTAGTATTGCCGTTACATCCAGCATGTGCATTAAATTTAGAGATTTGAGACTGAAATGTATTGGTGATTTGGCAAGTGAGCACTCTTTCAGTGCTCCGCACAGTAGCTGCCTGCACTCCAGAGTGGGATGCATTGCCACTGTCTGTCAACTGCCATGGCCGTGTTCTTCAGAACAATGTCCTGCATTTATTGACCTAGCAGGTTGCACTGGGAACAAATACAAATGGCTTTTATAGTACCTTGTTTGGAAAAACCTCTGAGGGTTCAACTGGAGCTTGTGTGGATAGACTTCCTTATTGTCTTGCATGTAATGACCTCACAGGGTTTAAATGGGGGTTCTGTAGAAAGAGTTCCATAGTGTAGGACCTGAAAAGGTTCAACTGGGCCCTGCTAGGCTCCACAGTTTTCTATATGGAATGATCTGGGAGAATTCAACTCGGACCTATGAAGAATGACTTCCACGTTGGCTTGTAAGGAATGCCAGGAAAGGGTCACACTGTTGTCTCGGTTGGAAGGTCTTCAATGTGCACTGGATTACTTTTGAATGTTGTAATGAGATTGGGAAAGGTTCCACTCTAGTCTTTTCACAGGTGGAAGGGGTAGTCTGATCTCCTGGTACCTGCAACCTATTATTAAACTGCGTTCAAACAATGCCAGATGATTGTGACAAAAAGTGTCTGTGTGCCAGGTACTGTAAGGTAAAAATCAAAGACTGCTGACCTGAGCTCATAGCCTTCACATACAGGAATTTGACATTAGGAGGCTGCTTGGCTCTGCAATTCTTGTTCATTTCTGTTTATTTTGAGTGATCCCATCTTTTGAGCATGTTGCTAGCTGTCATTTTGGAAGACCAACATCTAGCTATGCAGTTTACCAACTCCAGCTTTGTACTGTGAGCCTATCAGAGCCCTTTGGTCCACATCAATGTGTATGGGCTTTAAGATGGACACCGTACATTTATTTTCTAATGTTACCATTCTGAGAATGCACAGGAGGCCAAAAATTAGAAAAACTAAATGATCAATGTTTTTTAATTTAGCAAGGGAGCTAACAGAGTCCAAATCAAATTTACACTTCAAAACTGCACACACAGACACTGCAGTGGCAGGTCTGAGACATGATCACAGGGCTACTTATGTGGTTGGCACAACCAGTGCTGCAGGGCCACTAGTAGCATTTGATTTACAGGCCCTGGGCACCTCTAGTGCACTGTACTAGGGACTTACTAGTAAATCAAATATGCCAATCATGGATGAACCAATTACATACACATTTTGTATAGGAGCACTTGCACATTAGCACTGGTTAGCAGTGGTAAAGTGCCCAGAGTAACAAAAATAGCAAAAACAGAGTCCAGCACACATCTTCAACCTGGGAAACAGAGGCACAAAGTTAAGGCAGACCTCGGCAAGTATAAAAAGTCTAACAGCCTTCAACTCGATCACCCCCTTGCAGAACCTCTGCAACAAACTGACTTGAATCTCCACCATATACAGCAATGTCAACCCACAACCAGACCCGACAGACCTCACTAAACACCTCCCGATCTTATCCAACGAACCAATGCTACCCACATGCCCATCAACACCCTAGAAGAATCTGCACTCGCCATGAACTCCATCAAGACAGGGTTCGAATCGGGCCCCTGTCCCCCACCACTTCTACTCCAGACTGCAACTCTTCATTGTCATGCTCACATACATTCTGATTCTGAACACCTCCATCTCTTCCCACACCTTCCCTTGTGGTTAGAAACATGCGACAAACTGGCCTCTCATTAGTGAAGAAACCCTCTTCAAGGCTTACCAACTACAGACCAATCACCCTTCTATCATTCTCGGTCAAAGTCTTAGAGAAAATCAACAACAGACACCTCACCAAATACCTCAACAACCACCAACTCTTGGATGAAGACCAACTGTCTGAAGCTGAACACCGACAAGATTGAAATTGTGATCTTCAGGAAGAGCACATCACTATGGGGCTTCACCTGGTAGCCAACAGAATAGGACTGACACCCACCCACACCATAAACCTCAGGATCATTATCAACAGTACACTCGACATGACTACCCAAGTCAGTGTCATTACCACCTCATGCTTCCATGTCAAATCAAATAATATTTTTTTAAATACTTAAAATTCTATACAAATCTAAATTAATGTTAAACAATATAGCCATTAGTACATATTTACTATTTAATGTATTATAATTATATAGTAAATATGCACTACTTTTACAGTATTTTTTAATAAACCAAGATTTTTGCCTTTACAGCAATGGTCAAATTAATACAGTGCAAGGTATCACCATGGTGAATTCAGTGTCATGATATCAGACATTAGAAGAAACCAAAGCCTGCGTAGCAGTTGCTCACAAGGGCATATTATCTCCGCCACTTCCCCCAGACCCTCCTATGCTCACAAGGGCAGCCCCTGACTGCATAAGTGGGTTCCTTCACTCTGCAAACCTATCCATAGTCGAACACCATTCTGCAACTGTTGGTGGCAAGGGGGACATACAGGGGCAGGCAATATCATGCTTGGTCATAATGGTGGCAATCCCACTAGCGTATGCTCTACCCTCTATCCGCCCAATGTCCTCCATGATACCCAGCAGGGCCATGCGAGGAGAACACTCATTGGGCCTCTCCATAATCTCAGATAGTTTTGTGAAGATAGTGGAACAATTTTTGGCAGTGATGAGGCATGCCGATACTATGTGGAAAAAGTTACCCTCAATGGCTGTGCAGCTTGGGCAGGCTGAGGTAGGGAGGTCCTCTAATCTCCACAGCCAGCACTGGGTGTAATATGAGGTGTGGAAAAATTTAAGCTGCATCAGGCGCAAATGGGAAGAGATAACTAACTCACTAGGAGCCATCATGGCATCCCTTCAGTCTCTGTCATCCAATCCTTCCAATGTCAATTCTGTCACTTTGGAATTGGGAAACCAAGGAGTGGTAGATTCATGTGATACCATCCATCCCTAATGGCAGCGAGGGAATTTGGACTTCAGATGGACTGTGTTCTGCCAAATCCTGTAGCACTGAATGGTATTCAGCTAGTGTATGACGGAGCTGCAGATATGTATAAAATTGGGTCTTCTTGAGGTAAAATTGCTCCTGAGGATCCCAAAAGGACTTCATATTAGAGTCCTTCCAGACATTCCCAAAGTGGGAGATGCCAGAGACTCTACCCAGACCGCTCCGACAGTCTGCACGCACCTCATGTGTTGCTCAAGGTACCTGGGAGAGTTGAGCACAGTGGTGGAGGCTCCTGCCAGAGGGCCTTATGGTGACAGTGGGGGCCAAGAGAGTATTGGCAGCGGCAGCCGAGACTGCCTGACACAAAAGAGTTCCGGCCAGCGGCATCCTTGATTCACTGTGGGTGAGGCAGCCAACTGCAGCTGCTCCCTGCGATCCCTGGACAGGAAGGGCAGAGCGCAGGACTGCACGCACCCTGCTTGTTGCCCGGGCCCCATTCACCCCACCTTACTGAGGTGCTGTAAAAGGGGCTGGAGTGAGAGTGAAATTGAGCCAACAGGGCCATTCCTTCGGCAACGAAGAGGAGTTGTGGGCCCCACTGGGTGAATCGGAGTGAGCTAGTACTTGTTCTGGGGACACATTAACATTGGCTGATGCCCATCTGCCCCTCAGTCTCTCTGGCCAGCTCAAAGGTGTGTGGAAACTGTTGTATTGTGTGAATTGCATCCAGTAAAATTGAAGGAGTCGAGTGCGACTATCCCTGGCCTTGTGGTGCCCTGACACTGTTGACACTCAAGGGCTACAACCGGGGGGGGGCCCTATGTCCTTGCCCCATAGGCTGGGCGTCGAGGTGGACTGGTGGGGACCAAACATCATTTTGGATGATATTGGTCATCTGGCAGCCTGGAACTATACCTCCATGTAGGGGTCCTTATGGATGCCCCCTGCACTGCTGAATCATCTATATTAATGTGGCCCTTCACTCTCCACACGTGCATTGCTGGACAGAGCCCCTGATAATATTGAAGAGAGTCTGCAAAGACTGGGAAATATTGACCCTGACTTCAATAGAGTAAAAAGGTATTAAGTGGACATGATGACTGCACTAGAGGGGTGAGTGCCTTGGCAATACTATACCTCGCTGACTGGCTGAGAGGGTCATGACTACGGAGCTTTCATTGAGCGATATCACCCCTGAAGTATCTTCCATGCAGGAACAGCTATCATGTAGAGAGCAGAGTTAAAACTCTTGAACTGAGGGTAGAGGATGCAGAAAATAGAGCACAAATTGAATATAAATGCACCACAGGGTTGCAGAGCGTATAGAAGGTCCCAATGCGAAGATCACTGTATGTCTGGAGTCATGGCTTAGAGATGAAGTGGCCCTGGAGGGACTTCTCACTTCCACACCCTTGAGAGGGCCCACAAAGTGCCAGCACAACCCTCTCCTCCCCCGCTGGGGGCACCACCAATGTCGGTGTTGGCTACACTGTTGCACTTCAAGGATCGCGACCATCTCCTGTCCCAGGCTTAAATAAAGGAAATTAAAAATGTTGAGAACCAGAAAGTGATGATATTCACGGACTTTACTAGAAATGTTTGAAAACAGAGGGCTTTCTTCATAGATGGTAAAAAGCGCCTCCGTGAACTGGGGATTCCTTATGCCATGCTGTTTCTGGCTAGGCTCTGAGTCACTCATGGCGAAGAGAACCTGTTCTCTACTCCCCCCACCACAGCTTTGGGATTGGATTGACCATCTCCCCCAGAGCATGGGAGGCCCCTCCAGCAACAATACAACAGCTTTCCAACAGCCCCCTTGAAGGAGAACAATAAGTGGAGTGGGATTGCCCCCTTCTTGATCACAGGCTCAACAAGAACAGCAAAGAGTGGTGAAGGAGATGGTGACACTCTGCGGGATGGGTTCGCTCCCCCCTTTCATCTTTGCAGAGGACGATGAAAGGAACACGGAATCGGACGAGGCCTCTATTTCTACTCATGACTTAGAAGACCCCCTCCTGCATATTACGCCTGGCACATCCAATGACATTGATTGATGCAAAGCCGATCTGCTGCGAACTATGCTACCGGGATGAGAGTATGTCAGTGGTAACGTACAGGGCAAAAGTCTAGTTTACGTTGCTGCCTTAATGTAAGTGGGCCCTTGCATTCTGATCTCTGCCAGGGTGATGTGAAGTGCTGTGGGGAGGTGACCCGGCTGGCGCAAACCCCAAATGTTAGGTGTGTGTGTGATGATTGCACATATGTTGATTGAGCTGTGTATGGTTTGTATGGAGAGTTGTTCTCTTCTTGTTTTGGGGAAGGGGAATTGCGGGTTTTCTTTTTCAATGTTATGTTATGGGGTTGATGTTCAGAATTGCTTCTACTGGCCCTCCTATGCTTTCTGCTATGAAATATGGCCTATATGGAATTAATGGGTTTCTATTCAATTATGATTAGTGTTGCTATACTTCACTTCCATGACATCCACACTGACATATAATGTTATAAGCTGGAATGTCAGTGGCCTCAATAGCATGGCTAAAAGTATAATGTCCGTGTTTACTTGAAACGAAGGGACGCACATTTAGCGTTATTGCATGAAACACACCTTACCCTCACTGAAAGAGATGCCCTGAAAAAGAGATGGAGGAGTCAAATGTATGCCACAATATATTCTGCATTTGCCAGGGGGGTATTGCTGTGGATCCGTGTGGGGGTGCCCTTTCAGAAAACAATTGAGATTATAGATCCCAAAAGGAGGTTTGTGGCAGTGGAGGGCCGCCTGGTGTGCCGAGACTTAGCACTGGTAGGTGTCTATGCCATGAATACCGACAAGGGCAATTTCTTCACAAAATTGTCCAGGGTGTATACACCACACTTAACACAAACCATAATACTTGGGGGTGACTACAATAGTGTTGCGGACCCTGATATGGACTGCTGTTATCCCCCACTGGGTGACTGGCTGATCTGGCGCAAGTGTTTTTTTCCGGCTGGCAGCGGCGTTGGGGGCTGATGGGCTCCTGGCGGCAAAAGCACCCTAGAGAATGTATTTATTCCTTACTCTCGAATTGCATGAGCTGCATGTGTGCCTAGATACCTTCCTTATGTCCCTGAGGCCCATGCCACGCAGCCGTCCTTAATGTTGAATATTTATGCAGGACGGTCCTGGGACACAGTCCAGTATGACTTATATTGGATTGTATACCAAACTGGCGGCTACAAGTTGAAGCCCTGGAAGATCCTGTATTTCGGCACACTATAGGTGAGGCCAACCGGGAATACTTTTCAGATAATGCAAATACTGCTACTTCACCATTACTCAATGGTACACCTTTAAGGTGGTCATAAGAAGGTGTTGTATAGCTGAAGTAGTGGGGGTGCAGTTCACTCTAGTGCAGGAAATTGAATCTCAGGAAAGCGTCGTAAGGTAGACAAGCTCTGGCCACCCACAATCGCACCCATAATTGCACTCTTTGAGCACTGCCACCCACGCCTCCTGCCCGAACTATGCATACAGGAGTTGGCTTATGAGGCCTGAGTTCCTTGGGCTTAGCTGCCCATGCCAGGCCATTTCAAAGAAATAGGAGTGAGATTCATGAAGGACCATCATATTGGTCAGGAAGAGAAGGGTGTAGGATAAGTTCATTGCCTGGAGTTTTTGCTTGATGGAGTCAAAGCCTCTGCATTGTTTCTGGGACACATGGGTGTAGTCCAGGAAGATGAGGATACGGCCGGCTTGGGAGGGGATGGTTCTGTGTGTTTTCAGATTTTTCTGTGCATTTCTCTAGAAGTTTGGTTGAGGTAGATAAATAATGGATTGTGGAGCTGAGTTGCTGAACAGTGTGTTTGAGCTTGAAGCTGCGGACCTCCACAACACACACCCTGCCCACCACATTGCGTAGGTCTTGGCAGAGTAAGGCCAAATTCACCCCCACCTCACCAGCCCTAGTCTCAAGTGCCACATAGGTAGTCTGTATGGCTGAAGGATTGACACAACACCTACGACATCCAACGGGGTGAGGTCAGCAGGGAATCTGTAGTAGGACCAAGGTCCCCAGATGCAGGGGTGGTACATCTGTCTATTTTCATCTGTGCCTGAGTCGTGGACGGGCAACCCTTAGCTATAGTGAGGAGGCAGGCGCTGAGACTAAATCTGTTACTGTGTCCCTCAGCCCACTTAGACCACAGGATATAGTAGGCTGCATTAGCAGCCATTCGCCTTGCCACGCCCAGGGTTGAGGCCTTAGGGAAGAAGGAGAAAGCAGTGCTCGCAGAGAGTCTGGCAGCCCACCGCATCCAGGCTCCAGGAGACGTGCCGAGGATCAGGACATTCCACCTATACAGGTCATTGGGGAATCCAGGGCCAGTGTAGCTGCTGTTTGGGCCTCCCCAATCAGCAAGAGTGGTGGAGGTTCCTTCGGCACCAGCCCAGTGAGGCAAACAAGGTTGACTGCCGTGGCACAGGTCAGGGAGGCCAAAGGAGGTCCAGAACTCCAGGCACTGGGAGCATGGCAGATAGGGCAGTCTGTACGTGCCCAGGGAGCACCAGCAAGAACACAGGGGAGGGCCACTCTAACATGTCCCTGGCAGTTGCACACCAACTTTGTCTGCAACCCGAACACATGTCCTCTCCTCTCTTCTCCCCCCCAGGGTTAGGGGACCCTGGCAACAGTCAACCCCAATCAGGCACCACAACAGGATACAGGAGCGCCGCTGGATGCACTGTACCCCGACAGCCAGTAGTGCAGGCCTCAGGACCGTCCATTCACTTCCTTTGGGGCCGCAGCTGCCATTTTGTATTCCATGGCCGACAGAAAAAGTCTGGAGGGTTCACTGTACGGCAGTCCAGGGCAGATAGCAGTCAGGATCAACACCAATACAGGAGGTGGCACAGGAGTACTTAAAGGAGTGTCCACCGCCATTGGTGTTCAAGCCATGCCCCTATTTTTTCAATGTTTTAAACATTCATTTTTATTGATTTTATATTTAATTTATTTTAATTAAGTAATTAAATTAATTAATTACATAAATGTTAGACCTGGCAGCTTTTTGGCGTGTCTCCCCTGTCTTTTTGTCTTCTGATTTCCTGTTTTTATGGTTTACTGGACTCTGTTTTTGCTGGTTTCATGACTCTGCGCACTTTACCACTGATGATCAGTGCTTAAGTGCAAGTGCTCCCTAGGTAAATTGTACTGTTGATTGGTTTATCCATAAGTGGCATATTTGATTTATTGATAGGTCCCTGATAAAGTGCACCAGAGGTGCCAAGGGCCTGTAAATCAAATGCTACTAGCGGGCCTGCATCACTGATTGTGTCAGCAACATAAGTAGCCCAGTAAACGTGACTCAGACCTGCTACCTCAGTGTCTGTGTGTGCAGTTTTAAACTGCCAATTCGACCTGGCAAGTGTACCCACCTGCCAGGCCCAAACCCTCCCTTTTGGTACATGTAAGGCACCCCTAAGGTAGGCCCCAGGTAGCCCCATGGGCAGGGTGCAGTGTGTTCAAAAGGTAAGACATGTACTGGTGTGTTGTACATATCCTAACAGTGAAATACTGCCAAATTCGGGTTTCACTGTTGCAAGGCTTATTCCCCTCATAGGTTAACATGGGCGCTGCCTTTAAATAACTTTAAAGCGCAGATTCCCTTTGAGGGCAGTTAGAAATATGGAGTTCTCTGGAATCACAATTGAAAAATACATCTTTTAGTGAAGTTGGTTTTTAGATTGTGAGTTTGAAAATGCCACTTTTAGAAAGTAGGCATTTTCTTGCTTAAACCATTCTGTGACTCTGCCTGTTTGTGGATTCCCCGTCTGGGTTAGTTTGACAGTTGGGCTGTTGTGAATTCCCTCTAGACAGTGACACAAAGTGGTCTGAGGTGTAGCCTGCATATCCTGATGGGCCATCTGAGCTAGAGTGGAGGGAGGAGTGGTAGTTACACCTGAAAGGACTGTGCCTGCCCTCACAAAATGCAGTCTCCAACCCCCTGGAGTGCGTATGGGGCATGGCCTGGACAAGGAAGGATCTTGCAAACACTTTGCTTTGAAGTTTGCCAACTTTAAAGGCAGAAAGGGGTGTAAGAAAAAGACCCAAAACCCCAGACTTTTAGAAGCTTTCAGGAATCAAGAGGAACCTCTGCCAAGGAGAAGAGCTGAAGAGCGGGAGGAGGAGTGCTGTCCCTTTGCTGTGTTGCTTTGCTGGACTGGCCTTCAGTTAATGCTTCTGCCTGAAAAGAGTGCAAAAGGAGAACTTTGCCATGTGTCCTGCCTGAGAAAGTTCTCCAAGGGCTTGAAGTAGAGCTTGTCTCCTGTTGGAAGTCTCAGGGACGCCAAAGACTTCAGTTTCCTTGACCTGCAGCATTGGGAACTGCATGTTTTCTGCTGTTCAAGAGGAGAAACCACTGTAACGCCGCCAAAGAAGCCGCTGGCCTGCACCATGACCTGCCGACGCCGCATAGAGCTGTACTGCCCTGCTTCGCACCGTGACCCTGGTCTCACCGATGGCATCATTGGATGACTTGTCCGAGCCGTTGCTCGCACCACGACCTGTGGGCCTCGCACTCCGGCATTGCCTGCTCACACAGCAGCTTGGGCATCCCCAACGGCGCCGCTCCTGCTGACACCGGCTGCCTGCACATTGGCCTGTGGACAACGCTCGTGAGGGACACAAAGCACCGTCCCGTCCCGCACCACAGCCCTGGTCCACCGACGCCAGCATCATCAACTCTAGGGTCATCACCAGGCCTCCTGCCTGCACCCTGGCCAGCACTGTCCTGTCCCGCACCGCTGGCTTGGGCCTAGTGATGACAGCACTTCAGCAACGCCACTGCCTGCATCATGACCTGTGGGCACTGCACGTCGCATCGTCCTGCTTCACACCGCAGCCCCGACGCCATCCATGCCAGCGCTCCTGACTTCATCAGCCCGGAGTTCAATCTGCAAGGCATGTGACTTCAAGAGCCCAGCGACTCCCACACCAACCCCGGAACCGACACCACGACACCAGCGACACTATTCTCCAGAGCTCACCGCGAGGATCACAATGCCCTGCAATTCCAAAGGTACTGTTTATGGGTCTTCCCAAAACCGTGGCTGGCCTGAACTGTTGGTTTTGTTGATCACGACGCCATGATAGCCCCAGTTGGAGCTATTGACTTCAAAGAACTGTAATTTTCAGTAAATCTTGCAGAATTCATATATCTATAACTGTATGGTGGATTTTTATTGTATTTGGTCTTGTTATATGTAGATAAATAGTGGCTATTTTCCTAAAACTGGTGTGGTGTCCTTTTGTGGTGTTGTCATTTGTTACTGTGTGTTATATGCAAATGCTTTATACATTGCTTCTGAGATAAGCCTGACTGCTCGTGCCAAGCTACCAAGGGGGTGAGAAGTGGTTATCTGAGCAGGTATCTCCCTTATCCTGAGTAGAGTGAAGGTCCCTACATGGACAGGGTACACACCGACTGCCAACAAGAGACCCCATTTCTAACAATAAATAATACATTTTTTAAGGTGTTTTGATGGCCAAGCATGAACACAGTTGAGGAATTGTTTATACAGGGTTGTTCTGTTTGTTTCAATCCCAATGAATCCCTTATCACACCAGAAGCCCCGGTTACCCCAGTTGAGGTTCCAAATAAACTGTGGCATATTGACGCATTGATTTCCTGGGACCATGTAATATATTTCAACCTGAAATGAGGTATCTCTTGTGGGTCACAGATAACTTTTCTAGGTGGGGTGATTGAAAATGTGTTGGAGAAGGTCTACTACCAGAGTGATTGAGTTCTTGCAAGACACTTTTATTACAGAAGGGAATCCTTTGGTCATTATCACCAACAATTGTGCCTAGTTTACTCCTCAAATTATGAAGAGTTTTTCATGGAATTGGGTGTTCTTCATAAGCAAACAACTTTATACCATACCCAAGCTAATGGTATTGCAGAATGTACCAATCACATTTTGAAACATTGTATTGAGTGGGCTATTGCCAATAATATTAATATTGCTAAAGCACTTAAATCCATGATGTGGACATAGGAGTATTCCCATTCCATCACTAATGGCTCTCCTTTTTTGCTAATTACAGATAGACAGCGTATCTTCTTTATGCCCAGCATGAATGCAAGAGTTATTTAAGTGTAGCTTTGCTGATCCCAGATTACATTCTGATGTTATCCAAAGAATTAACAGTAAGCAAGCCAAGTATAAAAGGCGACCTAACGGTCAACCAGGTATAAGCATATTCAAGCCTGGTGATGTTAGTAGGATTAAACTATCAAAATGGTACACTACAGGAGCCTTTCAAATATCCTACCAAGCTCAGCATCCGCTGACCGTTAAAAATGCTGTTTGTTTGGAGGAAAGTACCAGAAACATAAATAAATATGTTTTGAAAATGCGATGCTTCACATCTACCACCATAATGCCGAAATAATCACCACAAATTATGTCATAACCATTGTTACCATAAGTACTTCTCAAAGAGGGAAAAGGCAGTGGCCTGCCACAATGTGTTGCTGTGTTGCTGTACTATTCCACAGATAATCAATTATAAAAATTTGAATCAGAGCTCTATTTTAATCACTATGCTATCCTTTCACCATTGTTTGAATGGTATTACAAGATGACTTTAATTCATTTTGTTAAAATGCTAAATTTCTCTCATAGTCATAACATTAATTCTGCTGCTGCTGTGGCTTTGTATTTTGTTCCCTTGGAGACACAACTCGTGCCTTGGGCAACACATTTCCATCAGAGTAATTTTTCAAAGCAGTACTGCTACATCCCCCTCAGGGGTCCAGTAAGAAGCCCAGATGTCCTTAGGGCCTTCTTAATTTTAGACATGGGTGTCATTGAATAAACATACGTGCTTACTATTTGAAAATTTTAGCACTCAAGGTACTAGTGAATACAAAAAAATGTAGAATTTACAGATATAGGAGCTCAATAACAATATTTGGTAGAAAAGACTTAGGGCCATATTTATACTTTTTGACGCAAAACTGCGCTATCGCAGTTTTGCGTCAAAAAAATTTGCGCCGTCTAACGACATTTGGATGCGCCATTCGGGCGTCAAATTTATACTTTGACGTACGGCGGCGCAACCAACAGGTGGGAGTCATTATTTCGTGACGCACACAGCGTCGGTCTGTCGTAAGGGAAACCCACGTAAAAGTGACGCAAATCACTGTGGGTCGATTTACGACAGCGCAATCGTGAAAACGCTGGTTTTTTTCACGCTATTGCGTGACATTTTTGCGCGAAAACTGCACTTACAGGAGAGGAGACCCAAAATGGATCCTAGATGCCCCAACAGACCCCAGGAGGATGAGAGCAGACCAGGAACCAGCCAGGAGGAAGCATACAGGAACCAGGACATGTTCAAGAAAAAAAGAAAGTGTCGCTTCAGTGCAGAGGAGCAGGAAATCCTGGTGAAAGAGGTGACGGAACACCAGCACCAACTTTTCATATCCTCAAAATTGCCACTCAGTAGGAGAGAGGCCATCTGGAAAGAAATTGTGGACAAGATAAACAGTGTGGCTGAAGAACGCCGGACAGTCACCGAGTGTAAGAAACGCTGGCATGACTGTAAACGTAGGACCAAAGAGAAAATGGCCAGGAACAGGAAGGCAGCAATGCAGACTGGAGGGGGGAGTCCAGCACAACAGGAGGCCCTGGACCACATGGAGGAGATGGTCGCAGCCGTCATCCCGGAGGAGATCGTCACAGGGATACAAGGACTGGACAGCGCAGACTACCACGACACTACGCACATGCAGGGTAAGTCGCATGGGGAATTACAATGCAATAATGGGGACTGTAAGCAGGGGGGGGGATACCTACTACACAATGCATGTAACTTAGCACATATATGAAGTGGCATGGGGAAAGGGGCACGGCAGGGGGGAATGGCCAGTACTGACCATAGCCGGGGCACGACAAAATACTGCCACCACTACAGTCCCACGGGGACATCCTGTAATTACAACAAGAGAGCCAAGGGAAACCAGTGACAGGTGGGAAGGACACTACCCTGAATCCACATCCAGGCACTTATTTTGCACAAACTATTCCCCATCAACTAGGTCCCTACCTGTAATGCAGTAGCAAATACAACAACTGCAACTTAACTGCCACCACAGTTGACAATAACACCTCTCATCTCTGGGCAGCTATAGTACCAAATGGCAGGAACCCCACCCTGGAACATACATACCTAAATTAGGGGGTGAGGATGACATCTGCAACTACTCCTAGAAATAAGACAAAGGTACCAGTACACTTAAATGCTGAATGTCCATAACTGACACATACATAAGCCTAAGTAAACAGCAATAGGAGCCACACAGCACTAACGACACACACATGCTGCATACGTCAGGGTCCCTCACGTGCCTGCCTAACAATGCTACATCACAAATGTCATACTGCTCAGACAACAACATTGACGAGGGGACACAGGCAACTGGTCAATGAAACACATCTGCACAGTCTAACCAAAAAATAGGACATTCATACGATAAACAGGCCAATCCAGTAAGACACACATGAGACCCCATCAGATAAAAACATCAACAATGTTTACATCCATACCACATCCTAACATTGACATACATAGGTCATGCCACCTAACATGTACAGATCATGCAATGTGAATAAAAAGTGTATGGTGCAGGGCCTGTGAGGCAAGTGTGCTGGCAGGGCAGTCACAACACCCACAGTCAGTCAAAGTGTAGCGTGGCAAGTGAAACGTATACTTTGCGCAATAGCCTCAGGCTGGAGGCCTTTGTGCATCTTACCCTGAATGTACTTATACTCATTTGCTCACATCTAAGTGCCTCAGAGCACTTTGCACTAAATGAATCTCATTGCCCTTCCTATCAGTTAATGTAGCAAATAGTCAGTCCTAAGGTGTTGGCAATTAGTCAAATCACCCTGTTTTGCCTACTTCTGCACTGGAGTTTGCCAGAACATATTCACTCTGTGCCCCAGTCAAGGATACCGTCTGGTTCGTTGATGATAGATGTGGTAGGGGTTAAGGTTTGCCATTCCTGCGTAGGGAAACCTTGTCATCACAATGACATATGTCTTTTAAATTCACTTCCTCGTCCCAAGACACGCATGGGGGAGTTTACAAACAGAAAATCACATCTAGATGCTGCCTGCCTTGCTGCTGATGCACAACCAGATCCCAGCCCATTCCTCTGATATGAGGGATGATGTCTCCCCTGTGATTCAGACAGCCAAGCTCCAAACTTAACATGCTGTGCTATATATAGAACAAGCAGAGGGAGAGTAGAAACTGTTAGGCACCATGATAGCTGTGTACCAATGTATTACTCTCCTGCGGACTATTTCAGTTCTAACTGTGTGTATTGTTTTGGTTATTGGTGCTCACACCTAAATTCCTACAAGTCAGTTGTACAATGAAACTTCATATCAAACAAATACTGTCTGTGTCATTTGTGTATGGGAACATACCGGAAAAGATAGAAATGTGTAGGACCTGAGTGACCACCACTTCCCTGAGAAGTCCCAAAGATGTCATGGGCTTGGACTTCTAAACATTCCTCTGTTGTGGGAGACCAGAGGCACTGCTAGTCTGTCTGAGCTAAATAGAATATCTGGGTGACAGAGTTATTTACAAGTGGGTCAAACTTAGTCCTCCACACCATTAGCTATCCTGCTGCCTAGAAAGCCAAGAATCACATGTAGGATAATGAGAGCCCACCCAAACAAATGTCCCTCCATAACAATAGTGAAACACCGAGGGAGGAGTAGGACAAAAAAATGCATATTCCGAAATAATTACAAATCAACACCTAGAGATGACCTGGCAGGCATGTCTGATAGCTCCATATCATACATGTGACACACAGGTGGGCCATAGGCCTACAACAATGCCCTATGACGGACAGCAGATACCAAGACAAAATCAGAGTACAAAGTTAAGGCATCCAAAGGCTTGTATCTTAGTGCAAAATGATCTCAACACAGACACACTAATTGTACCCTGTTTCTTTGCAGAGGAACACGGATCTCCTGCCGATATGCCTGTCCATGAGTTCCCTGATGACATGGATGACGAGACCATCAACCTCACACAAGAGACCATTGACATGGTCCTCGAAAGCCTCCAAACCCCCCCTTCAGTAACAAGGAGGAGCCAAGAAGAAGCAGCCACCACAGTAGAACCACCCGCCACCCCAATTGTAAGACCTGCCAGCTCCAACACAGCTGAGGACTCTGTCGACACTGGCACCAGCTTCGAAAGAACAGTCGTTGGGGTCCAGCGGGAGCTGGCCAAGGAGGTGCGGGTGGGGATGCAAACTATGGCAGCCAGCCTTGAGGGGGTGCGTTCGTGCATGCTGTCAACTGCTGATCAGGCAGCTGCAATGCAAGCCAGAACATCGCTGTTGGAGGAACTTTTAGTAACACAGAAGGCAATCTGCACAGCTGTCATCCAGTTGACCAAACAACTCCAACAGCAAGCCAGTCAGCGTGTGCACGAATGCAACATCGAACCCCTCAGGGCCGACCTGGCTGCCTACCATCGGGATGTGGCTGCCATTCTGAAAAACCAGCACGCCCTCCTTGCTGCAGTACTGCCCTTCATAACTGGACAGGGATCAGCCCCCGGGATGTCTGCCTCCATGTCTTCTGACACTGAGGTGTGTGTTGCCCCTTCACAACCAACAACAACAAGGACACACCAGGCAACACACACATCAGAAGAAGAAGACATGGAACAGATAACATTCACTCGCAAGAGTACCCGGAAGCCCTAGTCCCTGCACCATGCCCTACTCTGACCAAGGTCCTACGTTTTGACACATGCCAGCCTCACTCCAACTACCCTCAATGACTGTTCAGCAATCCACTGTTTAACTTGTCCACATTGGCTGTAAATGTTTCTCTCCTACCATTTGGCAATTCCTGTTCCTCTGCACCGTCTGTGACATCACCCCAGCATGTCAGGAGCATCATCCACACCCTGTAAATAGGATCACCATTTAAGAATGCACCAGAACGGACTCACCTAACATTGTTAATGGACTTTTTGCACTACTCCACCTAAAAATAAATATCACTTGCACACCTATTGTGTCTCTGTGTCATTTCACACTTCAACTGTGCAGTACATAACTCCAAAGTGGCTGTGTGGCAACCATGTCGAATCTCTATACTACTGTCCTGATTTCATGTATACTGAAACATCTGTGCAGTGGCCAGGATTGCATCATAGCTTTACTAGACTGAGGAAAATAACTGATGTAGGGACTAAGCACACACAATCATGCTGTGTTGGACAGAATGAGGCCCCATCCATAGCTATTCTAGACAACTAATGGTGGCTGAGAAATGTAGGCACCTTGCAATACTAAAACAAGAAATTATGCTGTAAAATGAAAGGAATGATAACCAAATTACACTGCATCAATCACCCTTACAGCGTATACTACCATGAAGGAAAGTCATGCTCAAGCAGTACACACATGATGTAGGTCAGCAATGACAGCAACAAGACAAGAGTGTGAACAAATACTCATCTACAAAGCTCTCCCTGAACTTCACAATGCTGTCCGACCTATCTATTTACCTACAAAATCAACTCTGGAAGCACTCTGTGAAGTAGGATAGGATAGGATACATACCAACCCCAAATCTTGATGATCTATGCACACTACCAATGGTGGCTCTCCCACATGGTGGATACTTACCAAGTTAGCACACGGGTAGCTGGCATGTTAAACCTCAATAGCCTGGGGATAGCGAGCATAGAACACAAACGTCATACTAAAACTTTCTGCTACACTGATGTCAAGGCCATGAAAAGGTAGCACCTAACGCATCAGGTAAAGGGTTAACAACATTTTTATTTCCAATAAGTAATAAAAGAGGCAACTAAGGGAAAGATAAACCTACACTAATCTAACCTGACTACTACTAACCCACAACTGTCCCTAACTAACCTAAGCTAAACTTACTCTACACATGTAACGAAACGATCTAAACATCAACCCCCCACCCACCATTATGAGACAAGACACATGCAGGACAACACTTACTAACCTACACACATACTACACTATCCTAAACAAACATATATTTTTTTTATTTTATTTTTTTATAGATTTTTTTTTTTTTTTTTTAAACAGGAATCCCAACATTGCCCCCCACCCACCCACCCACACAAAAAGATAAGATATAAAGAAGAAGGACCCCCCACCCTCTTACCTAACACTAACTAAGCTAATTTCCTACACTTATCCTATAACTAACCCCCCAAACCCAACTAACAGTATGAAATAGGAAAGAGGTGAGAGGTGAGGGGTAAAAGTTCTGGAGGGCAAAATGTCTACTGATTTGGCCTCCGTAGTGTTCGCCGGATGGAGCGCACCTTCTTCTTCACCTCAGCCATGTCCTCCGTCAGGGTGTCAACTTTTCCAATCAACCTGTCCAATTTCCTTGACAATGCGTGGAAGTCCGCTGGGTTGATCGGAGGGTCAGTGCAGGTCTGGGTGCCGGTGGAGGTGGATTGTGTTGGTGGAGTGGTGTGGGCACAGGACTGCCCTGCTCCCACCACACGGCTGGGTCCAGGTCTGGATGAGGATGCCTGGTCCCTTGCTGGGTCCACTTGGCCAGACCTGGTGGATGTAGTGGCGGGGGTTGTTGGGGGCACCGTTGGGGGAGCCTGTGGTGTGGCATACCACGCCCCGGAGGCCCGTTCCGAATTGTATCTGCGGGCCATCCTCCGATACCCACACTGCACCTGCAGGATGTGGCTGTACCTCATTGCCCGGCGCTCAAACTGGTTGCGAGCTGCGGCACTCAGGTTTGCAGCTGTGAAGAGAAAAGGCAAATATTGAGCATAGAATTTACAGTGAGTTGAATACCACAATGGGTAATTTGTCCATTACTAGCAATGTATTGGTTGAAGCAATTGTTACAACATAGTTCACGGGAAGGCTCAGAGGAAGTACATGTGAATCATGCATACTGAAGGGCATATCACATATAGCATATCCATGTCTCTACATGATGGATGACATCACCCTAAACTACTCATACAATTCATACCTAAGGCATTATACATTATGGCACCAGCTCGTCCGCATACTGACTTCACTACATATGTCATTCTATGTGATAAGAATCACACTCCTCACTCAATGGCATTTCGAAATAGTTGTGTGCTAAGATTGAACCCCTGGCCATGAATCATATGTCGACACTATGGGCCAGATGTAGGAATTGATGGGAAATCAACTAGCAAATTGCAAAGCTGAACGGTGTCTCTGACACCGTCTGCGAGTCACTATGGGGTCCCTAAATCCCACCTCATGAACATCAATGATGTGGGTTCCAACTTGCACCACCTTAGCAACTATGGGCACTCACGGGGATGGAGGCCTGCTGGGAACAGCAGAACTCCATAGACGTGACTGCTTTTAAATGAAGCAAGTTATTTTTCACCAAGTGTAGGCCCTTTATCTGAAAGGAAAATGAGCTGCGATTTGTTTAAATTCACAACAATTGATTTTTCGTAATTTACACAATAATTATTGCTCCCCTAGACCACTGGCTGTCTTGTGCAGGAGTATTCTGGTCCACTCACAAAGGTGAAGGTTCACAATGAGGACCCCTTCCAGTCAGCAAGTTGGTTAGCATCCACTTCAAGTGGATGATAACAGCTACTCACTTTGCAACCACGTACTCATTAGCAAATGGGATTGCCTACCACTGTGATTTGCAAGTAGGGCTGGTAAACTCCTTTATTTTTTTCATTTAGAAAAGCATTTTGCGAATATGTACATGACCACCAAAAACATTTCGGATTAGGAAACAGACGTTTGCAACTCACTAACATCAAATTATGCTATTTGCAATGTGTAGACATTTTGCTACATCTGGACCTAGGTACAAACTCAAGTCACAAAAGGTGTTAAGTACGTGTAACATACTGGTTGCTACAGTCCTAGGTACCCTGTTTCACAGTAACATCCCAGTCTTTGTGGGTGGTGTGGGAAGAACAAACAACAATCCCATGATCAATGCACAACCAGGAGTGTACAGAAAGTTCAACAAGCATGTGCCTTCACACACAACACCTATGAAGGGCTAGCAACACGTTGGAGTCAGCCCAACCTTGTCACATCCCAGGTCCACACATGTCAAAATGATATGACTTAGACCAACATAACATACTATTAGTGAGGCATGTTTTACAACACACACAGAGGAGGTAGAACACCCATTCACATGATTCAACAGAACACCTAGGCCATTGCACTCAAGTCACACACACTTCGAGGTCACCTTGTGGAAGTACATGCCCCCGGAAGATCCGACCTACAGTGTACACAGTCCATCCTCAACTAGGAAGAAGCACTTGTCATCGAAGCCATGTGCCTAAGCTATCTGGGAGACTGTCAGTCTGATATGCTGACTCAGTTAATGGCAAGTTCCTGACCAAGTCTAACATTGACCAGTGTATTCAAAATGAGTCATGCCATTCCCAATTGTCGCACTAATTGAATGACCTACTGCCCCTCAATCTGAGAGATGACTAGGTATTGCTTTACAGAAACATTATTCCAATTTGATATCACACCAAAACAACAAAGCCAATGAACGGCCAGCACATCAAATCATGAATTATCCTGAACACACAGTAATCCATCATGCTTCATTTCCAAACAATGTAAATAGCACTTAGGCAACACTCACTGTAGGTATCGGGGTCGTCAAAATGGGCCACCTCACCAACGGTGTACGGGGCTGGTCCACCTGTAAAGCATGAAAGGAAGATTATACTCAGACTGGGTGAACAGACAAATAATTTCTGTTACAATGACAGTGTGTGAATATTACATGGTAATGATACACTTTCACACATGCTCATCCTGCCTGGCTGACTTTGTATTCTAGATTATCATTGGATGAGTCTCCTGCTCCAGTGACACACCCTACTACACTCATGCAGTGGCCAGGAGAGTCATGTGTCGTCCAAGTTAATCCTCCATTAGTAGGCCCCAACAATCATGTGATCCATACATCTCAGCATGTGCATCCCAGAGAGAAACATTCCACAACTGGTTCCATGAGGACTGCATGACCACTCACAATCAAACAGGCTATGTGGACAGGTTCAACACACAGCAACCAGACACACATGTGACATATGTGTGGACAACATGACTAACTTCATGTGACGTGAAGGCAACACACATGTGTAGCATCATCATGTGTTTGCAATTTTCGGTCTAGCTATGGCGTCTACATATGTAGGTATGTTGTTTCTACATGACGTACTCACTGGCCATTATGACCAGTAGAGTACAAATAGAGCAGTTCACATGTTGCTTTTCAGACACAAATGCAACAGTACATTCCATGCAGCTACAGCCATCTGGTATGTGTTGCAAAAATGAGGCATCGGCCTGGTAGCATAGGTCTTCATACACATCCTGCAACAAATACACATTTGGACACATATGTATACCTTTGTAGCGCAGCATTTGCATCATTTTGTGACGCAGAGAGGGGGCTACTTAGCAAAATACAAATAGATGTTGCATTTTACTGCTGTTATTGGGTGTACATGTGTAGCAAAAATGGGGATTTATGTGTATACCCATGGGCCTAGGTTTCCCTAGCATAACACGCAGTCAGCTACTTATTTTGCAGATTGGCTACCAATCATCACATGTTCACGCACACATTCCTATTATTCCCATGTAATTGATTAGTACTCACCAACATAGCCACCAATCCGGAGTCCCAGGTGGTCCAGCAGGTCCTGTTCCCTGCTGATCAGATCTGCCCAGCGGTGCTTGAGTTGATGTATATTCCTCAGACTCCTGTAGACCCGGACCAGGTGATGGCGCACCTTCTCCCAACGGATTTTCCTCGCCTCCGTGTGATACCCCTGTATCACACGGCCCCCAGCCTCCAGCATCAGTGGGAGGAAATGGCTTACGAGCCATATGAAGCCCCCCAATTCGTCCTCACCCATCCTGGACAGGCGAGGCCTACCTGACATGATGAGAGGTGTAAAAAAGTACAAAAGAAAAATTAAAGAAAAAGTGGGAAATGGGGAAAGGTAGAGGTGTGAAAGAAAAAGAAGAAGGAGAAAAATAGCCCAACTAACCCCCCAAACTATGCTACCCACAACAGACTCCCACAGACAATACAAACTATCACAGGTATAGACAAAATAACACTAAACAGACTGAGACAATGTTAGACAACAATAAAAGATTGACACAAAGACAAAATACAAGGCACACAGGGCACTAAAGCAGTAAAACACAGGACAACACCTTTCACACAACCACACAGTCTAGATAACTCTGAGACTGCAAAGTGAAAGTGAAAGTCAACTCCCAGTACAGATTTGGTAAACAGGATATCCTATTACATCACTTCCTGCATAAAATGGCCGCCGTTTTTATTTTCGCGTAATGCGTCATATTTTCACGCATACACAGATGTGCGTCATATTTTTTTGACGCATTACAGTGCACATGATGCGGAGTGTAAAAATATGATATGAATATTAATATTTCAAATTGTACATGAGATGACCAACATATTGTCCATGTAGCGTCATTTTTACCACGCATACATCATGGGCGTCATTTTTTTTACACGTACAGTAGTGCACATGATGCGGAGTGAAAAAAAATGATATGAATATTAATATTTCAAATTGTACATGAGATGACCAATATATTGTGCATGTAGCATCAATTTCACCACGCATACATCATGGGCGTCGTTTTTTTTACACGTACAGTGGTGCACATGATGTGGAGTGAAAAAATATGATATGAATATTAATAATTAATACTGTACATGAAATGACCAACATATTGTGCATGTAGCGTCAATTTCACCACGCATACATCATGGGCGTCGTTTTTTTTACACGTACAGTGGTGCACATGATGCGGAGTGAAAAAATATGATATGAATATTAATAATTAATACTGTACATGAAATGACCAACATATTGTCCATGTAGCGTCATTTTTACCACGCATACATCATGGGCGTCATTTTTTTTACACGTACAGTGGTGCACATGATGCGGAGTGAAAAAATATGATATGAATATTAATAATTAATACTGTACATGAAATGACCAATATATTGTGCATGTAGCGTCAATTTCACGACGCATACATCATGGGCGTGGTTTTTTTTACACGTACAGTAGTGCACATGATGCAGAGTCAAAAATATTGTGGATGTAAATAACAATTTGAAGGTGAAATATCAAGACACTTTTGGATACATTTGTATCTGACTCTGCATTGTGTGCACTCATGTACGTGAACAAATTATGACGGCCATGCTGTATGCGTAGAATATGGAGCAAATTTATCCAAATGTCTTCATGTGTTTAGCTTTGGAAAGGTGATTTGTCATGGTAAAACGGTGCGATGTGAGACACATTTGTGTTTGTATATGACAAATGTCCGTACTTTTATGTATAGACGGCCTTCACACTGTGATGTTTGGGATACGTTAACTAATGTATTGACCATATTTGACAACATATTTGGTGTAATTGCTGATGGCTATTTTGAAATGATGTTTTTGATACCATTATGTATTCCGTCTCCAAAATGTCCCCACCTTTATGATGGGGATGCTTTTATCTGTAGTCCTAACAGGGAGTGGGAGAGTCACTTTCAGTTTTTATGGGGCTGACCATGTCCCATTATGATTTTGTGTTTCATATTTGTGTAGGACTTGTGACATGGAGGCCACACATGTGCCTTATGCATGTGTTTAGTTCACAAGTACATGATTCTTGTATGTTTTGGGGGTGGTAGAGGTGGAGTTAGGCCCCCAGCACCCTAGGATTTGACCATCCAGAATAGCTACTGTATCCATGGAGTATTTTTATCATATCCTGGCAAACCTGCAGCAGCGGGCGAATGTAAGGCCATATGGTATGAATGACTGTTGACCATTCATTCATCTCATTAGCCCATTTGACGTTTGCAGTAATGATGATTTGGAGCTAAGTTGCATACCATTTTCATATGACTAAGGGGGTCATTCTGACCGCAGCGGTCGGCGGTCGCCGCCCGCCAAGCGGTTCCCGCCGAAAGACCGCGGCGGTCATTCTGGCTTTCCCACTGGGCTGGCGGGCGACCGCCAAAAGTCCGCCCGCCAGCCCAGCGGGAAACACCCTTCCCACGAGGACGCCGGCTCAGAATGGAGCCGGCGGAGTGGGATGGTGCGACGGGTGCAGTTGCACCCGTCGCGAATTTCAGTGTCTGCAAAGCAGACACTGAAATTCTTTGTGGGGCCCTCTTACGGGGGCCCCTGCAGTGCCCATGCCATTGGCATGGGCACTGCAGGGGCCCCCAGGGGCCCCGCGGCACCCCCTACCGCCATCCTGTTCCTGGCGGGAGACCCGCCAGGAACAGGATGGCGGTAGGGGGTGTCAGAATCCCCATGGCGGCGGAGCGCGCTCCGCCGCCATGGCGGATTCTCAAGGGCAGCGGGAAGTCGTCGGTACACCGCCGACTTCACGTTTCTGGCCGCGGCTGAACCGCCGCGGTCAGAATGCCCATCGGTGCACCGCCAGCCTGTTGGCGGTACTACCGCCGACCTCCGCCATGGCGGTAATTACCGCCAGGGTCAGAATGACCCCCTAAGTTTGCAAGACTCTCAGCGTTCACGATGTGATAATGCGAAGATTGTTTTGCTTGTCTGTGTCCCTTTCTGCATAAACTGGTTTAGTGTCATGTTACAATCTTCCTGCTAGGTTCAAACTGGGACACAACTGTGATGGTCTACTTTCAAATATTAGGTTGGTTGTATGACATATGTGTACATGTGTGTGGGAATGTGGATCCAGTATGACCTGTCTGTGTGTATGTTGTCACTGTAACTTCAAGGTCTCCTCCTGAGTTAGTGGCAGCTGATGTTGTTGCAGTTGTGTATTGCTCACATCATACACTTGAGAGAAGCCATTGATGACATGTTCACGTACACATGGATGGTCCCACCCTGTCTCTGAACACGTGTGATGTGACTTTCAAATGATCTCCAATTTTGGGCTGGATGAGAGACTGTTTCAGTTGTTTGGATCCGGCATGTGTAATTGTCACATTTGTACTCTTGTTGGGCTCTGTGTATGGTAATGTAACATGTCACATCCTACCCTCTGTGCATACAGTTGTGATGTTTATTTTTGGTGTGATGAATTTTAATGGCATTCTTGATCAATGAGACGACATTCATCTTCAGCTATTGCAAACTAAAGGTGGTCAGAAATGAATAGGCCAAAGCATGATGTGGTGTTTGTGATCTGTGTTTATTTACAAGTGTGGAATACAAGTGATTATAATAACTTAAGTAAAAAAATTGTTCACAAGCTGTTGGCGCCTACGCACTCCTGCTGCGGTGTTAGGTTGTTCCCCCTCCTGTTGCAGGCCAGCATCCTCCTCATCATCATCCTCAGGCATGTCTGGGTCCGGTTCAAGGAGGGGAATGTTCCTTTGTACACAAATATTGTGTAATATGGCACAAGTGAGTATGATTTTGCATACCATCTCTGGGGAGTATAGTAGGCTTCCGCCAGTGATGTCAAGGCAGCGGAACCTTGACTTTAAGATCCCAAAGGTCCTCTCCACAATGCTGCGGGTCCTCTTGTGGGCGTCATTGTATGCCCGCTCAGCAGCAGTATTTGGGTTCCCATATGGTGTCATTAGCCAAGGCTGGATGCCATACCCCTGATCAGCTGAAAGAGAAACACAGAATGGTATCAATTAGATGTAGGAGGCACTGTTGTACGTATCTTTGATGGCAGTAGTTGTGTTGTGTTGTCTGTGACTATTTTGTGTACTAATGTGACAACCTATGGTTGTTGGTGGAAACTTTGGCATTGTTTTTTTTCCTTGGCTGAGCAAGTGTTTGTTGTCTAACTGTTTGTCAGCAGGATGTATTGGTTTCTCAAGTACAGTGTGCCCTCCCTTGCATTGTGACTTGTGACACAGGTGTCCGTGTGTCCTCACTGGGGGTGTGATGATAGTTCCATGCAGAGTTGAAACATGAAAGGGTATTAGAAACGTTCATATGAACATAGCCAGGCCATCCCATCCCTTAAAA
The DNA here is from genome assembly GCF_031143425.1 of Pleurodeles waltl. Taxonomy (NCBI): domain Eukaryota; kingdom Metazoa; phylum Chordata; class Amphibia; order Caudata; family Salamandridae; genus Pleurodeles; species Pleurodeles waltl. The sequence goes on from NC_090437.1 coordinate 1,281,485,729, forward strand.
GTTATGCATTGTATTAGTGTACAGGTTATTGTGAGACTTCCAATTTGCAAGGTGACATTTAGGCAACCACAGTCATGAATGTCTTCACACTAAGCTGTGGAGTAAATTCAAATGTGTGAGAGGTTCAATGGTGACTTGTGACACATGGCTAGTGATGTGAGTACCTCAGTGTGTTCCTGTCTAGGTGTTGCTATTGTGGTGTATGGGTTGTTTATCCTAGAGGGTTTCTGTGCAGTGAGTATATAAGTAGATTTTTGTCCTTACCAACAAGTAGTCCATTGCCATACCGTCCATCCTGGAAGTGTTGGTTGATGGTGCAGTGACGGAAGATGAATGCGTCATGTACACTCCCAGGATATTTAGCCACAATGTTGCTGATCAGTCCTTGGTGATCGACTATGGCCTGCACGTTGATGGAATGTGTGTGCTTCCTGTTGCGGTAGAGGTGTTCACTCGCAGCAGGTGGCACAAGGCGTACGTGTGTGCAGTCGATTGCACCAAGGACGTGCGGAAAGCCACTGATGGCGTAGAACCCCTGTTTTGTTTCCAGCTGCTTCTGCACTGTGTTAGGGAAGCAGATGTGGCGGGGTGTCAGTCCAATGATGGCATCCAGTACTTTAGGCAGGAATGCGGAGAAAGATGGTTGTGAGATTCCACCAACCAGGGCACCAGTTGTCTGAAACGAGCCACTTGCCAGCAGGTGAAGTACGGCAAGCAGCTTTGTTTCGGTTGGGATAGTGCGTGGAGTCACTAAAGTGGGGGCCAATTGCTGTTCAATATTTGTCAGCAGCTGCTGAATGGCCTGCCAGTTCAACCGGTACCTCTGGATGATGTCTCGTTCCCTGAGGCCATGCAGGGTTGTTCGTGGGCGGAATATCCTCTCCTGCCTTCTGCGCTGTCTTTGGGGTCCCTGCTGTTGTTGTTGTGGCTGCTGTTGTTGCTGCAGGGCTCTGCGTCTACGTGCACGTTGAAGAAAAAGCACCTCCATGTCTCCCTGTTGCTGCTCTGCTGCTCTGCTGCTCTGTTGTTTGTTCTGTGTGTTCTGATTAAGTACAGGTGTGTTTGCCCCATTTTAACGCCTGCCCTGACCCAGGCGTTAAAATTTCACGCTATTCGGGCTTTGCGCCTTTTTTTTGCGCCGCCTGCCGCGCGGGAGTGATTTTTGCCCTGGAGCATAAATACCACGCACCGCTATGTGCGTCTGTTTTTAGACGGGAACGCCTTCCTTGCATCTCATTAACGCAAGGAAGGCGTTCACGCAAAAAAATTACGCTATTTGCCCATACTTTGGCGCTAGACGCATCTAACGCCAAAGTATAAATATAGCGTTAGTTTTGCGCCGAATTTGCGTCGAAAAAAACGACGCTAATTCGGCGCAAACGGAGTATAAATATGCCCCTTAAAGTACACTTGTTAGACCATCCCACCTGTGCACAATTGATTAATTGTACGAGCTTCTATTTTGGCAAAGAAGTGTGCTTTCGCTAGCTGAGAAAGAATAACTGGGACCCGAAGCAAATCTAACAATCCTCAAGGTTTTACATGTTAGTAAATAAAACGGTCTTATGTTGTCGCCTAAATAAATGGTCACATTAGTTTGGGCATGAAGGAAGAGTATTCTAGCTTTAGTTGTAATCACTGCTACGGAATGGTCCCCCACTGTAGATGTTTACATTTGTGTACCTTTACCAGACTCAAATGCTGGGATCTAGGAGGATGAGGAGGCTGACACCAGGAGAACAGCGAGGTCACATAAGAAGTCTGCCAATATTTGTAAATAGTTAAGTGAAACAAAGCATTGAAAAGACATCTTTTGTTGACAGGGAGTCAATGTAGCTTCCTAAGCTCGTTAGAGATGGACAAATACATTTTTAAACCCAAATCAGTCGGGGTGGTGCATTCTGAAGCATCTGCACTCTATTCAGGAGATATTTCGGCAATCCTACAAGCAAAGAGTTTCAGTAACCCATCCTTGTTAGAATGAGTGCTTGTATCAGATCTTTCCAGGCTGACAAAGACAGAAAGGGAAGAATTTTTCTTACAATGCTCATTAGGAAAATATTTGTGGAACACGTGGTCTTGATATGCTCTACAAAGGACGGGTCAGAATGCACAATCACTCCCAAATTTTGAGCCTGCTACACATGAAAAAAAAACACTGTTTCCGTTTTGCTACTGTTGACAAGGAATGAATTGACGCTCATCTAGTTCGATAACTCCTGAAAACGTATCTGTCGGTTCAGGACAGCCTTCCTGGGATTATCATCTAGTCTGACAATCAGTATGCTCATACTCATGAAATTAAGGGCCTTATTATGAACTCGGTGGGATTTTTCGTCGAGTTCAGGCTGGTGGTCTAAACACAGACCGCCAGCCCGTTGAGGACCCCGCCGGCCCAATAAATAACATTATGCAGTGTTTCCGCCCGCCAGCCCAGCGGAATGCTGGGCCTGGACATTGCCTGGAGCCGTCGTCAATGTAGCAGTGCAGCGGGTGTAAATCGGGCAGTGACATGCGCGACGGGGCTGTGCACGGGGACCCCAGGTCACCCCTTCTGCCAGCCTTTCCCTGGCGGGGGAACACAGGTTCTTTATCTGCCCTGTCGGATAAGGAACTCTGCCATCGTCGGGCTGCCTAGTGGAGTTCCACCTGTGGCGGTCTCCATGTGAACATAATATGGCGGCCGGACCGCCATGCCGCTGGCGGTCATTTACGCCACCGCCGGCATGGCGGTCCAGACTGCCATGTTCATAATGACTGCCTAAATGATGAAGCATTCAATCAGACACACCAGGGGAGCCATGTAAAGATTAAAAAAGGTGCAACTCAGTACCGAGGAACTCCAGTCCGAATAAGCTTAAAGGCGCATCTGAAATTAGCTAGGACAAATGTTTGTGTATGGTGCTGTAGAAAGGATGAGAAACATGCAAGGGCTGTGTCAAATACCCCAGCTCTGTAGGAAGGCGGGATGGGGGTGGTATTGAAGGCTGTCAACAGATCTAACAGTATCAGGGCTACTAATCCACCACCAGCCACAATACCTCTTATATCTTCCTTGGCTTTAGCTAGTACAGCCTCCATAAAGAGGCATGCAGAAGCCTTACTGAGCATCATTTAATAACTCAAGACCTTATTCACAAAGGTAAATATACACTTTTGGTGTAGGTTTACTATTTGTTTGTTTTTCACAAACTACAATTGTAGTCTTATGTGTAGTATCTTTACGACTGCAGAGAACTCTGCATATAAAAAGATAAGACAGTTTTTGCAGTTGTAAACATATTACACGTAAAACTATAACCAAAAGTGTAAGTTTACCTTTGTGAATAAGGCCCACAGTTTTTCTTAAACTGTGGGTCATCACCTTGGCTGATATTTGGTGGGTCTTGAAAGCCAGAGAAATTTAAATGCCTTTAAATTATGTGCTTAACTTGTCATCTTTGCCAGTGATTCAAGACAAAAGTCAAATGCCAGGATCCTTTATTCTGTTTAATTTTCTTTCAATGACTACAAGGTGAAAAGAATTTATAAAGTAAATTATGTGACAATGTAGAATGCTGTTGTTAGAAATGGGGTCTCTAGTTGGCAGAGGTATACACCCATGTCCAAGTAGGGACCACAATCCTAGTAAGGGTAAGTCACACATATTCCAAATTATCTTGTGCCCACCCTCTGGTAGCTTGGCACTGAGCAGTCAGGCTTAACCTAGAAGGCTATGTGTAAAGTATTTGTGCAATAAATCATACAGTAATACAGGGAAAACACCACAAAAATACACCGCACAGGTTTAGAAAAATATATGATATGTATCTGGTTAAATTAAGGTCAAAACAATAAAGATTCAATAAGCACAAGGTGAGATATCACTTTTGAAAGTTTAAAAAGAGTCTTAAATCTTAGAAATCAACAGAAGTCTCTTGTTTGCACTAAGTACCTGGTTTACGTCAAAAATAACACGCACAGAGACTGCATAGGAGGAGAAGTGTGTAAAAATAGGGTGTGCGTAGGAATTTCCGGCAAGGCACAGATGATGTGTCATTTCTTTCCATGCTGCAAGGGGCTTTGCGTCGATTTCCGGCACGCATCTTGGTTCCTCACTGCGAAGCGGGGATCTTTTTGACACCCAGGGACGATGCGTGGAAATCCTGGACATGTGGGACGAAGTCACAGGCGTTGCGTCAACCCAGTATGGCGATGAGTCAAACTTTCCGTCACACGGCAGGCACTGCGTTGATTCTTCACTTGCGAAGTCGGGCTGCATTGTTCCGGTTCGGCTGTGCGGCGTTCCCGGCAATTGGTGCATCGGTTTTCGACGCACAAGGTGTTTCCTGAAGGGATGAAGTCCTTTTGGCCCTGAGACTTCAGAAAACAAGAGGCAAGCTCAATCCAAGCCCTTGGAGAGCACTTTTGGAGAAGCCAGAGTCCTTCTCAGCAAAGTCAGAGGCCCACAGAGCAGCAGGACAACAGCAGGGCAACAGTTCTTCTCAGCAAAGCAGTCCAGATGAGTCCTTTGGGCAGCCAGGTAGCTCCTCTGACATGGTGCAGGTGTAGGTCCAGAAGTGTCTCGTCTGGTGGGGTCAGAGACCCAGTTTATATACCCAAAAATGCCTTCGAAGTGGGGGAGACCTCAAAGGGTGGTTTTGAAGTGCACATGTTCCCCTTTCAGTTCAGTCTGTCTGCCAGGGTCCCAGTGGGGGTTTTACCAGGCTACTGTGTGAGGGCAGGCCACTGTCCTTTGAAATGTAAGTGTCAGGCCCTCCACCCTTCCAGCCCAGGAATACCCATCCAATATGCAGATGAATGCAGGTGTGACTGAGTGTCCTGTGTTTGTGGTTGTCTGGGTGAAATGCACACGGGAGCTGTCAACCAGCACAGACCGGATGGTGATTGGAGACAGGCTGTAAGGCACAGATGGTTTTAAGTGCAGAGAAATGCCCACTTTCTAAAAGTGGCAGTTCTAAAATAGTAATATAAAATTCAACCTCACCAATAAGAAGGGTTTTCTATTACCATTCTGGCCAAACTAAATATGACCTGTTTACCCCTTTCAGATCAGAATCTACCACTCAAAAAGTATAGGAGGGCGGTCCTAATGCTAGCCTATGAAAGGAGCAGGCCTCACATTAGTGGAAAACAAATTTAGGAGCTTTTCACTACCAGGACATATGTACATGTCCTGCCTTATACCTACATAGCACCCTGCCCTATGGTTTACCTAGGGTCTAACTTAGGGGTGACTTATATGTAGAAAAAGGGGAGTTTAAGGCTTGGCAAGTACTCTTAAATGCCAAGTCGAAGTGACAGTAAAACTGCACACACAGACCCTGCAATGGCAGTCCTGCCATTAAGGTTAAGGTTAAGGGGCTACATTGGCACAATCAGTGCTGCAGGCCCACTAATAGCATTTAATTTACAGGCCCTGGGGACATGTATTGCACTTTACTAGGGACTTATAAATCAATTAAATATGCCAATTGGGGGTGAACCAATGTTACCATGTTTAAGGGAGAAAGCATATGCACTTTAGCACTGGTTAGCAGTGGTGAAGTGTGCAGAGTCCTAAAACCAGCAAAAACAGTGTCAGAAAAGTGGAGGGGGGGGCAGGCAAAAAGTTGGGGGACGACCACCCTAAGGCTGTCAGGTTTAACAATCTTTAATAGCATGCATACAATCTGGAAGCTGGAGGAGCTCACTGTATTGACTTGTGCTGTCCTGGTAATTTTGTCATCTAGTATGATCCCCATGTTCCTTGCAAGGTCAATTGGTGTTTGGTCCTAGCTCTGATGGCCTCCTAAAGGAGTCCCATTGGGAGGTCTTGTTTCTGAAGACCAGCACTCCCACCTTGGACTTGCTGAGCTCCAGGCAGTTGGTTTGCATACGGTCTGTTACCACGGTCATGCAGTTGGTGAGTTGGTTCTGGCAGTGGTTCTCTTGTCCATCAGGGAGAGGATGAGTTGTTGATCATCAGCATAGGAGGTGATGGGGATGCCTTGGGATAGAATGATGTTGGCGAGTGGTGTTATTTAGACAGTGAACAGGGTGGGCCTAAGGGACGATCCTTGGGGGACTCTGCAGATCACATTCTTGGTCTCTGTTGTGAAGGGTGGCAATCTGACTCTTTGGGTTCTTCCTGTGAGGAAAGAGCAGATCTAGTTGAGTGTGGCTCTTTGGATGTCAATCTTGTGGAGTCTTCTGATGAGACTGCTGTAAAAGTCAGTGTCAAAGGCCTGGGACAGGTTGAGTAGGATAAAGGCCACTGTTTCTCCTCAGTCCAGGATGGGATGGATGTCCTCAGTGTCCACAATGAGAGCTGTTTCAGTTTTGTGGTTCTTTCCGAATCCGGATTGGGTGTTGCATTTCAGGTGTGAAAGTTCGAGATGGGTTGAGAGTTGTTTGCTGATGGCCTTCTCAATCAGTTTGGCTGGGTAGGGGAGCAGGGAGATGGGTTAAAAGTTGCTGAGTTGGTTCAGGATGGCTGATGATCCTGGAGGAAGGCATTGACTTCTGCCATGTTTCCAGTCATCTAGGAATGTGGTGGAGGTGATGGAAGGGCCTGGTGAAGAAAGCCACAGCACTGGCGCCTGATTTGATGTTTGCAGAGCCTGTTGCCATGTTTAAAGCTCATATTCAGCAAACAATTTTTATACCAAGATGGTAATCTCCAAAAGTTGGAGTTGCTTTTCTCAGTACAAAAAAAATAATTGGCCCTGACATGCTTCTCCCTGTCCTATGGGGCCTTTCTACAGTCACCCAGCCTGTGTCTTCCTTTTGGCATGACGGACAAAGGAATGGAAAAAGAGTACAGTCACCTTGTCCTTAATGGGGCGGGATGGTTATCACTGTGATCTGGTGGCCCTGAAAGTTTGCTAGACCATGGCTAGATAAGAGGATTAAACACGTGGAGGCAATGAACGCTTTGTCAGTGTAAATACAGTGCTTCTAAACAGAGAAGGTAAACTGCAAGTTTGGTGGGGCAGGAGCACCACTGATTTCAGGTGGCGTCCCTGCTCCATCAAACTTTAAATGAGGACCTAAAATGATTAGTTTATCACATTGCTATCAAGGAGGGATTATATGCACATGTATACACTATCACACTATTGTGAGGCAGTGTGGAATCCATCAGTAGGCAGAAGGGAAACCTCCTCATTATGTGACTTCAGTTGTGCACTGTATCCCTGCAGTCTATCTGTATATGTACCATAGTTGTAACCAGTATTCTATCCCAGGGTGCATCAAGAGACGTTTGTATATGAACTGGCACCCATAGTATATATCAACTGTGTCTCCCAATTATCAGTCTTCTGGCTTACTTATTAATGTAGCCTTGGAACTTTGTTTTTTAGCTACTTATCCAATTCCGGGAGCCCTCCATACCTTCCTAGAGACTCAACATTTGTACACAGGTTTAACCAAAAGTTTTGAAAGGGTAGCCACACTGCAATGAGAATATGGGGTTGCACTGTATATAGTTTCAATCTATGCATATGTTTCTTACTTAATATTCTTTTCTTCATGCTCTAGAAGACATCAAATTTACTCCTCATTTTTATTAGTTGAGCAAATAATAGCTGTGACAGCATCTTGACTGTTACATCTTCCTACAGTGAGATGAGTTCATATGATATAAGCGCAAATTCTGAACAAATTTGTAGTGGTCCGCTGGGATTATTGCAATACAATCTATACGGAGTCTCTTTCTTTGGTGCAAAAGGCAGTGTACACTCCAGAGCGATCACCTATGCACAACAGGTTTAAATGGTACATCCCCACTTGTCTCTTAAGAGCTGCGAGTTAGTTCCGCCTAGACATCTTTTTCGGCAGCAGCTGATCTAGGTGCGACAGCATTTATGTGCGAAAGCGGGTTTGTTAAAATGTATTAGTTAACTCAAACTTTTCTCTTTTGTATCTGATTCAACCATCAGCCTTGATTTGGTGTCCCCCTCCTCCTCGTCTCCCTCCTCCCTCCCTGTCTCGTCTACACTCACACCTGCATGCACTACCTCTACAGCCACTACGTCCCTCTCCAGCACACCCACCACCACACCCCGCTCACTGCAGTCACCACCCCCACTACCATTCACACGTCCCATGTCCTCTCCCAGTGTGTCTGTGACTCCCCCTCCGAAGATACACAAACGCAGGCACACACCCACCCAACAGCCATCCACCTCACGACAGCCTCCAGTGCATGCACCTTCACCCAAAGTCAGCAAACGAACACCTCCTACAACCACAACCTCTTCCTCCACTCCCAAACCCCCTCCAGCTACCTGTCCCAGTGTGTCAAAAAAACGTTTCCTGTCCAACCTTGACCTCTTTCCCACACCTCCCCCACCCCGTCCGTCTCATAGGTCCCGAACTAGCACCTCAGCCACAACATCTCCGGGACCAGTGGTGCCTGTAGTCACCGGAATCTGGAGTGCACCGGCCACCAGGGCAGCCAGTGTGGCACGGAGCCACAGCACAGACAGTCCCCCACCTGTGAAGCATCAGAAGTTGGCCAGTGCCCGGCGGGAGAGGGGGAAGACTCCAACCACCAAAGCCGCTCCCAGGGGTCCCGGTGGGAGTGTGGAGTCAGCTGTGACACCTTCCAAGGTGGGGAAGGGCCACAAGAAACCTGCCAAGTCTGGGAACAGCAGCACGGCGGAGAAGACCACCATCATCCCCGCTGCCCAGGAGGCCACCGCCAACACAAGCCCAGCTGCCCAGGAGGCCACCGCCAGCACCAGCCCAGCTGCCCAGGAGGCCACCGCCAGCACCAGCCCAGCTGCCCAGGAGGCCACCGCCAGCACAAGCCCCGCTGAGCCATTAAGGACCGCCAGCAAAAGCCCCACTGGGCCATGAAGGACCGCCAGCAAAAGCCCCGCTGGGCCATGAAGGACCGCCAGCAAAAGCCGCGCCGGGCCATGAAGTCCCGCCAGCAGCTGAGTCCCTGCAATGGAGACCGCCATCTCAAGCACCGCTGATTAGGGCACTGCCGTCTCAAGCACCGCTGAACAGGGCACCGCCGTCTCAAGCACCGCTGAACAGGGCACCGCTGCCTCAAGCACCGCTGGCCCATGAGAGCCAAGGGCACTGACACTACTGAGTCCGTCACGGGCAGAATGAAGCACTCTGGGCACCATGCCCCCTCCAGAACCAGTGGAGAGATCCATGCACTACCTCTGTCCTTAGCAGAATGAAGCACTCTGGGCACCAAGCCCCCTCCAGAACCAGTGGAGAGATCCATCCACTACCTCTGTCCTTAGCAGGATGAAGCACTCTGGGCACCATGCCCCCTCCGGAACCAGTGGAGAGATACATCCACTACCTCTGTCCTTAGCAGGATGAAGCACTCTGGGCACCAAGCCCCCTCCGGAACCAGTGGAGAGATACATCCACTACCTCTGTCCTTAGCAGGATGAAGCACTCTGGGCACCATGCCCCCTCCAGAACCAGTGGAGACTATTATACACTTGAGAGACTGTGGCTTTGCACTCCCCAGGATGGAACAGTGGGCAACCCACCCACTGTAGAGACTTGAGAGACTGTGGCTTTGCACTCCCCAGGATGGAACAGTGGGCAACCCACCCACTGTAGAGACTTGAGAGACTGTGGCTTTGCACTCCCCAGGATGGAACAGTGGGCATGTGGCCCCCTCATGGATTTGGCGTTGTGCACTCAAGCGGCTGAGGTGCCCCCCCCTTTCACTCCCCCTGAGGTGCCTGTTTAGTTGCTCTCTGATGCCCCTGCAGTGTTCTCTCCGTCATGGTCGGGGATCTTGTGTGGGCCTCGCCCATACCGTGTGGGCCCAGTGTTCCACGGACTTAATTGGAGCACTATCTGGACTACTATGCTTGGTATATATTTTGTAGATGGTGTATATATATATTTTTGCCTACTTGATTTTAATATATTACAATGGTTACACTCATTTTCTATTGTCTTTGCATTCTTCCGGGGGGGTTGGGGGTGTAACTGTGATGTATTAATATGCATTAGTGTGTGTGTTGTAGTGGGTGAGGGTGGGGGTGTTGCGTGTGAGTGTCCCTGTTTTTTCCCTCCCCCCTCGCCTGTGTCGTAGGTGCAGTACTCACCGTGGTCTTCGCCGCCGGCGTTCGTGCTCCTGGTAGAGGAGCAGGAAGACTATCGCAGGTAGAATTTGGAGTTCCGGGTCCATGGTGTCCTCGTTCCTCGTGGGGTGTGTAGAGGTGAGTGTTTTCCCTTCGGAATTCCTGTTTCCGCCATGTTTTTATCCGCGGTGAATCCGCCCCGGAAAAGGTGGCGGATTGTTGGGTTGTAATAGTGTGGGCGGTACATTGTCTCCCACCTGTCTGTTGGCGGTGACCGCCGCGCTGTTTGTTTGTACCGCCGTGGCGGTCGGAGTGTTAAAGTGGCTGTCTTTGTTGGCGGTTTCCGCCACTGTCGTAATTGCAAATCTTTTACCGCCGGCCTTTTGGCGGTCTTACCGCCGCTTTAACACCGTCCGCCAGGGTTGTAATGACCACCTCTGTGTTCTATGATATTGCTATTCAGTGCCAGAGTGTGTGTGTTCTGGCCCTAGATGGTTTTAGTAAAATTGGTTTTACCCAATTTGGCGATTTACCTTCAGTTTAAGGCCATGGTTAGGAGTCCAGAAAATGCACCAATAGCATGGGAGTTAAATGTCATATGTGGGCTGCAGAGTGTGTTTACACTGCCCACAAATACGACAAAGGTATATGGCTGCCACAAGCACCAAAGAGGTCTGGCTGTGTTGCAGTTTAAAGGCTTTGTGGTAGCACATGTTAAGGATAATTGCCATGTAAGAAAACGTATGTTTGTGTATTATTAAATCATCCCTATATTGTGCAGTGTAAGCTCATAATGCAGGATGCATAATATATAAAAAAGTGACAAAATATATATTTCAATAGTCATGTCCACTGTGCAGGTTCAGTTACAATTTCGAAAAAGCAAGCATAGTTGTGGTTTAGACATTTAGGCCCCTATTTATACTTTGTGGCGCAAACCTGGAGGCGTGGGGGGAACCGGAGCTTATGCGCCAAATTATGGCGCTACACTGTTTAAAGGCAAAAATATTGCCTCTTGCCAGTGTATAAACCATTTTCTGGCACACAAGCCCCATGGACATGGCTCCTGTCTTAGTAAAGACAGGAGCCATGGCCATTGGGGGCCAGCGCCGTTCAAGGGGCCCCAAGTCAGGGCCCCCGAGCGGCATTGGACCCAAAAAAATAAATACTCACCTGGACTTACCTTCGGATGGGTCCCCCTTCCGTGGGTGACCTCCTGGTGTGGGTAGGGGTAGGTGGGGGTGTCCCTGGGGACCGGGAAGGGCACCTGTGGGCTATTCCCATGTTCTCCGACCATGGAAATCTGCCTACAGGTCCCCTAATGCCTGCTCATACACAGGCGTTAAATAAATAGCGCCATTATTTAAGGCCCTCCTCCTCCCGTGCGTGATTTTTGCACAGGAGGATAATTAAGGCGCTAGGGCCTTTGAGGTATTTTTTGCCCCAGAACGCCTACCTTGCATCTCATTGACGCAAGGTAGTTTTCCGCAGGCAAAAAATGACGTTAACTCCAATATTTTGGCGCTAGACATGTCTAGCGCCAAAATATAAATATGGAGTTAGGTTTGCACCGGATTTGCGTAAAAACAAATGATGCAAATCCGGTGCAAACAGAGTATAAATATGCCCCTTATTGTGCATCTTCAAGTGGGAAAATGCTAGATAAATAATTGAATGTCATTCTCAACTTACTTTTCTAAATCTGATGTAAATGGGAAAATCATATTTCCCATAACTATAGCGCAAACGTAACTTTATATAAATATACTTGAGCTGCCTGGGCCAGAACTGACTTAAAACCAGTTCTACTACTAAGGTTTGGAATTCACACCTTGGAGAATCAACAAATATGGCTCCGATGTCAACAGCCTACCTCTGAGCCCAGGAATTACAAAGTGATGTTAACTACTGGCCACCTAAAGGGATTAGCCATCTGGGAGAGGTTAAGTATAGCTGGCAGAACAAAGAACAGCTGTATCATATCCCCTTTTGGCTTGTTCATCCAAAATGAGGATGACAAGTTCTACTCTAATTCTTTCCCAGAGCCCTTCAGAACTAGCAGGAAGCAGAAACAGTTGTGGCCCTATTAGGTGGGAGGATAGCTCAACTAAATAGGAGAGTAGGTAGGGAGCTGAATAGACGCCTGCATGGTGGCATTGGGATTGTGCCGTCATTAAACAAGAGCTCCTGGGACTTTTTGCAAAAGGATGTGGGCAAAAGAGCGAGAAAGTATCTGGGATTTGGTAAGGAAAATTTAGCAACCGCTAGCTTTTGCACTCAATCAGATTGGCACCTCACCACAGCCTCCTGGGAACATTCCTGGACCTGGGAAGATGTCACCTAAAGAAGAAGACCCTACTGGAAAAGAGAAGAATCCTGAGTCTTGAAAGAAAAGGATGCAAGGACTGCTGACTCCTGCTGAAATGCAGGGACTGGAACAGCTCGAACAAGGGTCAAGTGTTTGGCTTCCTGCTTGCATTCTTCAGAGGCATAAAAAGCTGAAGCACTCCTGTCTCCAAGAGGACCCAGCTGACTACAGTGTACTAGATCATGCAGGAGCCCTGGCTGGAAAGAGACCTATTGCCTCAAAGCCTACCATGGGGACCTGGGGGCTAAAGAACTGACCATTAGAATCTTCTCCTGTAGTTGGAGATAGGTGGATCTTAGTCATTTTGTTTGGAGGACTGAGACAAGATGCTGAGGCTTACCCAAGGAGGTTGCACCCAAAGTGGCAAATCAGGGTCAGTTGGACCTTGCAGCAATGGTGTCCAGCCTTCTAGATCACTGCAAAGCTAGATTTTCCTGCATTTTTCTGCTGGAGGATTTTGAGAAACAAAAACAAAAACCACAAAGTATACAGGGAAACATTGAACCAGGGGAGGCAACAAATCCATCCAACCTGTGAAATTACATTGTGGCAACGAAATCCAGCTCTGAGCATTTGGTGTCAAAATAAATAAATTCAGCTGGAGCTTGATGACGACTTATCTAGTTTGGAGGAACCATTGCTGGCCACAGCTTTGGACCATGCCCTGCCAAAGAATTTAGACTTCCATTTCCAAGATTAACTTAGAAGGTAGAAACTTTGACCAGGATAACCCGCTTGATATATTCAGCCACTCCTCCATCACGGTTGTATTGAAATTACGTCTAGGTCCCCGTCAATTGGGTACTGTTATTTTTCAATATTGCTTTACTTTTTCTAACCACTTTAAAACTTTACATATTCCTATTCCTATTCCTATTTCTGGTTCCTCTTATCATCCAGTTTTAACGGTTGTGATATCTTTTTCCTCTATTTTTCCTAAATGGCATTGAAAAATTTAGTGTTGGTTTCTTGATTTTAAAATTAAACTTACACATTTCTCTGGGGATTGCCTGGTGCTTGTGCCATCGTGACAAAGGGTTCAGCAGAGATTCCCTGACAAATGGGTTTATTAATTTAGTAGGACCTGCCCAATCCCAAAATAATAACCACATTTCTGATAACACTGGATAAAGTAGGGAGTTCAAGTGAGAAGAGGAAGGTAGAGTCAGGAAATTGTCTGAATAAAGTATACTCAACAGCGATTTCACGGGGTCTACTAGAGGTGGGGGTGGAGGTGCAGACTGATCCAGATGAGAAGAGTCCAAACAATGACAGGAGAGGAAATGAGAGGAGGAAGGGTTGCAGGCTGTGGGAAGAGCAGGTGGCAAAGAAAGAGAGATTTGGGGCTGCTTGGAAACATGGGACCAAAGAAGATGATTGGTCAGAATCAGAACATCTATTGAGAATGTTAGGATTTCTAAACAGATCAGTCAGCTGTATAAATTTCTTCTTTATGGTTTATCACTAACCTCCTAGACATACCTGAAGGGCAACAACAGTGTTTGTATGTTTTCTTGGTCTATGACTGTCAGCCTAGTCCTTTATCAAAGGCTTTTCTCCAGCCTAGAAAATCAACAAGTATAGAATTAAGATGAATGCAATTGCACATTTATTTGTTTTCAGTTCACATGGAATACTTTAATTTGCTCATTTCTGCAATGCCAATTCCAGACCGCTCGGGGTCTTCGGCCCGTATTGCAAAAGTGAGTGAGGCCTCCCATTTATTTGCAGTGCTGCATATTGCCCCCCTGCATCCTCACACAGCACACCACAGCGGCAATGGCAGCGAGCAAAACAATCTCTATTCGCGAAGGCAGGCAAAGTTTTCCACCTCTGCAGACACAGACTTAAGCTTTTTTTGTCCTGCCCGACCCCTAAGACATGAGGCTGCTTGGGCTTGGCTCACAGCAAACCAGCAAGGAATAAAACTGAACGGTGGTAGGACTGTGGTGAGACAGCTGGCAGCCCTAACCCTCAGTGGGACCACACAGGGCTCTGTTTAAACACCCACTTTCAGAAAAAAAAACTCAGAAGAAATCTGTGTGAAATATGAAGCTAGTAGCTTTGCAGCTTCTAGTCCATCTATGCAAACTGAGATTACAAAGTTCTATGAATCAGAATCTTGTTTTTGGCTCCTGTAACTTTTACCTGCATTGCCAAAATGTTTTGGGTATCGCCTCTTCGGTGTTCTTGTGCAAGGATACCTAGGTCCTGCCCCAATCACACCACACGTAAGAATTCAAGGTTGAACATACCGCCTTTGTTACATGCATCCTTTTCAGCATTTTATTCCTTTGACAATACAAGGTAAAAATATTAACGACCTGATATGAGTTTGTGACTTCACACCACCTCCTTTTTTACACCTTTATTGTAATGTCTCAAATCACAGTTTAAAATATGTTGAAGCCCATATTCAGGCTAGGCATGGAAAAAGGCAACACCACTCTCCAAGATGATGCGTTGCTAATCTTATTCTGTTTTAAGCTTACATCATAAAAAAACTGCACTGCAGCAATGCCTACTGAACAAAAGCTATTTGTGAATTCAAACATTTGCTTCTCGGTGTCCGAGGTGTGCTTTAGTGTCTATCAATAACATTGTCACAAAGTATGAAAACACATCACTTGACTGTGAACGAGCTAAAATATAATCTAGAAAAGTTATCACTTCTGGAGTATTTGTTTTTTTTCACTTTTGTTATTAGACCATTACATTTTTACCCTCTATCGACCTACCATGAATTGCTGTTCTAGCATGCCAATTTCAAGCGCCATCTGCAAGCAGAGCAGAAGGCAGAACAGAAGAAGCACATTCATTTCAACGAGCTGCTGAAGTCATAAAATGGTCGTGAAAGTGCATTACGGAAACATAGTCAGCAGCAGTCCTCCATCACCCATGAGGTTTCTCTAGTAACAGTTGATTGTTTTTGCAGAGGGGAGCAATGTCCTATAGAGTATGATTTAAATGTTCTGGTGGAGAACCTTGATCTGAAAAGTAAACATTAAGTTAACAAGTAAGACAGTACTGTCGGTAACAGGCACTGATTTTATGAGTCAAAAGAAAGAAAATGGCTGGTGCAACAGGGTATGCGGTTTCCTGACGGGTGAAAGCACATACCAGGGCATTACTACACATGTAGGGCTCTACAACCAGTCAGGAATTTCTGCACTCTCAAACCCAGACTCCATACCTGGCTGGAACATTTAACCAACTAACAAAACAGTACCACATCTGGCAAATGATGGCTTTCAGGGTCTAGCTGACACTATCCAGTGTCTAGCCAACACCATTACCTGTTTCTTAATGTGGCATCCACCTATGTTTCAATGCTGCCCTGGGGGCTGTCTGATCTCCCACTCAATAGCATAGGGGACACATGGCTCAGGAGTCTTTTCAGAAAGCATGCATGCATTCTGACATGCACACTTTATTAAGTGATGTTGTGATGTTGGATAGTGAGTTATGGAACTACGGAAACGCTGTGCACCTTGCCATCCAACAATCATAGTATGTTCATTTATTGATATGGAATCGTTTGTCAGGTTGATATCATGTGGTTCAAAAATGTCCAGGATGTTTCCCTATTAAATGTAGGTCGGTGTAAATTTGAGATTTTATTTTATAAAAGCTGCCCTACATCTGCATGTTTTGTTACACATATCACTGGTTGTGGCGGTAATTAAACTCCGGTTTCCAAAATTCACTAATATAATTTCTGCCCACTGACCCTTACATTTTACCTATGAAGTTGATCCTGTTCCACATTTTTTGTAACACCACCTAGTTCATCGCCATGAAAACATATATAATTGATGTCACACTTTGATTGCCTGTTGCCTTTGACTATTGGGCAAGTGTAATTTTTCATCGCTAGATATCTTTCACAACATACTTCTTAGCTAATTTTATTCTTGCTATAGAACCTTCATCCAACTGTCTTCAAGTTTCTTCTTTTGGTGTAAATTGGACCTCAAATGTTTTCGACTTGTGTAGTCACCCCATGCTCTTGTACAGTTAAAAGATTCCCTAATAATCCTAGCAGGGTGAGTTGCCGTCACATACACATTATTTAGTTCCTCTCTGGAGTCCTCAATAATCGTGCATGTTAGACTATAGATAATGTTGTGATGAAGAAAAAAAGTTGTGTAGAATCAAACTACAGAAACTCTCCATTTCAAATCTTGACATACAAAGTCCTACCATTGCAAACTCTGAGGGGCAGGGCACTCCCTCCCACTCCTTCCTCTCTCTTCCCCTCTCTTGCTTTTTCTTTCTAAATCTCTTGTCCATTTTCTCTGCCATGCTCTCTCAGCACAGCTTCTCTTTATAACCTCTTATAGCCCTGTCATGGCCTACCTATATACAGTATTCCATAGAACAATTCTGATTATCAGCCCTATATAAAAATAAAATCGCTATAATAGCTATTACATTCACCAATAATCAGTGTCCCTGGTAGTAGGCACTCAGCACATATGCCATTTCAGGCTTTTGACATTTAATATCGTTCCAAAACTTCACAATGAAGTCTTGACCCATTTTGGGGTTTACAAAATCCCTTCATGTCTCTCGGTGACCTTCAGTGCCTCATGCATGCTTGCAGCCGACAATCTTCTATTGATATTCCTGTATTTACACCTCAGCAAGTTCCAAAAAGTAGTCCGCAAATCTCGGTTGAAGAATGCATATATGAGTGGGTTGATCAGCGAGTTGGTGTAGCCTAGCCAGAGTAAAGTCCTCTCCAGGCTCAGTGGGAGACAGCTCTGCTCAGTACCACAGATAAAAGGCCGGGCAGTGGACAACACGAAGAAGGGCAGCCAGCAAAAGGTGAAGGCGCCAACTATAATGCCGAGAGTTCTTGCCGCCTTCTGTTCTCGCTTAAAGATGGATATGTTCTTCCGATCCTGGCGCAGCAGCTTGGACAAGGTGGCACATTCTTCTACAGCTTTGCTTTTCTTGGAGTTCCTGTGAGCTCGGATCTTCTCTTCCAAGCAGTATATCCCTTCCTGTTCGACTAGCCGAGGTATGTTGATGAACTTGTGCTTGGCAGCGCTTATTTTCGCTGCTTTGAAGATCCTCTGATACATGATGAGCATCACTGTCATGGGGATGTAAAAGGCAACAGCAGTGGAGTAGACTGTGTAGCCAAAGTCCTGGCTGATCAGACACACTCTTTCAACTGTGACGTTTTGGGCCCAGCCGAAAAGTGGAGGAAGCGTAATGGAAGCGGAGAGAAGCCAAACAATGAACACCATCTTTGCCATCAGTTTTCCATTTTGTCTTGCAGGATAAGTCAACGGGCGTGTTATCCCAAGGTATCTGTAAAGACAAGTTATTAGGGAGTTAAAACTTACAGAAATAAAACAAAATAGACATATAACAGATGTCATGGTTAATTATTGAATTAGGTAGCTCTATTTGATTTATTATTCTGCAATTTGTTTGCTGGCATATAATCTTCAGGCATGCCACAATGGTTGAAATATTGCAAGAACAAGACTTATAAAATATCAGAAGGTTTTCGTTGTCTTTCCTGGGAAACATTCAGATTGAATTGTATACATCTTACTAAATCTTTTAATTTATATTAAATCATTGATCTTGTCACATTAGTATATGTTTTGCATGACATTTGTAGTACTGACCATGGTTGGCAAGTCTCCATGTACAGTAAAATTTGATTTTCCCATGAGGATCACTCTTTTTTTCAGGATCAGATTTTCCTATAAATCAGGTATCACCACCCTTTTCATTATTAAGATCTACTTTTTTAATTTTTATTTTTTAACACAGACTTTATTGCATTTTCCATTTTTTAGTTACATAAGGATGCGCTGCTTGTGATTGAATACAGGTGGTAATAGCGTCACAGAACATGGCCTGATCCAAGCAGTAACATAATTTAAAATATACAGTATTGTCCTGAATAGATACAAAATACATACAAAAACACAGCAGTAAACCTGCTAACCCAACCTCCCTCCTAACAACAGCCTAACAGATATGTATATTCTTTATAGGGACATGGGGAGTTCTACCGCATGAGGAATAAAATAGCTGCAGGGAACCCAACTAGTACTTTAAGTGATCTATTCATGTAGGATGTACCAATTACAAAGTAGTCAGAAAATGCTACATGGGGCATTAGCACAGGTAAAGGCACATCACCCACAAGGTGTAAGGTTACAGGTTCTCTGGTGGGGCATTGGTCCAGGTCTAATGTCAGTGGATAAGTCTTGTGATGTCCTAGTGAGTGCTATCTTCCTCACTGTCCTGTATGTTAAGTTTTTCTCCTATAGTGGCCCATTCTAGAGCTATCGGCCGTTTGCGGTGTCCCCTGTACTCCTCTCAGCGGATTGCCGCACTCTCCGCCAATTCCCACTTTGCCACCTCCTCTCTCCATTGGTGTATCGAGGGGAGACTCGAAGATTTCCAGTGGTGTGTCAATAAACATTTGGCCAGTTTTAGTGACATGTCCGTGAAGCGGGAGGATACCTTGTCTGATTTGAGAGTGGGTTACAAGCCCAATATACAATGTGCGCCAGTGATACCTCCCCAATAGACTTAATAATGTTGATCCAACCTCGGCCCAGTAAGTCACTAAGAGAGGGCATGACCACAACATGTGAACCAGGTCTGCACTCAGTACATGACACCGTGGGTAGGACGCTGAGGCCAATGGGAAGGTCAAAATCAATCTATGTGGTGTGAGGTAGGCTCTGAGGAATATACAGAATTGAATGATTTGTTTTGGGTATTGTAAGAGGAAGGACCATTCTACATCTGTGAATGCCCTATTAATGTCCATCTCCCATATATGCTCAAGAGAGTCTAAAGGGATGCCAGAGTGTGCTCTAAGTCCTTTACATAACCATTTGATCAGGTGTCTTCCATGTCCCATAGTGTAGAGTGTCTGTAGTAGTTCATGCATTATAGACGTGTTTCCGTCAGGGGCCCAACAGAAGTATAAATAACAGGTTATAATAGCATGTGTTAAAAAGGGAGTGCGCGGCAGACCATGTGCCTGTGTAAACTCGAGGTAGAACATTAATACTTAGTCTGTGAATAGAGAGCCCACAGTCAATTCTATCCCTTGATTCCAAGAACGCAGCATCCTAGTTATGAGGGTACCTAAAGAAATAGGGAGACCACACAGCGGTATGCTTGGAGCATTTGGGGTGGGTGAGTGCGTGTATTTCATGGCACGCTTCCAATACGAGGGGGCTATTTTCAACAATAATGGACCACCTGGAGGTGAAGTGGGATCCGGACAGAGTAATCTATGCAGCCTTTCACTTTGGAACACGCAGGGAGTGTATCCAAACTCTTCCAAATTATAGCCTGCTATCCAATATGCCAGCCATAGTAATTGACCCGCTATACAATAGGATAATTTCCAACTGGGCATGTATCGGACCATGGGTCGATGTATTTATGTGGAGAATCGGGGTAGGTGACAGTGCTGGCCTAATTAGGCAGGCCAAGAGGTTGCCTGATCGAGCCGCCTCGATATGTATCTTATTAAGATATGCTCTATAGTAAATGACTCTTAAGATGTTCTAGCAATTCGGCATATGTTATACGCACTTCTCAAAGCCAAGAAGCATCTTCTGGGTGAGGGACAGCTGCTCTTTCCAAGGGGCCCAAGCTATTCTCTACTTGTGTGAGGTTGCGCAGGACCCCCTGACTCCGACTAGGGCCTTTATAGAGACACCTAGTATTACTGCCTTGAAGGCCTCTCATTCGATGAATGTAGAAGAGGCGGTGTTAGCATTATCCATGAAGTATGTGGTAATGGCTGTTGTTAATGTATCACAGTAGCACTGGCTGAAGTTGCCATGTGGGGATTGGTGCCGGGACCTTGCCCCACGTCAGTGTTATTTCCAATGGGTTATTGTCGGACAATGTCTTGCCCAAATACGTAGCATGGGATATCTAGGATTGGAGGATGGAGGTACAAAGGAATCGGTCAAGATGGGAATGTAATGCATGTGGGCAAGAGTTGAATGAGTATTCTCTTATTCCCACATTGCGACCAAGCCAAACGTCAACAAGGTCCCAGCCCTCTGCCCACTGTAGTAGAGCCTCAGCTTGTCGGGTCAGGTTCGCACTTTGCAATGTGGGGTGGGAACAGTCAAATAGCATGTCCATCACTGCGTTGCAATCTCCCCCCCCAGCACCCACGGAAGATGTGCCCAGTCCGCCTATGCCTTAGACAGATGAGAGAGAAACACACCTTGGTCCGAATTGGGCCCGTAAATACAACCTAGCACTATCAATGTTCCATCTAAGCAGCCTCGCAAGAGGACATTACTGCCCTGCATGTCTATTTTGGTTTCTTGGTATAGGTAGGGAACACACGCGCACTCAAATTGCCGCTCCTCTAGCATAAGCAGAATAGGAAGTATGGAACAATTGTACACTCCATTTGCTACGTAGTTTTTGTGCTCCTAATAATGTGAGATGTGTTTCCTGAAGGTAAGTGATATGTATTTTTCTCCTATTCAATTGCGCTAATACTCAATGGCACTTGTGTAATGAGCCTAGCCCATGAACATTACAGGTGAGTATATTGTAAGCATAAGGAACAGTAGTCATAGCTATAAACGGATTAGTACATTCCTTTCCTAGCCAATACCAGCATCTCCCATTAGTAATAAAATCACTGTCAGGCATAAACTTTAACTGTAACTCCCCTAGTACACGGTCCAGCGAGCAAAGACCGTTCAACCAAACTATTAGAGCAAACGTAACAGAATGTACAAAACAAAACGTATGCATTTGCTTAGGGAGGTGCAACCCGTAAACGGTGTTGCTTAGGACACTTTTTATGTAGTTAAAAAGGTGCCTTGACCCAGACTATTGCCAATGCAGCATTGGAAGCACATAACATCTATATTTAGGCATTTCACAGTATAATCTTATCTGGTACCCATTAAATGTGACTATCATTATAAAACAAGAGTGTATTAGTAACATCTATTTGAGAATTTCTCTTTACGGACATCTTTCTGGTGGTATCAGCAAGGCATTCATAACAGTACGGGTAGGTAGCTCCCAAGCGATCAGCTATGGCCTTGTGACAAGACAAGGACTGCGACAGGCATTCCTACAGGTATGTAGTGCTACAAGTCGTTCGCTGTTTGTGGTGTTATTGATTGGAAAAGAGCCACATTGCCATCAGTATCTGAGTCTAAAGTGCGACCTCCAGAAGTGCTAGTACTGTGGCGGCGGGGCGCGGATCGTAAGGCCGCCGCCAAAAGCAGGGCTTCCTTGTGACTTGCCTTGGCCTGTCGAGGGGACGGTGTAGATCACACCAGAGATCCAGTAGTTTCCTTTCCCCCAGACACCCACCCTTTGTGGATCCGGTATGTTGTGGTCTGTCCATTCATGTGCAGCCTCCGGAGTATCAAAAAAGTCAGAGCATTCTTTATGGATTATTTTAAGTTTCGCTGGGAAGATCAGTGCATAGGTGAGACTGGCCCTACGGAGATGATTCTTCACTTCTGTGAACAAAGCACGACGACATTGTACAGCCACAGTGTAATCCGGGAAGAGGGAGATCCTTGTGTTGTCAACAATAGGCTGTGTTTGCTTTCTGGCCACCTGGAGCAACTGATCCCGGTCTCTATAGTTTAGGATTTTTGCCACAATGGGTCTCGGTGGTGCTCCTGGTACAGGTTTCCTTGTTGGCACCCGATGCGTCCTCTCCTTAGTAAAAAAGGCCGAAAGCCCAGTTGGGAGCCAATCTTCTATGAACAGTATTGGACGGGTGCCCCCAGTGCCCTCTGACATGCCAACAATGCAGACATTATTAGGGCAAGCCCTTCCTTCTGCATCCTCAGCACGCTCCTGCAGCTACTCCACTTGTTAACGGAGCTGTGACACTATTGCAGATTGTTCTGCTGGGCCCGGCACAAGGGTCATTAGCGCTCTTTCAGTTGGCTGGACTCTGTCTGTCAACTTACGGTGGTCGTCTTTTATGATGCCTATATCTGTGGTAAGGGTACCAAGTTGTAGTTCCACTGCGGTTCTATATTCACGAATCACCTGTAAAATTAGATCCAATTTATCCACAGGAGATATCTGGTCTGTGGGTGGTATCATGTCTGTGGGCATCCAGGTGGAGGAACAATCTGAGGGAGGAGTGTGAGGGTGAGACATTTTATCCCGGCCTGGCATTTTAGTTTTTATACATCCCATTGTGAACGTTTTATGGCGTGATTTCTGGAAAGCGGTGCTGCCTCTGTAGATTGGCAACTGTACTGGTGGGTTTAATGACAACACAGGGCACAGCGAGTGAAGACAGAGACCTGATTTGTGTATCTAGGTGCCAGGGTCCACAGCTGATGTCCAGATTGTCAAGCAATCAGGGTCCAAGGCATATGTCTAGGTTATCAAGTGAGCATGGGCCAAGTGAATACACAATAGGGTGAGGCCACTAACGCGTTTGAATAGCTGACATGGGTGTCCAAGCTGAGCCACAGTTCATGTCGGAGGTATTCTGGAGCTTGCATTCCCAGGGCCCTACATGCTCACTGGGTCCCAGGGCCCCTGGGGATGGGCCAAGGGCACCTCATCTTTATTTGTGCCAGGACTGGGATTCACCGGGCTTTCGCGAGGGCGCAGTTGTCGCCAAAGCTGATCACAACTGCCTAACGTCCTGCCCCAGTTTGCCCAGTCACCTTCAGCGCCAGACGGTCTCAGTCTCAATGGGTGCTGCAGGGGAGACACGCACACAGGAGACCAAGGGTCGGCAGGCTCAACTCTGTAGTATGCGCCCCCTCGATCCTCTTGGTTTCAATTCCCACCAAGTCTCTTTCTACAGCATCAACAGTCTCCAGGCTCTACCAGCTCCCTTGGCTCAGATACCGGCTGATCCATCTCGGCAGTCGCTCCACGCCCCACGTGGTTGAGCGCTCATTTCTCCTGTTCCGAGTGGGGCAGCGTGTTATGGCATTCGGTGCCTTGTAGCCACTAGTCACTTTGAGTGTGCCTGGGGAGGCAGAGTGCAGGAGATTCTGCCAGATTTTTTAAAATTTAGAGGTACGGGCCCAGAGCTGCCGATTCAAGCGTCCGCCATCTTGGGATGGTAGTCACGCCCCCCCTTATTAAGATCTAATTATATTCCATGTAAATCTTCCTGAGCAGAGATCACCTCAGTGCACGAGGCAGGCTTGCAACCAGGAATGTAAAAAAGCTTTATCAATCTGTAACATTTCTGCACAGGTAATCCATAGCAGCCATAACTACAATCCCCTGGCATCAAAGTAATAATATTAGTACTAAGGGCCTGATTTCGATATTGGCAGACCTTTGTGACAGAGTAACCCGTCAGCCAATATCTAAATCAGGCCCTAAGTCTTTCAAGTCAGGATAACTCAGATACCAGCTTTAAATATTTCTTGAACGCTCGGCAATTTTTATCAAAATATGAGGTTGAGGTCGACAATTACACAGATTTTAGTCTTGAATACGTGCTTTGTAATTTTGTTACACAAGCTTTGAATTTTGTAGGCTGAGTTGCACATAGCAGAGCTATTTATAGGTAGGGGAGAGCTACCAGTATAACACAAGCTACGCGTCTGAAAAGCCTGCAATAGATGCACTTGCCATAAAGGAGGCACTCACATTAAATCAAGCAATGCACATCATATTTTTAGTACAGAATAGTAAGAAGCTTGCACCTTCTGCAAAGGATCTGTCGACACTGACAGTATTAATAATTTTTACTTAGACTACAAATGGTGTGCTAATACTAAGTAACATGTCTGAAATTATATATGGTAGGTCAATGCCATGGAGGTTATTGGGTTGTATTCCATTGCATTAAGCACTTACACCTGAATAGGGACACAGAGCACAAAACTAACTTTCAGAAAAACCTCACTTCATGTTTGTCATTGTTTGACAGTGCAATCCTAAAACTAACAGCATGTTGATGACTTAGCAGCGATCATAGTGTTACTTTCTTCCATACACAGTTCTCAGCAATTGAGATACACCACTATAAATTAATAATAGAACAGAGAAAAAAACTCATGCAAAAATTAACACAGATGGAACTGTCAACATTTTTATTATATAAGAGAACCACCTGATAATGGATTTAATAATTGATGAAAGCTTGACAGCCGGGACTGGAGGCATCTGTGATGTTGTCATTGTGCCAGGATCCAATTTAGTTATGAAGCATTTTCAGAATAAAGCAGAAGGGTCTTTATGGCCTTCCTGAAGGCAAAGTGACTGGACATCACATTATTGAGTGACAAAGTGTCGCCCTGCAACGATATTGAGTGCAGAATAATGACTACCGCTATATTGTTAAGGTAATTATACATAGGTAAATATAGATGTGTTACTTGTAGGCTAGCACATTTGTATCTTCAATAAATACATACTGTCACAGTCTAGGGTTGTGGAGTTAAGGATAGTGAACCAATACTAACTCACATGCACTGTCAATGGCATATAACGTTAGTCAATATTCTGCACTTGAGGTGGTTGCAGGCTGAAAATAAAAACTGAATATTGTGGTAAAACACTGAGATGGGATAAGGCAAAAACCTGCATTGGTAAGGCGTTCCATGAGGCAGAGGCTGTAGGTAGAGGCAATAACTTAAACATCCAGACCTCCTTATTGTTTCTTAAAATGATACACTCAGATGAAGATCTTCAGTCTTGAGTAGGGAGGCAGGGTCCCATTTCCTATCATACCACTAAATAACCAGAATTCAAAAACATCTTTTGAACAAAACCTGAAGCCAGTGGCTGGTTATTTTATATTATATGAGAAGAATTTAGGGGCTTTGAAATGAAAAATACCTAAAGCTGGAGATCGTAGATCGATTGTAGATGGGCTGTGGCAAGGACAAAGGATGCACATATTATCAATAAAGAGAAATGGCTATAGGGTGTTTATGCAGTCTGATTTCCTTATTATATGTGCAGGATAAGAAACCTGCTACTGTAGAAACCCTGGATAATATGATGATGCTCAAGAGGTACTGGACACAACGGAGAGCCAGAGCACAAGTCATAACTTCGAGGTAGCTTGGTTAGGTAGGAGAATTGTATATAATAAAAAAGTTAAATGGTAGACACACAAGCCAGAATATGTGCACCATTTTATTGTGGTGAATGCTGAGTTTAAAAAGACCACCCAGTGTACAGAAAAATCAAGTTTCTTTGCCAGGTTTTGTATTGCTGATAATCATCACCAATAGATATTCTATAATATTTTTTTGATGATGTCAAATTGGGTTGTGAGATCCATTGTGACATGATTCATTGGATGAATAACTTTAATCAAACTGTTAGGAAAAGAGTTGAATTATGTTTGAACTAAAACCAAGAAAAAGCACCTTGCGGATGTGGGAGGAACCACAACTCCTAGTAGTAAGCTTGCCTACCCCAGGGTCATTGTGGACTGCTTACTACACAGCGTACAGCTGTAAGTGTTGTCATTTGGAAAATCTTGGCAACAGAAATGTCTCCCTCTCAGTGCTGGTGATCGGGTGTGAACAGGCCAGATTGCCTTAATTTTTACTCTCTTCCACATACCTGCAAAGGAGAACAGCATTTTACTCATCTACTTAGAATAATGCAAACTAGGGGCACAGGCCTGTCTCCACTACTCAGAAAACTCTATCCCTCCGAGGTACCCTGACTGCAAAACACATTCACATCCAGCCCTGTTCCCGTGGCCCTTTGATGCATGGAGGGAGAGGGCATGTCTAACCATCTGTCGCGTGGGCTCTCATTATCCTAAATGAGACTACTGGATTTCTAGGCAGCAGGATCGATAACGGTGTGGGGGACTGAGTCTGACCCACGTGTAAGGAACTCTGTCACCCTAAATCCGGTTGTTGCTCCGGCTAACTAGCAGTGCCTCATTTCTCCCACGGGGAAGAAATGATTGGGCAGCCGAGCGCATGACATCTTTGGAACTTCTCAGGGAAGTCGTGATCACTCAGATCCAAACCAACTCTCTCATTCACAATATGGTCTCATATACAAATGACAAAGACAGTATAAGTTTTATATAATGTTTTAATAAAACGACTGTATTTTAGATATTAAGGCATGAGCCGCAATAACCAGAACAATACAACATAGTAGGATTGATATAGTAACCAGGAGAGTAAAACATAGAAATAAAGCTATCATAATTCCTAACCGTTTCTACTCTCCCTCTGCTTGTTCTATTTAGAGCACAGCATGTTAAGCTTTCAGCTTGCCTTTCTGTATTACTAGGGAGACGGATACACTCATACCTGAGCAAAGGCCTGTGATCTTGGTTCAGCATCTGCAACGAGGCAGTCAGCGTCAAGTTGTGGTTCCCTGGTCGGAATCTCCCTCTTGCATGTATTGGGACAAGGAAGTGATTTTATAACTAACATGTCATCGTGATCACAAAATGTTCCTACGCAGGAATGGCAAGTCTAGACTCCTACCACGTCTATCGGCAATGTACCAAACTGTATCTTTGACTAAAGCACAGAGTGAATATGTTATGAAGAACTCCAGTGCTGAAGTAGGCAAAACAGTGTGATATGAATAAAAAACAACACCGTAGAACTGGCTATTCTGTAAAATAACAGTACGAAGCCTAATAGAAAGCATTTAGAGCAAAGTGCACAGAGGCTCTAAGCTGTTAGCAAATGAATAAAATATATTTAGGGCAAAGTGCACAGAGGCCTAAAGCCTGAAGCTAATGCGCAAAATATACGTAAAACTGACCACACTACACCCTCCCCTTGTCGGTAGCAAGTGGTTCCAACAACATAAAAAAAAAACATGACCTAAATTTAAACCCAAAATTTCGACAAGATGAGAAGACAACAAAGTCATAAATTTAGGAAACATGTGACGATAGAGCGAATTGCAATATAGTGTCAATTTAGTCGGGAGAGAGAGAAAAAAAAATCCAATTGTCAAACAGAAGCAATAGAACGTAGAAGCTCCTCTACTTCGAGATATGTGAATATCGGAAGATCCACGCCACAAAGTACCATGGAGCAGGTGTGTTCCAAAGCCCCAAAACCATTCAGGGCGGCACCCCGTGTAGTGCCACGGAAAGAGACAAAACCATCTTCCTCCAGGAAGGGAATCTCATAATCCGCTTCACGAAGCAAACGCAACCGCAGTGCACAAGTCTGGGAATGAGCCCTAATCGGGAACATCAACAGATCAAGATCAACCACTGGAGAGCGCTGCAGTGAGAGACAGAAAGCCAGTGCATGTTCAAACGAGCACCAAAGGCATCGAAACACGGGTTGCACACAATCCAAAACCGGTCGGAACGACAAAGACCAGTCACACTCCAAATGAGCCAGGAGTGTTGCTCCAAAACGCTGCATCATGCGTTCACGACACAGCTGCGCTGACGGGAGCAGCAATACAGGATCTCGTTGCGGCGGGACAGCCATTGCGAAAAAATAGCAACAATAGCAAAACTCCAGCCAATAAAGCCAAAGTAATTGGGAAACCCCCAAAAATGCTTCCGAAAATAGAGTGTATAGCCGAAGGTATCAAACCGAATACGGAAGAGAAGGTGTGAACGAAACCAACACCAACGGCTTTGAAAAAATGAGCAATACCAGCAGTGCTAGATGCATTAAATATACGTCCCACAAGTTCACCGAAGTGACTCGGAAAGTTAGTATTCAAAAGGGACTGTATCTCCGCCGATGACCTTGCCACTTGAAGTGCGTAGGTCTCGCTAGCAGATGTAAGGGCCACATGCTTTTGAAACAATAAAGCTTTTAGCCGACTCAACTTGTCGAAATCAACCTTGGAAGTAGCAATATGAGGCCAGATGTCCGCTACCTCCCTAATTTGAGTGGGGGGAAACAACACATTCCCGCAGCACGTAACGGCCTTGTTGACAACGACGATGTAAACTATTCCGGCACGCATGCCACATCAGCGTTCGCTGTTAAGAACAATGTAACTGCAGTTAGAAAGCACCTGGAAAGTGTTTTTAATAACCGGGACTGGAACTCCCTTCAGATAACAAGCTAAGTTAGCAATCGAAGCGTTACACGCCCCGTGCAAGGACAGCTGTTTACAAACCATTGAATGGCTGACAGAAGCTTCGCATTCGCTGCCGCTAAGAAAAACCTCCTTCAAACCATTAACACATCTGTACTGAAAGGGAAGGTCCCACACCTCGTGTATGTAACTGTCTCCCAATAGTTCATATCTACCCACCGGAATGTGCTTCAAACACGAAGTAAATTGCAAAGTAGAGATAGGCAAATTAATAACCCCATGGATCAACCATTCAGCAGACGGAATCTCAGCTACCGTGAAAGGCAGTTTCTCTAATTTTTCAATATTTAACATAACATATGTCGCTTCCTTTTTAGCCATCAGTTGTTGTTGACGAGTCAAATTAAAAGAGATAAAGATCTCTCTGGCACGAACATGCTGCCATGGAACGCAACCCGCCTTCAAGGTCTGAAGAGTCCAACCCAGCTGCATGATGGACCGCGTCTGACTCTGCCCATGATATAAAGAAGACATGTCCGATTTAATAATGTCAATGGCAGAGGAAACAATGCTGTCAATCGTGTAAACACGTTCAGAAAGGGTATGCATGCCATTATCAACAACAGACAAGGTCTGCATCAGATTTTCTTGATCAATCTGCCTCAACCGGGCTGCAGCCTCTTGTTGTGAAAGCTTCCAAATCTCATTATAAACCTCATATAAGAACCTTTTCTTCCGTGGTACTCTGGGACCTGACAAAAAATCTTGTAAATCAGTATTATTAGACAGTAACATGAGATGTGACTTAACTGCATCCAGCGTGGAGGACTTCAACCATTGCTGACAAAGCTTCCCCACACTGTATGTAGTTATAATATCAGCATGTTCTGGTGAAACGTAACGAGGGTCTGCCCTACTAGTCCTGAACCCCCCTGAAGAGGTGACAAAACGTTGATGACACATATTAGTGTCTACAGGCCATAATAACCACCCGCCTGGATGTAACGATGAAGTGTTAAGTGTACCATTCTGGACCCAATGTGTAAAGTCACTGAAAGTAGCATTCACATAGTGCTGCCACATAATACGTTTTTGAACTCCCTTGTGGAGGAGTCGAGCAATGTTCCCATTGCACATAATTAAACATGGACTTAGGGCTACTAGCTTTATGAATAAAGTGGTGTCCATAATAGTTGTAACAAAACATGTCACCATGATTATCTCTAAACTGGTAAGCATCTTCATCGTCATAGACAGTATAATATTGCAAATCCGATAGCATAGAATCTACTGTCTTCACATCCCAATCATCAGAAACAATGCCAGGTATAACAATATCATTCATTGATAATTTGAGGACATACGGTATTTGAATCAATTCAGTGGGACCATATATATCAAACATTACTTTATCCCACACAATTCCATCCGGAACTGGTATAGCAGAAATGTTCACTGTGGACAAGTCTCTTCGAACCATATGAGACAAAAAATGTGGTTTCAACACAGTCTCCACGTGCTCAATGTCAGATCGATCAGGAAGAAAATGACCATGTATTATCAGAAAAAAAGTAACCACAAATCCCAACCATAATAATATAGTCATCACGGCCAAAAATAGCCAAAAATAGTTCCAAGGAAAAACAAAATATGTTCGTTTAAGCCATCCCAGCAGCCGTTGTGGACCGTGGACAGAAGACATCGAAGACGAGGAGCCGGACCCATCATTATCAGCGTCGTTGAAGCAGCCAGAAGTAGTTCTAGCAAAAGGTGCAACTCTGAACGAAGAAGCAGACGGAGGCTCTCGCCGTGGCACGCTATAAACCACATGTTCAGAAACGTCAGTAGAACGTACAGCAATTTGATCACAAGATTCCATATTAATCGCCGTCGGTGGAACGATCGCAAGATCATCATCCACCCTCCCCAAGCTCGGAGAGGAAACAGTGTCGGTGAAAATCACCTGCATCGGGACCTCATCCCCAGTAGTGAGAGGGATTCCGGAACTACTGGGTGTCCCTCTTGGTCTGCTGTGCAGAATCGGCCACATGTTGTAACTTGACATTATCAATGGAAACAAAGCGATTTCCTTTGGCCCCTCGCAGCGGCGGTAAAATCACAGTTCTCGTGCCGCTTACCCCTAACACAGGGACAGGTTCTCGATAAGAAGGACCAAATTCTTTTTTAACTGCGACCTTTTCACGCACCAGATCCCCAATCCTGGGTATCCAACCAGTAGGTGTCACTGGCTCATCCTTAATTCCAGAGGAGGCAGCACTCGCAGAAGAGTTATCTTCACGAAATTGTTGTAAATCCTGCAAAACAGTGACACGATCATTTATGTCAAAGGGCGTATCTGCCGCCTCCACACCAGGACCATCTAGATCAGGAACATACATTCGTGTTCCGAACAGGCACTCATATGAAGTACGACCCCCCAGTGACCTTCTAGGCAAGTTATTAAGTGCTCTCTGTACTCCATACAGGTGGGCTAGCCAACTACGACCCGTACCTATAACCCTGGCTGTTAAGGATTGCTTTAAATCACGATTTAAACGCTCCAAGACAGAATTTCCCTCGGGATGAAATGGAGACGAGAATTGGAGTTGGACCCCCAACGAAGCCATGGTGTCCCAGAATGCCTTAGAGGTAAAAGCAGGGCCCTGGTCCGAATGAAAAGCCGCAACTGCAAATGTATCGACAAAGATACGCAAATCTTTAATAACAGTCCGAGCGTCAGCCGAGCGCTGTGGCCATACCCATACAAATCTGGAGCACGAATCTACCGCAACCAATATATATTTGTATGCACTATCTGGTGTCAGCGGACCACAATGATCCAAGTACACACACTGTAATGGTTTGTTTGAAATCAGAAGGGGCGTCTGCTGCGGGCGTCTAGCCGACGATGTCTTAATTTGTTGACAAATGTCACAACAAAGGACATACTGTTTCGTCTCTTTATAGAGACCAGGCCACCAGTAACGAGCCTGTAAAACTGAAATTGTGGCAGCCACCCCTGCATGTGCAGAAGCCACCCTCTCATGTGCTGCAGAAATCAATCGAGGTCTCTCAATTTTATTGGGAATTTCACGTACACCAATGCCTGGAATTGTAACAGTAGCATGTAGCGCACCATTCAAGCAGTAACTATATTTAGAAGGAAATCCTTTAGGAAAAGGCGTGCCATCAGCCGTAGCCTTTATGGCAGCTGAAATTTCTGTGTCTGGTTTTGAACTCGAACGAGTCACTGCGGCTACTGTGGCGACAGCCACTGCCGATTTCGCGGCTTCATCAGCCAAAGTATTCCCAGCAACGTGTATTCCAACGCGCTGGTGTCCAAGTGTATGCACAACATGGACAGTAGGAAGCGTTTCCTTTAGATCCGCAACCTTACCCCACAACATTTTATGCTTAATGGTGTTGCCTTTAGAATCTCTGAACCCATTCATCTTCCAATAGTGTAAATATTCATTGAAAGACTGCACACAGTAGTAGGAGTCACAGACCAGCAAGGTTAAAAGTGCCGGATCCGCGTGCTCCAACGCTAACAATAGAGCTTTGAGCTCAGCCAGCTGTGCCGTGCAATCTCCCAAGGTTTTAGTATAAGTATGTCGGGGGCAGAACACTTCCCCCTCCATAGTGCCGCTCACCACCGCACATGCAGCAGAATATTGTTGTTTAGTCCCAACCGCCGGTTGCGCAGAGCCATCAGTATACATGACCACTTCATATTGGTCAATAGGCAATGTACCAGCAGGAACAGGGTATTCTATTTCGTATTGAAGAAATTCTTGAGTCTGCAGTTTAGGGTCAAATACATAATCTACATCAGTGGCTGTCAAAGACGTAGCCCATTGTATCCATCGCGGGTGTAGAGCCTTCGAATTAGGAACACTCGCTTTTGTAACAGCCTCTAAGGCCGGAACCGGGGAAACGACAACAATGCGTTGACCCTGGGCCAGCGGTCTTTCTTTAATAACAGCCATTTGTACTGCAGTGAGAATTTTCTCAGTTTGTGCAAAACGTTGCTCTGCAGCAGAATACAAGTGAGATTTGTATGCAATCGGGACAGTCTCCCCTTCATTAAAGGTGACATAAGTAAACCCAACAGCCCCAGGTATTACCCTGATCACTAAATGTGTCTTATTGTCCCGAGTGTGTAAGTGTTTAACTGCTAAAAGATCACTCTGTAATTCTCGCAGTCTGTGTGTATGTTCAATCGTCCAAAGTTTACTCGAAAAACTCGGGCGAATCAACTCGTATAATGGTTTTATACGCGTTGCATACTCAGGAATGTAAGTTCTGCCAAAATTCAGAAACCCCAACAATGACTGGAGCTTCCGAACCGTATTAGGAGGCTGCAATAAAGCACATTTCTCCAAAAAATGTGGCGCTAAGCTCTTGCCCTCACTCTACAACTCATATCCCAGGAAAATGACGCTGAGGAAAGCAATCTTTGATTTCTTAAAATTGAACTTATAGCCAATATCAGCAAATCCCACAACAATGCGCGATACAACCCTTAGATGTTGCAGAATCTCATCATCTGTCAGATATATGTCATCAACATAGGATAATGCTTCAGGGTCGAACTCATGCAGCATTTCAGTTACACGAGCCGAAAACAGTCCTGAGCTATTCTTATACCCCTGAGGCAAACGACAAAAATTTTTCTGAGAGCCAAACGCAGTGAAACAGGTATAGTCCCGACTCTCGGGCGCTATATTCTGGCAGAAAAATCAATTCGAGATATCCAATGTTGTCTTGTATTTTTTACGCACTATATTATTCATAAGCGCTGCGCTATGTGAATTCTGTAGTGCATATGTGCGTGTATGACTATTCAAATGTCGGTAATTCACCACTATCCTATATGAATGGTCCGGTTTAGCAACCGGAAACAAGGGATTATTCATCGGCGAGACACAGGGCTCAATAACACCCTGATACTCCAATTCAGTAAGAATTTTCCTAACCGATGCCCTAGCCTCAAATTTGATAGGATATTGCGGTTGTGGCTGAGGTTCGCCCTTTATCGGTATTACATGATAAGGTGATTGTCTGTCCCACCCCACGTTATTTCTATACAAGGCGGGAGCCTGTGCTAGAGCCCATGATTTACTATAGGACTCCGCGAGTTCTCTCGGAACAAGTGGTGAGAAGGAAGGTGTAATAGCCTCCTCCCCAACTGGACAGTCGCGAACAAAGTCAGGTGGCCAATCTTGTTCGGCCAACAGAACATCATATGATTTTACCACATGGTCCCAAAAAATGGCGTTTATAACACGGTCAATGTCCCCTTCCAATCGCAGAGTTACTTCATATACTCTATCAGGATCAGAGACTCGCATATCCGCCGTCTCGACTTGTATGAAGTCATCAGTTGCTTTCACCTCCAGATGCTCTAGAAGACTCCGGCGAACTATTGTGACCTCTGCCGCGCTGTCTAACAGTGCTAACGCCCATGTCTTGTTCGTCAAGAGAACTCACTTCTTGAGCGGCATGTCTAACTGAGACAGCTGCCACTTTCTTCTTTTTGAATTGCTGTTTCTGTTGCAGCGGTTCCTCTTCTTGTTTAATAGAAACCTCCGCTGAGCGTTGTGAATCCTGTCTCGGTTTCACGTACTCCGTCCTCCGCTCTGACCGCCCACCTCTCTCACTTCTCTTTTCCGAGGAGTCCTGAAAGGAACGAGATTGGCGTGTATCAGTATATTGATATCTATCAGGCGTCTTCAAAGTATCCCTATTCCTGAGATTATACTTATTCTGTGGGGTCTCCGGTTCCGGGGACTGCCCATCATCCTTCTTAGGTGTTTGCTGTTTCTTTTCCCAGCGCTTTTTCGAACCCTCAGGTTGTTGCTGTTTAGCATGATCTTTATTATTTTTACCCTGTAACTGGGGTTTTTGTGGTCTAGCCCCTAGGCTATCACGACCAATACTAGAATATGTTTCAGCTATTATTCTCGGAAGTTCCCGCTCCTGTTGAAGCAGCGGAACATCCCGAAGACGCATACGCACGGCTAGTGCTACTGCCTCTCCTTTGAGATTACTCAAAATAATAGAAGAAACTGTGGCAAAATTGCCCAGCAACTGCATGCCCAAATCCAAGGCAGGGGCAGCCCCATATTCTTCCTGTATCTGCTTAAGTACGTCTGGTAAATTAGCTAATGTCGGTGTACCGTGTGCCGTAGTATAGAGCGCGGCAAACACCGTGCCCCAGGTATTACAAAGGTCCACCGGAGGAACCATCCCGTACGGCAAACACATCGTCAAAATTCTATGTTTATCCTGAGGTCCCGTATGGGGAAATACTGCTTCCAGCGTATTAATTTTTTGCGCCAGCCAAAACGGAGTATCCTCTCGTTTAGCCGGTGCTTTACCCATAACTGAGTGTACAGTGGCCGGATTAAGACCCGGAACCACCGCCTGTGGGTGCGCTGGAGCAGCACGCGCTGCATTCGTATTTAATGTCTGCATCACAAACTGAACTAATCGTCTATATGTAGCCGTTAATTCTGTATATAAACGACGAACTTCAACCACTGCCAATTGAGCAAAAACAGGATGTGGTGTATATGCAGCCAATAAAGGCCAGGTAGGACCATCATTACTCAGTGGACCTAACCTTACTTGTGCTATTGTGTGTGGGAGGGCGCCATCAAGCCAATTATGGTGTTCTTGATAAGATAGAGGTATTTCTAAATAAGCGTAAGCCCTGTATTGTCCAGGGGCATTCGCAACTGTGTATTCGTGAAAAGTATTTGTTCCCCCATCCACTGCTGGAAAAGCGACCCAAGAATAAAAAAGTTACGCTCTATAGGCTGCATGGGCGTCCACCACAAAAGTGACTGGAGCCCCCTGGACTGTCAGTCCATGTGTCAATAGATGTCCCGTGAGCGGATGTCGCATATTAATTGCTATGTTCACTACATTAGGATTCGCCATTTCATAAAAAACGGCTGCAGGTCAGAGAAGGCACACCAATATCGGGATTTTTTCCTTTCAAAGTTCAAGCTTGAACAACCGACCACTAAGCAATAGGATGTACCCAACCTGTGGTGGCGGAAACCCTCAGCCCCACGGACGTCTCCGCATACGGAACCGAGGAGTCAAAATATATACGAGACCGAGAGTCAGTCGGACCCAAACATTAGAGCCAGACCAAACGTTGGCGGCGCCATGTCGCGTGGGCTCTCATTATCCTAAATGAGACTACTGGATTTCTAGGCAGCAGGATCGATAACGGTGTGGGGGACTGAGTCTGACCCACGTGTAAGGAACTCTGTCACCCTAAATCCGGTTGTTGCTCCGGCTAACTAGCAGTGCCTCATTTCTCCCACGGGGAAGAAATGATTGGGCAGCCGAGCGCATGACATCTTTGGAACTTCTCAGGGAAGTCGTGGTCACTCAGATCCAAACCAACTCTCTCATTCACAATATGGTCTCATATACAAATGACAAAGACAGTATAAGTTTTATATAATGTTTTAATAAAACGACTGTATTTTAGATATTAAGGCGTGAGCCGCAATAACCAGAACAATACAACATAGTAGGATTGATATAGTAACCAGGAGAGTAAAACATAGAAATAAAGCTATCATAATTCCTAACCGTTTCTACTCTCCCTCTTCTTGTTCTATTTAGAGCACAGCATGTTAAGCTTTCAGCTTGCCTTTCTGTATCACTAGGGAGACGGATACACTCATACCTGAGCAAAGGCCTGTGATCTTGGTTCAGCATCTGCAACGAGGCAGTCAGCGTCAAGTTGTGGTTCCCTGGTCGGAATCTCCCTCTTGCATGTATTGGGACAAGGAAGTGATTTTATAACTAACATGTCATCGTGATCACAAAATGTTCCTACGCAGGAATGGCAAGTCTAGACTCCTACCACGTCTATCGGCAATGTACCAGACTGTATCCTTGACTAAAGCACAGAGTGAATATGTTATGAAGAACTCCAGTGCTGAAGTAGGCAAAACAGTGTGATATGAATAAAAAACAACACCGTAGAACTGGCTATTCTGTAAAATAACAGTACGAAGCCTAATAGAAAGCATTTAGAGCAAAGTGCACAGAGGCTCTAAGCTGTTAGCAAATGAATAAAATATATTTAGGGCAAAGTGCACAGAGGCCTAAAGCCTGAAGCTAATGCGCAAAATATACGTAAAACTGACCACACTACAATCTCAGACTTGTTTCATGGCTACGTTGTCCTTACGTTTGAGAACTGCCGCCAGAACTTCAACCTACCTGCAACTGAGATATACTACTATAACCAACTTAAACAATGGGAATCTCATCCCATGATTGGACAAGCAGCCACAAGTGACCTGCTTCCGCTAGAGAAATTTGTATATAAACAGGAGGGATCAAAGCGGACAATTTCCTTCTTATACTCTCTCTTAGCCTCCTCGAGAGCACTCCCTACACCGAGGCACAGGAAGCTTTGGAACCAAATTCTGGGGACACCTATTATCACAGAGCCATGGTGGAACCAAACAAGAGACACCACGGAATTCAATCGATCATTGGGTCTACGAGAAGCCCACTATAAAGTACTCTATGACTAGTACTTGCACCCAGCCAAGCTCCACAAGAGGTTTCCTGACATTTCTGACAGATGCTGGAGAGGATATGGATTATTGACCAATTTCCGCCACATGTGGTGGAACTGTACCATGATCTGGCTTTACTGGTCTGAAATACTTGCCCAGATGAGAGACATCTTGGGGTATCTCCTACCGCAAACGCCTGAATTTACACTACTGGGCCTGCGGGTTGAATCCCTCAAACACCAAATAGCTGGGGACAGATCTACTGTGTGGCTCTGTTTGGGAGCCGCCATAATGGCTCTAGCTGCAGCCTGGAAAAAAAATACCAACCCCCTCATTATCACAATGGCATGCTCGCCTTTGGATGGGTATCACCATGGAACGCCTGACAGATAAAATCACGGATACATGTAAAGGCTTTGAATTCATATGGGGCCCGCTAGTACGATACCTCTCCATAGGACTTTCTTTATTCTCTTGCCCCACACATACGAGAGTCCTCCATCTATTCTAGACCTGAGACCTCCCTCCTACTGCTTTTCTCCACAGCCCATACCTGTCAACACACTGTATAAAGCAAAACACAACCACAACCCTACCCATTGTAAACGACTAGTACATGCTCATACTAGACACGCATCCCCTTTTGCTTACTCATTAATTCCTTTTTTGTTGTTTCTCTTCTCTTTTTTCAGATAATTTGACTGTTGGAATTGTTATAGACTTGTTTTAATTGTACCCCTCCCCTCTTTTTCTCTTTTTATCTGGTTAATTGTCTGGGGAGTCAGGTGGGGTGGCTTATAGTACAGGTCATGCTTCGTTTATAGAAGGATATGGCATTACAAATGATTTGCTAAATGTTTAAGGCCACCTTCTACATATGCAATCTCCATGCAATACTGAGTTGTACAATAGCTCAACTTAGACCAAAGTCTTCCTGGAAGATCACACTGCAGTGCTCTTTGTTAATGTCAAAAGATCAATAAAAACTGTTTGAGGAAAAAAAAAACATTCACATCTGTTGGAGGGATAACACTCGAAAGGCTGGTCTCTAGTCATGGAAGTTGCAGAGTGGGAAAAAACAAGAAATTTCTGGTCAATCCAATTACAATCAAAGAAATAAAAGAATGCTACATTGGATACGGCCATTGGTGATGAATGCCCATTTTTAAATAATTCAAACACAAAAGTAACTAAAAACAAAAGTAACTATGTAATTTAGAGGTGTGTGATAATGACATCCATCACAAAATGGCAGTGGTCCCTTCCGTCCATGCACGTCTGCGCTCACCTGTCCAATGTAGAGATCAGAGATGTCAGCCTTATCGATTGCAGTGCATTTGCCAGCCCGACCTTGGGAACATTGCATGTGCCTGCAGAATTCACCAGAGATTGGGGTGGACAGTTTAGGGTTGATGGTACACTATCAATTTCTGTGGTGTGTCCTTCCTGACAAACATTGTAATCTGGCAAAGAACTGCACCAGTGCCTCTGACATACTTGGAAAAAACCTGACAAATCATAAGGGATGCTTTTTTATGTGGGACTTAGAAATGAGACCCTAAATTGAAAGGTACATATTCTGGGCCTACATGGTCTCGAGGGGCCAGTGACAGAAAGCACAAAGAACAGTCTCATAGGATGTTGGTAGATATAGGCAGGGTCACTTTGTGGAGACCTAGGGGTTGAGGTCATGGAGAGTTTCAAGTCAAAGGAGAGGAATGAAGGGAAAGAGGTATGTAGACATTAACATCAGTCAAGAGTGGCAAATTAAGGCGGGCAGAACCATGGTCTGTCATGGGGCTCAGAACACCAACTACCACAGAGGTTTTCACCACCAACAACTCTCCCATAGAGGCAAGACAAATTGGCCACCCACAGTGTAGCTAATGTATTTCTTGAAAGTGCTGGTCTGCAGGGCATCCAAGAAAATTTAAAGGAGGCTCTTGGAATGTAACTAACAAAAACATGCACATCCCGAACGCTACATGTTTGAAACAAATTATCCAACAGTTAATGCTACAGTCCAAACACACTACACTCAGGTGATTATTAATGCAATTACCCACCTGCTTAGTTTATAGCACAAACCCACCTATAATTAGTTTTGTACTTGCATTGCCTACTAGGGAAAGTACTAATGCTTTGCCTTGTGGGTGGTGATTCAGCAAAAGCTACAACTGAAATAGAGTAGATTCTGTCCAAATGTACTATGCCAGACATAGTACACTGATGCTCAAGATGCTGCACACTCAGACATACATGTCAAAACCTGTAATCATAAGAGGTGAGCTCCTGAGAAGAACAAAGGGCTGGTTTGCAGTATGGGAACATAACAGCTGTAAGAGGCATTTTTATTATTGTAGAAAACAGTTAATGGAAGAGTTTCAGAAGTAAGTTTCCACAAACCATCAGGACACAGTAAAAAGGTTGGTTTGCTATAGACATAATCATGTTTGCAGTGTGAAAAACGCCTGGCAACATCACCAAGTTCTGATTTCTTCTGATGCACATTCAAAGCTGAGATGAAGATTATCAGCAATACACAGGTGGCGCACAGAGTTTGATGGATCTAGAAGGCTGAGTCATCAACACAATATATTGTGGTTGAATTGCTAGAATATAGTCGAAAAAAGTTTGTGATGCACAACCATTGTGTCACAAATATAGTTGACTCAAATACAGAAGGTAAGAATGTTGGTTTTTAGGGTACATAATATATATATTTTTAAATAATGATACATGTTAGTAAATATAGAATTGTAAGGAAGTAGTCTTATAATAATACTAGGTGTGTTAGAAATGGGGTCTTTGGTTGTCAGTCAGGTTACCCCCTGCCCAAGCAAGAACCCTCACTCTAGTCAGGGTAAAAGAGAATCACCATCAGTTAACCCCCGCTCACCTCCTTGGTAGCTTGGCACGAGCATGCAGGCTTAACTTCAGAAGCAAGGTGTAAAGTATTTGTACCAACACACACAGTAACTCAGTAAACCCACCACTACAAAATGACACAACACAGGTTTAGAAAAATAGGTAATATTTATCTGAACAAAACAAGACCAAAACGACAAAAATCCAACATACACAAGTCAAGTTATGAATTTAAAAAGAAAAAAAGTCTTAAATTCTTTAGAAAACAGTGAGAACGTTATCCTACAAAAGTACCTGGGTGCCATCAAAAGAAAGCCGCACGGGCGAGTGTGCATCGGAAAAGGTCAGCGATGCGTCGATTTCTCACTTGCAAGCGAGAATGTGCGTCGTTCCTCCTCCGGTCGGGTCGGCGTGCGTCATGTCTTCTCTTCCCCAAGAGAGCGATGCGTCGATCCGGATGGGCACCTTGGGTCCGAGCAGGCTTTGCGTTGATTTTCCGCGCCCAGCACTGTTGTGTCAAAATCCGGTTGCATGGTGTCAAGAAACTGCGCTGTGTGGGAGCTTGCATCGTTAACAGCAGCTGCTGCAGGTGGAGTGTCGATGATATCCGCGAGGCCGGCGGTGCGTCATTTTTCAGCCGCAAGGCAGGTGGTGCGTCGAAAGTTTCCCCGCACAGCGGTTTTTGCATGGATTTCTGTCCTTTTCCACCAGCTGCACCTTTCAAGGGCCCAAAGACAGGTTAGGCCTTGCAACAGTGAAAAACGAATTTAGCAGTATTTCACTGTTAGGACATGTGAAACACTTAGGTACATGTCCTACCTTTAACATACATTACACCCTGCCCATGGGGCTATCTATGGTCTATCTTAGGGCCTGTAAATCAAAACTACTAGTAGGCCTGAAGCACTGGTTGTGCCACCCACATTAGTAGCCCTGTAAATATGGCTCAGACCTGCCACTGCAGTGTCTGTGAGTGCAGTTTTAAACTTCCAATTCGACTTGGCAAGTGTACCCACTTGCCAGGCCCAAACCTTCTCTTTTTCTACATGTAAGGCACCCCTAAAGTAGGCCCTAGGTAGCCACATGGGCAGGGTGCAGGGTATGTCAAAGGTAGGACATGTACTGATGTGTTTTACATGTCTTGACAGTGAAATACTGCCAAATTTGGTTTTCACTGTTGCAAGGCCTATCTCTCTCTTGTAGGTTAGCATGGGGACTGCCTATAAATATCTTTTAAGTGCAGTTTCCCATTGGGAGCAGTTAGAAGTATGGAGTTTGGGGTCTATGAACTCACAATTTAAAAATACACCTTTTGGTAAAGTTGATTTTTAGATTGTCAGTTTGAAAATGCTACTTTTAGGAAGTGGGCATTTTCTTACTTAACCATTCTGTGCCTCTGCCTGCTTGTGTATTCCATGTCTGGGTCAGACTCACAGTTGGGCTGTTGTGAATTACTTCTTGGCAGTGGCACAAAGGGAGCTGGGGGTAGCTTGCATATCCTGACACTTACACCTGAAAGGGCTGTGCCTGTCCTCACACAATGCAGTCTCAAACCCCCGGGTGTGGGTCTAAGGCCAGGCCTGAGCATGGCAGGATCTTGTTGACAACAGAGACTTTTCTTTGAAGTTTGCCCACTTCAAAGGCAGAATGGGGTATATGTAGTGGACCCAAAACCCCAGACTTTTAGAACACTTCTGGATCTAGAGGAACCTGAGCTGGAGGAGGAGTACTGCCACTTTGCTATGCGGGCTTTGCTGGGTTGGCCTGCAGTTGCTGCTTCTGCCTTCGAGAGGGCTAAGACTTGACTTCGCTGTGTATCCTGCTTGTGAAGTTTCTCCAAGGGCTTGGACTGAGCTTGCCCCTGTTCTGAAGTCTCAGGGCCATCAAAAGTCTTCCTCTGCCAGCACCTGGACTCTCTTGCTGAGACTTATACCCTGCCAAGTGGTGCCTAATCCAGTCCCTGGGCCTTTGAAAGGGGAAGCTGGTAAAAAACCAAGAAAAACCAAATGCATTGACTTTTGGATGACCCCCGGACTGATGCCGCTGCCGGATCCCAGAACGGCATCTACAACTGAAGCCGGGGTCTCCGCTGGAGTGCAACGACTGCGACCAACCACGCAGGCCTGACGCCGCTGCATTCTTGCTGAAGTCCACGACTCTGTTAGTAAAAAACATTTTTTTTGTAGCTTCAATGTTTCCATTTCT
Source organism: Pleurodeles waltl (assembly GCF_031143425.1). Classification (NCBI taxonomy): domain Eukaryota; kingdom Metazoa; phylum Chordata; class Amphibia; order Caudata; family Salamandridae; genus Pleurodeles; species Pleurodeles waltl. Next base: position 1,281,527,785 of record NC_090437.1, read on the forward strand.
GCTATAGCTTTGATCCCTTGATCTTATTCTTACTATTTGTGGACCGTGGGGCAATGCACAACACACCAGTGTGCAACAACCATAAGACCTTCTAACATGCAGATCCCAAAAAATCCAGATCAGGAGATGTGTTATATTATGTTGGATGTATAGCTCTTCATGCTGCTCTCAAGCCGTATAAAAGTACGAGAGGTGGAAAGGACGGAACAATAGAGAGTGAAATGAGGTGGAAGTCTTGTGAATGAAATTTTGTTCTCCAAGGTATCCGGTCAGTAAGGAGGAAGGAGAACTGAAAAATAGCCTGCAGGAGAAGAACGCAGGGAGCAGCAGCAGGTTGAAGGTATACATCATTGGGGTCAGGCAGAGAATTTGGCATGGTAGAATGTTACAACAATGCCACGGAGAGCCAGGTACCCATGTCCAGAGTCACGTTCGCTCACAGACTACAAACATTGAATTGTGTATACACTACCACTCAACGCAGATGCAGTTAGACAGCACATAAGCTGTCCCACTCCCATTTATTTCACTGTTTTCTTCCTTCCACTTTTTTGTTCTTTTCCTTGATTTTTGCACCAGAATATAAGAATTCTGTTTTCCAGCTTCACACTGAAAGACAATCACAAAGGCCACTAGCAGATAGTCACGTCATCAACTACCTTACTCCCATTTTTCCAAAAGATGATAAGTAGCATAGCTATTAAAATAGTAGTACAGGGTTTCTATACTATCTATAGTGAGACTAGGCCTATACGGCAATTGGTCAAGATAGCAAGGCTATGAGGATTAAGACCTCATTTAGAATTTAGAGCAGTGGTTAGTTTGTGCTGGTGGTGGGCACCAGAACTTATTTTTGGGGGACCAGGACTTATTTTCCATAATCAGACTTAGACCTAGAGGGAAATATACTAATGCAGTAAATAAACAAAAATGTACATTACAGGTAAACAATGACAACAGGATAATGCATGGATGATTAACCAATAAGAGTGAGATAAAGAGGCAGGAATTGGATGATGATGGAAGAAAGAGGCATGTGGTTGAATCAAAACCATGCAGCCTTGGTGTTCAGAAGTCCCAGTGCTAGCGACAGGCTCCTAAAACATATTGGCTCCCTGCAACTTATTTAATGTATGTTTTTATTTATGCAAATTGTGGACTGGTTTGTAGGAAACTGAAAGTCCTCCAATTTGTGGAGTAAACACTAAATATGGACTATAATCCACTCACAGACTTTACTCCACCATAGAGATATTCCTGTGGGCTAAACTTAGTCAGTAGATTCTACTCTGTGTTTAGAGGTTTCATCACATACTGGAAGATTTTCAGTTCCCTCAAAATCCAAAGGATGCCATAAGTCTCAGTGCAGAAGCATGCCTCATATGGTATAAGGATTCCCAATGACACTATGGAAGATATCAGCCAATTAGCAACTATCTAGAAACTCAAGCATCGTGCAGAATTTTGGACCTTTTGTCAGTACTAAATACCATTTGTGTTGTTAGACCTCTGAAGTTTACCTGTTTAGAGCTTTCTCTACACTCTACAGAGCATTTAGGGCCATATGAACCAAAGCATTTTTCCTTTGACACAGAATGGTAAAACCCTTTGATACATCTGGCCCCTAGAGTTGTGTGACTCATGTACACTGCACATTTGACCAAAAGGGGAGGATGCAAAACTTTAATTCAGCCTATTAGCCATGTCACCTCTGTAGTGTGGCATTTTATGCATGTGTTATGCAATGTGAACCCAGCTTGCTTCAATCGTTTATAAGTGCATAGTAGGAGATGTTTTAGTAGGGCTTGGGAAGGCTCTCATAGTTTTTAATCATTGTTATAAATCAATTTATGAAGAGAAAAAATGTAATTTAACGTCCTTTCAGGAATATAGAAATATAGGAGTTAATTCAAAGATCTGCACACAAGCATCTGAGACAGATTCATTTGAAGAACAAAGGCAGCTAGGAGAAGCCCTAGAATGGGTCACCTTCTAAATTTATGAACTTCAAGTAAAATACAGATCCACAATTTACAATCAACCAGTGATGTAGCTTTACAAATTGTCTGCATTTTGTATTGTTTTGCTCACTAGTACTGGAATTGGATTCTTTGAAATTATGGAACTTTTATTATTCAAAAATATCTCTGGGATAACTTTAGATTCCCAGGAGTTCTCACAAGTGGTGTGCATGCATAATACATATTTGTTTATCGTATACCATTCTTCTGATGTTAATCCCTTACCTAAAGTTGATTTGCAATTGCTAATCTTTTTTCTCTCTTTACTTTAGGTTTCTCCCAATCTCATCTTAAACTCTACCTCACATTTATCTCTACATCTATTTCACCTCTTTAGTAATGTTCTTCTCATTACCTGTCTGTTCTTCTCCTGCCCGCACACATTTTTCTTGGTCTGCAGAGTCAAAAGTCACCTTGTAGCTAGACAAGGACAGACACAGAAAGAGGAGATGAGGGACAAGGCAGGAGAGGAAAATTAGGGACACAATTATGAGGTTTCTCCCTACAGAAAGCTGAAAATCCTACAGGCCGAAACTTGTTTTGAACTATTACAGCGAGAATGCAAGTTGTTAAGGGAGATTTTATTTGTGATTGAGTATAGCTGGCAATTGAGTAACAAGGAGAGGCCCTATGAATATGTATTTTATTTTAATATTATGCACTAGTCCACAGACCATCCACGAGTCTCTTTTACAGTGTCTTTCCTATAATGGAGGAACCAGTTAACCAGACACTGAATCCGACATAGAAAAATGTTGTCACAAAACAAAGAAATCTAGACCCAAGCGCAAGAACGAAATGGTGCTATCAATAGTTATTCAAGCTTTCTTTTTATACTCTTTGAGTGGCGCTTGCCTCCATTTTAGAAATTTTAATGTATAATTCAATATGTTTGCATGAGGGCTTGAATTAGCTGAAAATGGGTAGTAAATTTAAAGCTGTTCTCAACAGGTCGCCCCAAAATATGTCTTGCCCCCGAGCCCCAAAATATTGAAGATGGCAGTGGCTTCCCTTCCTCTTATACTCCCATGCCAGCTGCTCACTTTTCTGATGCCTTCTGTCTTTAGGTGTTTGGGGTTATCCTAGGAGAGCAGTGAAACTGGAAAGGTCCACACTCAGTTAAACATATGTATCTGTTTGTCATGCCAGCTCCGGTAACCCTCTGTGAGCCCAGGGACTGCATTGTACCAGTGACAATTCCAATGACTGCCGTGGTGTCAGATATATCAAATAACAAACACACACGTACAGCTTTGCCAGGATATTGAATAATCCGTCCTGAAGTTTTCATTGTTTAAATAATAATACTTTCATTTGTTTGTGAAGTGGACTGGAAATCACTACCAGAAGGTTCATTGTTTGCAGTCGCGTGCCAGCTGTGCTTTTGTGCTAAACTGGTAGCAATTTCCTTTGCTGTGCAGCTGCAATCCATGGACACCATCTACAAACATTGAAACGTTGTTAAAGTTTTGTTAAGTTTACAAACTTAGGGCCAGAAAGTTGCTGTGCTGTGTTGAGTCATCTGTAGAGAGCAGAACCGCATCATGTCTTCAGAGAAACTGTGCAGTTCTACTCCCTTAATCAGATGGCACACTTTGTGCTGCCTGGCACCAACGCAGGCACCAGTGTGCCATGGTGCAATGGTGTCTGTCTTGTTGTCAGGATAGTTGAAAGGGTAGCCTGCACAAAAAGGATCCTTGAGGCTATTTCATTTGTATGCAGAATGCAGCACACATGTTAAGAGGAAGTAGCGAGGAGAAATAAAGATAATTCTCCTTGTCACACCAGCCTCAGAGAGGTGCACCATTTTTGTGCATATCCTTGTATACAAGTCTTTGTAGATATGGGTTTGCATCAAAATCCATGGGCGGATACATGGAAACACCAATGCACCACCCACTGAATGCCTCCCTGAAGCAAAATACGCCTTCAGTCTGCTTCTCCCCGCTCACTTCAGTGCCCCAGTTTCTTGCCACAATCTTTCTTTCGCCTCTCCCTCACCAGTGTTTATATCAGCTCTCAATCTCTACTTTTTGGCCCCTTAACTCTTTCCCGGTACCCCCTCAATCTCTCTCCCTCTGCCCTATCATTAATTTTCTTTGCCTCACTCAATCTTTCTCTTTACCTCTTCCCCAGTCTCTCCCTCTCTGCTGTCCCTCAGTCACCTTTTCACTGTCCTGCCCTCTCAACCAGCTTGACCCTCTCTCATCCAGGCCTACTCAACCCTGGTAAGGGTGCCTGCTTGCTTTTACTGTGGAGCACCTTTGGTTCACAAATCGTCTGTTTCCAGAACTAGGGTCCCGATCAATTCTCCATCTAAGAACTGCTAGTTGGCAAGTTAGTAAGGCGACTGTCTAGCCAGCAATGGATCTGCCTATTTGTGAAGCCAACACAATCTTAGTTCTCTTGTCACTCAGGTGAACTTCAGACAAGGAGTGAAAAGACAATAAGTGTGTACCCGCAACTGATAGATGGATGTGTGTGGATGTGTTCCTTGAGAAAGGGCAGCATGCCGTAACTCACAGTGAAATCAGCTAATGGCTGAAGTGGGCTGACGCATTGTGGGTTGGATAAAAATGTGAATGACACAATGACAGACAAATGGCTGAAGTGTGCCTGAAAACCCCTATAAGTAACCTACATATAATTTTAGTAAAATCAAAAGCTCCTAAAGAAAGATAGAAAGAGAATGAAAATGAAGAGGGAAAGGCAAGAAAAGAGAAAGAAAGAAAGAAAGAAAGAAAGAAAGAAAGAAAGAAAGAAAGAGAGAAAGAAAGAAAGAAAGGAAGAAAAAGTAGAAAACAATGCTACAAGTGCTGTCATTTAAATACAATAAAGGCAAATTTACTGGGCAAAGTTTTCAAAAAAACATTGGTGAAATTGAGTCCAGAATAAATGTGTTCTTAAGAATTTTCCACCTATGATTTTACATGTATAATATTAAGGCTTTTGGTTTGTGTTCTGCATGCATAGTAAAAAGAGGCTAACTTAATATAGAACAGTTTCAAATAGATGCAGTTTGTTATGCTGTGAAATACCACCAGTCAGATAAACAAAGGTTCACTTCAAATGAAACTCGCAACAGAACTAGCAGGATACAGCAACTGGTAAAGCGCGGAATGTGGCTTGTGCTCACATCTGGTATAAAGCGTCCTGCTTTCACCTCAGGCTCATAACACAAAGGCAACACTAAAGTAATTATGAAGTAACAACAAACACACTGGCACTAAATACGCCTTACGTGCAGATGTGGTCATTATGAGAGTGCAAATTGTAGTCACTCGAAGTGAAGCTAAGCAGGCTGACCCGTTGCCTCATGCTGTATGATGCAGTGGGTGAATGACACAACAACACACCCATGGATGAAGAGAGGTGGCTGAAAGCCCCTTTAAATATATTTTACATTTAATTGTAGTAAAACCACCAGGTCTTGGCTAACGCCAGACCAACACAAAAAAGAGACATGCACTACTTTTGCTGCTATCTGTGCTATGGGTATTTTGGGTTCAGATCATTACATTCCGGTGGTAGAATCCAGATGCACATGTGTTATGAAGATGAAATGCATTTTTTCATTGGTTTTCCTTTAGTTCCAGCATCTTCTGTTGGCCTCTGTTGACCCAGCCCCTTTATTTGGCAAGCCCAATGGACAGACAGAGTTGTTTTAATGGAAATCAGTATCCAACAGCTGTGCCTGTGCTAAATAGTATCAATCCCTAGCATCTAAGGCCTGCATATCTGGCTGCTCCTGGCAATGGCCTGCTGTCCCTGGTGATCACCAGTCTCACTTGAGGCCTCTAATGAATACTTAAAACTTAGGAGAGGGGATTCCTTTCACAAGCTTTTCCTCTTTTGTCTTTTGGGTGGTTTAATACAGTGGTTCTTCCCAATTGATCTATTTGTAATGCTTTTGATTTGGAAATTGTTAATGTTCATCAGATCTGTTCCCATTTTCAGACATTTAGGCCCTCATTCCAACCCTGGCGGTCATAGACCGCCAGGGTGGATGATGACGGAAGCACCGCCAACAGGCTGGCGGTGCTTCAATCATCATTTCGACCGCGGCTGTACAGCCGCGGTCGCCCCGCCGGGTCCGGCGGTTTCCCGCAGGATTAACCTCGGCTGGGAGAATCCTCCATGCCGGCTTCTGACCCCCTTCCCGCCAGCCTGTTTCTGGCGGTTTTTACCGCCAGGAACAGGATGGCGGGAAGGGTTTCCTGGGGCCCCTGGGGGCCCCTGCACTGCCCATGCCAATGGCATGGGCAGTGCAGGGGCCCCCTAACAGGGCTCCATGAAGCTTTTCACTGTCTGCTTAGCAGACAGTGAAAAGCGCGACGGGTGCAACTGCACCCGTCGCACACCTGCAACACCGCCGGCTCCATTCGTAGCCGGCTTCAGTGTTGCAGGCCTCTTTCCCGCTGGGCCGGCGGGCTCTATATTGGCTAGCGCCCGCCGGCCCGGCGGGAAAGTCAGAATGGCCCCAGCGGTCTTTCGACCGCGGAGCGGCCATATGGCGGTTCCCGCCAGGCGGGCGGCGACCACCGTCCGCCGGGGTCGGAATGACCCCCTTAGTGATATCTTACTTAACAAGTGCTGGCATAGCCAATATATCTGAATTTTAACCATGTGCAAAGCAAAGCAACATTAGCAGATTAGAGCAAAATGCAGGGGGGGCAGCAGAAGAGGAATAGAGGAAAATGATTTTTAACGATGTCCCTCTTGCAATTCAATGCAAGCATTCACGTGGAGGCGGAAGACTACAGTCAAACACCCAAAAGCATTAAGTGAGAAAAAGAATACACCACTGGGCTGAACCAAGTGTCATTAACAAAGTCTCAAGTCAGTGGTTGAAAATGCTGACCAAAGAAAGTCAATGGTTACCAGCAGCAGTCTCTATGTATATTGGTAGAAATAACTCTGGTCTGATAGTTGCACTCTCCAAACCCAGACCTACAGATGCTATTTTTATATCTAGAGGTGGGCATTAAGTTGGTTATTATTTGAGTAAGATGAATGGTGCTTCTTATTCCATGCATCTCACAACATTTCTGCTAAATTCACATTTTGAGTTCAGCTCATGCTACAGAAAGGGTAATGTAGAAGCTCAGCTGAAGCACGTTACACAACTAGCTTCTTTTATACCTTGACTATGCCAGTGTCTTTCTCAAAGGAACATCGTTTAAACAAGTGGGACTAGCTTCCACCTCACCTCCACACAAGACACACTGGTTATATATATACTAGCAACTGTTTGTTTTGCGCTTGTAAACAGACAATGGGGTCGGCGGGAGCACCGCCAACAGGCTGGCGGTGCCCCGCAGGGCATTCTGACCGCGGCGGTTTGGCCGCGGTCAGAACAGGAAAACCGGCGGTGTCCCGCCGGTTTTGCGCTGCCCTGGGAATCCCCCAAGCTGCGCCGCCATGGGGGATTCCGACCCCCATACCGCCATCCTGTTCCTGGCGGTTCCGCCTGCCAGGAACAGGGTGGCGGTGAGGGGTGTCATGGGGCCCCTGGGGGCCCCTGCGGTGCCCATGCCAATGGCATGGGCACTGCAGGGGCCCCCGTAAGAGGGCCCCACTTTGTATTTCAGTGTCTGCTTTGCAGACACTGAAATACGCGACGGGTGCCACTGCATTTTGCCCGCCGGGGTCAGAATGACCCCCAATGTCTTTTACATATTATTTTGATCACAATATGTGTGCATGCATCCCAACACACAAGCAACCTTCTTGGAATGGGTTTTCTTTATTACACAGACAACTTCACATTTGCTGGACATGTTTCTACATTTGTACACATGCAGCATGATGCATGTGTTCATATGAGAATGTGAATGCCGAAAGCATTGGCAATGCTAATAGTTTGACCTTTTAGAGCCTTGACCTAGAGCGGATTGGAGGTGTCTTCTTGGTTGGTGGTAGGAAATGAGACTGTTCAGGTGGAACCTGAGTTGTGTAGTGCATTGAATGTGTGTGTGTGAGGATTTGAAATTGAGCACATTTGTGTATAAGGTTTCAGTGGAGTTCCCTGAGGTATGGTGTGATGTGAGTTCTGTGTGGGAGGTTGAGGATGAGTCAGCTGCTGAGTTCTGGATGGTTTGTAGTCTTTCTAGTAAACTGCTTGGTCATCCCAGGGTAGAGTGTGTTCTGATCTTACAACTTGCTCGTGACTAGGGTTTGACTGTTTTTTTAGTGTTGCTTGGGAGCTATTTGAAGATCTTACTCTTCAGAGTGTCGATGCAGGATGCACTTACAGAGATTACAAGATTCCTGGCATGGTTTATGGGTGTGAGTCCGAGTTCGGCCAGCCACCAGCTGGAGTCCCATGGGGAAGTATTCTTGCAGAAGAGCATTACTTCTATCTTGCCGGTGTTGAATTTGAGACAGTGGCTTTCATCCAGTTAGCAACTGCAGTCATGCAGTTGGTGAACTTGTTTCATTGGGTTGAGGTTCTTTACCGAGAGCGAGAGTATGAGTTGCCTGTCCTTGGCATAAGAGAGGATGTTGATGTGTGTAAAGTAATGATGTTGACCCGAGAGATCATGTATGCTCTAAAGAGAGTGGAGCTGAGCGATGAACCTTGAGGCACTCCGCAGATGAGTTTACAGGTTTCAGAGAAGTAAAGTGCCAAACCGACAGCTTGTGTTCAATCCGTTAAGAAGGGGCAGATCCACTGGAAAGCAGGTCCTTGGATGCCAAACTCGTGCAGGCACCTGATGAGCATGGGGTGTGAGACTGTATAAAATGCTGCAAAGAAGTCCAGGAGAATGAGGGCTGCCGCGTCCCCTCTGTCAAGGATCGTGCAGATGTTGTCTGTAGCAGTGATGCGTGCTGCTTCTGTACTGTGGATGGGCCTGAACCCGGAAAGCATGGAGTCAAAGAGCTGGTGGTTGTTGAGGTGGTCAATAAGGCACTAGTTGATAAGATTCACTAAACTGTGATAGAAAATACCTGCACCTAATTAGGAATTAATGTGTACAAATACCTTTGCAATGAGGTAGAGCAAATAAAAACCAGTCTGTGACTCAAACGATCGATACGCTGCCAACTTTCAATAGGATGTAATAAAGCTTCAGGGAGTAGACAAGAGTAATTGGAGCAGAACAAATCATGCACAGGAAATGTAGAGGTCTGGGAACGTGATCAAAACCTTAATGACAAAGACGTTACTGAAGGAATTCATTAAAGTGCAATGGGTAGCAAACGGCGAACGACCTAACTGCATTAAAGGAAGTGACGTAGCGTAACCTCTGACCAACAAGGCAGTGACATCATACTACTTTTGACCCCGATAATATTACAAGAAATTATAAAATCATATAATGGATACAAGAAATAACTTAAAAATCTTTCACTAGCAGGAGCGAAGGAGAGGTAGAAAGCCAGAGGGGCATGGATGTCCCATTTCAAGTGACGCCTAAATGACACATTGCTGACTGTGAGTGATGGACGGACTGCTTGGCCATGAGCTCCTTACTGGCACCAAGAGACACACCGAGTAGGGTGACCAGACGTCCCGGATTTCCCGGGACAGTCCCGGTTTTTAGAGGACTGTCCCGGTGTCCGACCCTTCTCTTAATTTCAAACAAATGTCCTGGTTTTTGGGACAAAGGTCAGATTATCTAGGGAAGCATAAATTCAAGGTATGCTCTCCTTTAACAGACGCCTACAAAGTATGCAATAATGAAAGTAATTTATATGTTACTATCAGGCAACACAGTCCCCTGTCTGCTCCCAGCAGAGAGAGGGAGTGGGGAGCAGAGAGAGGTGGGTGGGGGCGGGTTGCGGGGGTAGGGTGGGAGGTCAAGCCACAGCTAATTTTATATGTGTTGTCTTGTATATATTTATATATATATATATATATATATATATATATATATATATATATATATATATATATATATATGTGTGTGTGTAAACACATATGTATAGACACAAATTCTGAAAGCTATACAAAAACACGGGACAGGCCAGTTATAAAAGTGAGTGTAAAGTTGTTAGTCCTTCTTTTATGTCTAACCTGTCCCGGTTTTTGCTCCTCAAAATCTGGCCACCCTAACACAGAGCCCAAATAAATCTCTACTGCCCTGGAGCTACAGCATCAGGAGTGCATGCGGTGCTGGGTAAATCGTAGGGGGGAAAACAGTAACCCACGAAGTCCCTAACGGTTGCACGAGACTTGTGTGTTACAAAATGTCATTTAATTTGTAGCTTGCACTTCATAAACGACACTTTGAGAACAGACTTCCAGCTGGTGTTGCTTTCTCCAACCTGTTGCTAAGGAACAGACTCGCTTTGCCTCTAGAAGTGCGCAGTTTCCATCGCTTTGCCAGCGAGCAGCAGAGATGAGCTGAATTGCAAACTCAGAGTGGATGTCGAAATGTGGCTAGAAGCAATTAGCGTTGCAGGATCATGCTATGTACATTAACAAAACAATAAGCGACAATGCAGGACAACACACCATAATAAAGAACTCTCCAGTGTGTAAGAATATCCCCTGTACTGAAGCAGACGACGAGTGTTCATCCAAGCACGAGATGTAATGTGCGCAGTTTGTTTACTGATATAAACATATAGCGAAACAGATGCGGTTATTTCTTAAGTGTGGCTCTCAAAATAGTTGAAGAAATTAAAAGTCATATACAAGCTATGTAAAGGTTATGACACTGTGGTGTGTTTGTGTGTGGGTGTGTGTGTGTGTGTGTGTGCATCTAGTGTGAAGGGGTAGGTCCAAAGCACCACCGCCTCTTCTTAAACAAATTAAAAAAACAAAATACTTTCTTTCAAAACACAGCCCTGTATCCTTTAGGTAAAACGGAGCTGCATTATAAAAAAAGTTTGCTTTATTAAAAAGCAGTCACGGATGTGGCAGTCTGCTGACCCCAGTAGTCCACCATCCCGGTGATAGCCTCCAGTCCCACTCAGTCGGAATTTGCAAACTACCTCATTAATATGCATGACGTATATTGGATTTCTACCATCTACAATTTGAAGTTCTAAGAACAGACCTATTAGTACACAGGCCAGCTCTTACAATTCTTTAAAGGTCGCAATAACACTAGCCGCAATGTCTGACCAGTAAGTAGTACACATGGCATTAAATGAACCACTGAAAGAAGTTTTACATTTACAAAAATTGTAATTTGATATCTTCGTGAGTCCTTGTGCGCATCTTAAGTGGCAATGTGGATGGGATAATAAAGAAACTAATTGTGTATGAGAGGGAAGTATCCAGTACCTTGGTATTTTTGAATGATACTTTTGAAGAGAAGAGTTTACTTCTATGATCTTGAGTAGTAATGGAGTGCAAATGAAGGGACTACGGAATACGTTCATTAGGCCTAGGAGGTCTTCACTACGTAATCAGGAGATCGATGGGTTTCTGGGGGTGTAGCGGGGCCATTTCCCATCATTTATTTATTAGCAGTTTGATGGAGAGTGAATCCCACCCACCAGAAGAACACAGCGCTTTACAAAGACACTGATATGTAATATGAAGTAATAAGATGAGGATTAAAATGTTCAGTACAGGTAACAGATTATTAAAGGGGGGTTGACCGTCAGGTATTTTAGGGTTAAGAGAAAATGGGAAAGCCCAAGTATGAGATGACTAAAGCGATCTGAGCCACTGTCACAAATATCTTAGAAACTGTTCACAAATAACTAAGAAACTGTATGCTCGCTGAAATGTAAGTACTTAAATAGTACCACCAATATTAGTAGATTACCCACAATAACACTTTCCTGTGTTTTTTCTGATTAGTATAATACCATATTTGGAAATGGTGTTGGACAAGAAGGGCTTTCTTGAGAATGACGTGGGAAGGGGTCGTTCTTAAACCTCAAGGATTTAGGGGAAATATTTAATAGATGAAATTCAAGTAAGGGTGGCAGCATACATGAAAGAAATTTGGTTGTTTTTTGACTGGGGTGCAAACCTTAGTCAAACAGTAATGCAACCACAATCCTAGTCAGGGTAAGTGCCATGCAAACCCTAAATTGACCTCTACTCAGCCTCTGGTAGCTTGGCACAGGGGAGCCAGGCTTAACTTAGAGGCAGTGTGTAAAGTATTTGTGCAACACGTTAAACAGTAAAACAGTGACAATACAACACAAAAAGATTCCACACCGGTTTCGAACGATAATCAGAATTTAACAAACAAATCAAGACCAAAACGACAAAAATCAAATAAATAGAACTTGAGTTATGAATTTTTAGAGAATAAATTGTAAAATAGTGCTCAGAAGCATGAAGCGCAAACCGGGGATATCTGATCCTGCTGGACCTGGACAAAGTCAGAAGTTCAGGCTGATTGCTGGTACCCGGGGACCCAGATGGGCCTGCTGAACCAAAGTACCCTAAATCCTGGTTGCGGAGCACTGCGTCATTTCCGAACCACGCAGTAGAGTCAATGCGTCAGTTCTTTTCCATGCAGCAGCGACAATGCATCAGTTCCAAGATGTGGCAGGGCTGAGGTTCCAGTTCCAGATGCGTCGATGTCAAGGAACCAGGCGCCAGGGCTTGCAATGCAAAGACCGGTGTTGAGGATGTGTTGTGCAGTTGAGGCAATGCATAGGTTACAAAGAATGCACAGACTTCGATGCGGAGTTTCAGCATGGTTGTCCAGGCGGCTATCAACAGAGATGCGAGGACCTTGCACCGGGAAAAACGCTGCAGTGTCAGGTCTGAAGACGATGTGCTGATTCCAAGATGCAAGGAGCAGCAGCATTGCGAGTCTGGGTGTGTCGGTTCCGACCCATGCAGTGGCGTGATGTGTCATTTCTGTTTTGTATGTAGCCCTTTTTGTGTGGACAGTACACAGCCTATTCAGGTGTAAGTGAGGCTGTCATGCTCCTCCCTAACATTCTGCCCAGGATGGCCCATCAGCACACGGATGACCCATGAGTCACACCTAAGCTCTCTTTGTGTGTTGTTGTCTAGGGGGAATACACAAAGCCCAGCTGTCCCCCACCCCCAGACATGTGATCGGAGACAGGCAGAAGGTACCAAATGGCTAAGGCAAGAAAATGGCAACTTTCTCAAAGTGGCATTTTCACAATCACAATTTAAAATCCGACTTCACTGTAAGTTAAGATTTTAAATTGTGATTCCAGAGACACCAAACTCCATCTCTTCCAGATTGTAAATTACACATAAAATGAAATAAGGTAATCCCGATGTTAACCTATGAGAGAGATAGGCCTTGTAGTGGTGGAAAAGAACTGCAGACATTTTTATCACCGGGACACGTAAAACTTAAAAGTGCGTACCCAACATTTTAAATACACTGCATCCTGTCATGGGGGGGTGTCTAGGGCCTCCTTTAGGGGCGACATACGCATCATTAAGGAAGGTTTGGGCCTGCCAAAATCTTTTCTTTGCCAGGTCGACATTGCAGTTTAGAACTGCACACCCAGGCTCTGCAGTGGCAGGCCTGAGACATGTTTAAAGTGCTACTTAAGTGTTTGGCACAATCAGTGCTGGAAGGCGCGATAGTTGCATTTAATTTACAGGGCCTGGGCAAATGTATTGCACTCTACTAGGGACTTGTAAGTAAATTAAATATGCCAATTGGGGATGTGTCAATGTTACCACGTTTTAGGGAAGAGCGCAAGCACTTTAGCACTGGTCAGCAGTGGTAAAGTTCACAGAATCCTAAGGCCAGAAAAAACCAAAGTCAGTAGAAACAGGAGGTCTGAAGGCAAAAAGTCAGGGAGAAACCACATTAAGGTCTAACAATCAGCCTTCTGATGTTGTGACCCTTCAAATAGCCAATCAGAACCAGATGCTTCTAGTGCAGTAGTTCCCAAACTTTTGACACCTGAGGACCTCAACTAAATCACTACTGGAACCCTAGGACCCCGAGCAATTTGTAAAATTTATATTTCAAACATTAAAACAGTAATGCGCAAAAATACAAACAAGTACACACCAAACAAATACTCAAATTACTAAATATATGATTATTTCATATTGAAAAATTATGCAAAAATCGAAACAAAGTAATGAGCAGGTTGGCTCTGCATCTCGACGACTAACTTATCAATGTTTGTTTTTATTTAGGAAAGCTGCATCCTCAGGTCAGATTCTACATTTCCCAAGCAATTTCTGTTTTTATTTTTTACGTACATAAGATCTGAGAAAGCTTTTTCACATAAAATGTGGTGGGGAAAGGAAGTAAATACTTAAGAGCCTGTAATCTCTCCATAGCCTCTCTGTCACATGTAAATAATATGTTTTAAAGCACATCCCATACCAGTGTAGGATGGTGGAGCAATTTACAGGGGACTACAAGGTGTAGGATTCACATGTCATCCACACTGGTTGGTATTTTCTAAGAGAGCTTGGTCTGAAGAAGCACAAAGTCAGGATTCAAAACATAAGACAGTGGTTAGCTTTGACCTTAATAATAGAATTCATTTCTATGCGAGCAAACCTTTTTAGCAACATAAGGAAAATGAAAGACTGGGTAAAAACATAACTTTCTAATGTGTGCCATGTATTTAGCATAGAGCTCTTTGATGGCAGTTCATAGCCCACTGTGCTAGATTAAGATTTTAATTTATGAACTGCACAGTAACAAAATAATCTCTGTGAGAAAAGCAGTTACCCACTGTGCTATGCACATAAGATACTGTTCTTTGCATGATACACGTTCTTTGCAGCAGGCGTATTAACCATCTGCGCTAGCTTAAATTAGTCAAAATTGCCACTAGACAAAACTCTCATCTCTGTCCATAAGGTACATTAATCACCAGAGTTATCTTGACACTTTTATTTTTGTCAGAAAGCTGCTGGATGTGCAAGGAACTTTGCAGTGCTTTTAAAACTGCTGCACAAAGGAAGTAATACATATAAAAACATGCACTTGTTTCTGTCAGAGGCTCCAGATGGAGAAGTGTCTTCCTGCTGGCCTAGGCCTGCATCCTGGGAATGTGCCATGGACCTCTAGAGGGGGCCGCGGACCACAGGTTGGGATCCGTTGTTCTAGCGCACTTGGCTAAGAGGGCACACATTAACTAACAAGAGGAGGAGAAACATTAGAACCTTATTGCCATGGATGCAGTGGACAGAAATTGATGGAACTAAGGGGTCTAATGTCTTGAAGACATGCCCAGGTGAGGTACAAGATCTAGTTAAAAATCAGCCACGTAAGTCTCCTGTGGTACCAATGAGATACTCATTCCCAGAAATTCTCCATAAAATGAGAGCCTATATGGCAAGAATGAGACACCTACCATGGCTTCTTCAGGGCCTGGTAAGATAACTCAGCAGCCAAAGAAGCATAATTATGGGGTCCATAAATGTTCATGTATTGACTTGCTTATTACCAGTTTCTAAGCAAAGGACATGCAGAGCTTACATGTCTCTAAAAATGTGAGTTCTCACAGAAAAAACCTCATCGAACCAAGGTGGGAAAGTTCTGTCCTTAAAGCAGTGACTGCTTCAAACACTTTTTTGCACTCACCTAAAAACTACCTTTGTGCAGCCATTATAAATCACCATAGTGGTCTTGCTTCGAAGGCTGGTCCCTCAACAGACTTTCAACTATTGTGCTTCAAAATTAAGTGACAGTATAAAATAGTTCAGGTCCACACATGAACCAATTGTGGTATTAATTATTTATTGTAAGTATTACAAGTGCAATAACATGCCCCAGCGAACTCTGAGTCCAGCTTCCAACTGCCTAGTATTTCATAACCAACATTCTTAGATTCTTTAGATCATAAGCGTCTATGGAGTAGAAGATTCTAAGGCTTAAAGCAATACCACATATCTATCACTTTTTCCAAATTAAAGCAATACCACACATATCCCCCCGTATACAGATCTACTATATAAAAAAAAAAGAAAAAATATATATATATATAGATAGGTAGATAGGTACATAGATAGATAAACAACCTACAAAATCAGGAAATAAAATAAATACAAACTACAATACAAATATACTACATATTTTCTTGTTACCCTATATTACACATAAGCCTTCAAGAAACCTGGCTTCTATATCAACCTTTCACTTTTTCTAAGGCTCCCAGGTCCATGAGTTTGCACATTGACAGTTTTTCTCAGAGTTTACCACAACATCACACTAGAGAAACATTATTCTGTTCAGTTCCAAATCCCGTTATCCTACAACTTCACTGCATTTCAAAATAATTCAACAACCTTTAGAGGAGCTGAAAATCTAAAGATTTTGCCACCCAGATGGGGTTTCTTTACTCATACTAAATCATCCACACTAACTTTGGTCTGACACGTAGAGTGTTTATGATCAAATAACCTTTTACTCCTCAAACCCTTTTCATACTGTTTTACTACTCACTTTTCTCAGATGAGCCACCCACACATTTATTATTCATCCCGAATAGACACATAAGGGAATTGGGTTTCTGCCTTTAAATAATTTGAAAGGTACCTTCCCCGTGACAAAATGTGGCTTCAACCAACACATTTCTGCCCTTCCCTCCAGTCAATTTTTGGCAATTTGGCCATTTAAATGAATGTTTCTAGAACCATGATAAACCTTACGACCACACCGTTTGATTCAGGGTGGTAAAGTGAACACCTTCCAGGTAGAAATTCCTCCATTTCACCTAGTTTTACCCTGTTGTCATTGAGGATGTACTCTGGTATTCCTTCCCTTGAAGATACCTCTTTTAAGAAAGCTACCACGCTATGTGTCTCTATACGTGAGATATGTGAGTTTCTGACCACTGTGAAAACATATCTATCAAAACTGACCACTTCTGCTGGACGCTGGTCCCAAAATGCCTAGAACGATTTCTTGCCAAGCTTTTTTCAGAAACTCTCTCATCACCATAGGCTGCACTATAGTTTTGCAGGTCTTATCACTTGACACTCCCTGATCAACTTTTCAAGTTGGATATCGAGACCAGGCCACCAGAAGTGTAGTCTAATTCTCTCTTTGGTTTTGCATTTTCCTTGATGGTCTTGATGTGCTAACTGAATTAAGTTGTCTCTAATACATTTAGGGGGTAACAGTCTTATCCCTCTCCACAACAATCCATGTTGTACTGACAATGCATTCTTTACATTCCAATGCTTTAGAACTTCAACACTCACTCCTTGTTTAGAAAACCACTAATTCTCAATCAAATCAATGATTTCCTGTGGACCTGTATCACATTTGACTAAGTCCTTCCACTCCTATTCATTTAAAATGCCTTCAGTCACCTCACAACCATTGTACTCTTTAAGATCCCATGCATCCTGCTCCTCTCCATCATCTTCTGAATCTGTGACCAAGTGTGAAAGTCTGCCAATCTATATTCAGTACATGGGATACATTCAACTTTGAAATTATACTCTTGTAATGAAATTATCCACCTGCATATTCGACTTGATATGGCATTCAACTCCTTTTTCTCAAACACATCTTTGAGTAGTTTATGATCAGGTTTTACTACAAAATTCATGCCCCATAAACATTTTTAAGTTTCTTGATGGGCCAGAATATACACAGAGCTTCTCTGTCAATAACTGAGTATGTACGATCAGGGCCTATCAGGCTTCAGGAGATAAACATGATAGTTCTTTCTTTATCACCATGACCCTGTCATAATACTGCACCCAACCCTTTTGAGCTGGCATTCATTACTAAAACAGAGCCTTGTGATGTATTAAAACTCTGCAATGAAGGGGCATTCTTTTTGCCTTCGAATTCAAGTGTGCACTCAGGTGTCCACACATACATCACCCGCTTTTTGAACAACATTCTCAAACTATTGGTGTGGCTGCCAAAACACGGAATACATTTATTATAATATTCCACCATTCTAAAAAGTTTACTAAGTCATCCTTGTTTTCAGGATTGGGGAGTTTCTGAGAGGTCTTCACAAGATTTTCATTGGGCCTTTCTACTGCAGTCGTTAACTTTTGTC
This sequence comes from Pleurodeles waltl, assembly GCF_031143425.1. Taxonomy (NCBI): domain Eukaryota; kingdom Metazoa; phylum Chordata; class Amphibia; order Caudata; family Salamandridae; genus Pleurodeles; species Pleurodeles waltl. Next base: position 1,281,545,715 of record NC_090437.1, read on the forward strand.
CTAAGAGGAGAATTTATTCACAATTACCTTTACATTTGGTCTCCTTCAAAGTGAGTCTCATCTCTCAAAATGTCTCCAGGACTGATCTCAAGTTAAGATCATGATTGGCTTTAGTCACAACAAAAGTCAATTCATCATCTTAGTAGATGTTTATTCCATAGATTTCCCTCAATACATCTTTGATTGCTCTTTGAAATACTGAGGCTGCCAATAGTACACCCTTGTAAATGTAAACACACTAAAGGGAGTAATGAACAAAGATAAGTTTGTGGAGTACTCCTCAAATCTGATCTGATGATAGGCAGACCTTAGTTCTAAAGTTGAAAAAAACACAGCGCCCTCCAGTTGGGTCAACATCTCTGTAATAATAGAAAGGGGAAACCACTCCACTACCACACACTTGTTTAATCTCCTTAAGTCCACACACAACCTCACATCACCTGACGCTTTGCAAGCTTGTACTACTTGATTAACCCATTCAGTGGCTTCCAACTTCTCAATGATACCTGCTTCAGTCAACATGTCAATCTCATCTTCCATGGTTTGTCTTAAAGCAAGCGGGGATCCCCTCACTTTGCTTACATTGGGAGTGGCAACCAAGTTATTTTCTGTATAAACATCTGAAAATTAATTCGGCAAAAGACATTATGAACTTGTCATTGCATGTATCTTTTTCTAAATCTGATTCTGGAAACTCGTCACTTTTGTTTACTAAAGTGTTATGGTGCTGGACAGAGTCGAAGGAACACAGTACACTATCTTTCAACACAATAGGTGGCTTACTATTGGGATCTAACATTACATTTAGATCACATTGGTGAACTCAGCTAATAATGCTATCTCCTTTGGTGGAGATGTGAATCTTTCCAGCAGTAAATCAACCATTGTATTTAACTTCCCCCATGAAGTATCCATTACAGTTTAATGGGTTGACCCCCCCTATAAGCTAGAGGCCGTATGTCTGGTTTAAACACCTTGACCTTGTTCAGGAGTTTTCCTAAATACAATTTCCTAGATACTATTGACTGTTTTGCACCAGAATCAAACAGCATTTCTACTTTTCTTGCTCTGTTGTCCCACTTGTAAATTAATCTCACCACAGTGTAGCTCATCATGCTTGCATTCATCTTCTTCTTTTACCTCTTTCACCTTCTTTATTTTATCCTGAGACCTACAACACTTCCCAAAATACTCAAGTTTTCCACAGATATGGCACTTAACTGACCAGGTAGGACAAGTTTAATAATTGGCTAAACAGCCTGGTGCACCACAGCGTAAACAGTTACTGTTGATTTTTTTTGTAATTCTTACATTTCTCCTTTTGGCTATACTTTGTACTTTTTCCCTGGAGAATTCACCAATGTCTTTCTTTATAACATCTACACAAGCTAGTGAGAGTTCTAGTCTTTTAGCTATTAACAAGCCTTCCTCCAATATGGTGGCGTGTTTCTGACACAATTCGTCTCTGACTTTTTCAATACTGCAACCCAACATGAATTGGTCACGAATGCACTCATCGAGAGAACCTTCAAATTTGCACAAAGCCCTCAACATGCGTAACTCATTAATGTAATTCTCAACATATTGATGGTGTTGTTGTACTCTCCTACCAAAATAATACCGCTTTATTATTGTGCTAATTTTTGGTAAGTGATTGGTGTCTATTCAATACACACTTCAGACTCATTCAAACACTCTGCTTCGCTTTCTCCAATTTCAGCCAGGTGTTCAAAAACCATCTGTCCTTCTGGATCTACAAAATGAAGTAATAAGGAGGCACTAAGAGTTGTGCAACACACTCTGGTGTAATTTGAAAATACTTTCTTCCATTTTCACCATTTGATTACAGGCTCTCCTGGAGAACATAGGAAAAAGGGTTGAGGAGTCTTATTTTGCATTAAGATACTGTTACTTTACTGCTTGCAATTTGTGATTCTCACTCAGTAACTTAGTATCAAATTTCCCCACTTAAATAGGAAGCATACACCAATGCACAGCCATTCTGATAAGTAAAGTTACTCCTTAATACTATTAATACTATTAATTTGACTTCAAACTTGTCAGTCTAAATGAGAAGCTGCAAAAGTGTTAAGTAAATACATTAATGAAACAGTCAGTACTTGTTTTTCTTTTCCTTGTCCATAAATAAGAACCTGCAAAAAGTTAATTAAATACGTAATTAAAACAATAAAACAAAATCAGTACTTTTGTTTCTTGCCCTTGTATCCGATGTGATATCTCAGATTACCAGCTTCTTCCTCATTACAAAAATGAAATGGTTCCAAAGTCAGTCCCACCTACTGGTCCTTCGGGGCAGCCTGAAACCGATGCAAAGGCAGCATGCGTGCCACGGAATCAGCCAGATCCTCGCTGCAGCTTTCCTGACAGTATAGCACGTGCTGCAACACAATGAGGGAGACAAAGACACGCGCTGCCCAATGACTATATGGCTAATAGTAAGGGTGAAGCATGGACAGTTAACTTGCCAAAGTTGACTGAAGTAGTCAAAAATATGAGCTAGTCCTCAGCTGGCCTTCCTCCAAAGCCAGTGTTCACCTCAAAAGTAATTTTTTGTTGTGTTTGTTTTTTGCCAGATCTCCCCTCTTCTCTTGGTATAGGTTTTGATACGTTCTGTTTATCCACACTGAGCCGTAAACTTCCTGGTTGTCGCCAATATGAAATAGTTCAGGTAGGCACATGAATGATGTGTTGCATGAATTATTAATTATACATATTACAAGCACAATAAAATGTCAAGCCACCTCTGAGTCCAGATTCCAAATGCCTAGTATTTCATAATCTTAGATTCTTAACGTCATAAATTCCTATGGAGTGGAAGATAAGATATAAAGCAATACACAGACAGCCTTTAAAATACAGTCTGTCCACAGCATTTCTAATATTCCACAAATGATGTATGCCACATCACAAATCATACGTTTACTTAGTTCGTTACTGAGCCTGCTTGACTTCCTTTGTGCATATTTCAAACTACTACATTCCTTCTGAAGCCCCACTTGATTAAATTCATAAATGATGTGTCCTCTGTAAACACTAATTTGGGCAGGCGGAAGCAGACACATTAAGAGGAAATGAATCATAAAAACATCTCGAGTTAAACAAGATAAATGCAACTGTCCAGCCATGCTGCAATATTTTAGAGAACTGCCCCAGAAATGTAACATCACAAACCCAACCATGTTTTCTCGTGAAAATCTATAATCACAGCAATAAGGTTCAAATGTATTTTAGGGACCAAAATATCTTCTCTTCTATCCACCCAAAACGAAAATCATTACTGGCGTCTTTGAAACAGTCAGATATTTTAACATTGAGTTATAGACCTAATCTTGGCCAGGGGTTTCATAAGGGGAGTATTATGCCTTAAGCCCCACACTCTCGAGGGCCTGCCCTCCCTCAGCTATATTTACTTATAGTTGTTTGATTGCAAGCATGCGTGCTATCTTTAGAAATGATGAGGCTGATTGTGTGGTCAGGAGACTAGATGGCGTGGATGCCATGTTTTCTCTTTCTCTGTAGTACATTTTCTTAATACTGAGAAATATGTATGGCTTATCACACCTGGCCAAAGCTTCCAGAGGGCCCAGCATTAAGTTTTGGCTCCAGATCTCATACCAACTTCTCACAAACCTGATTTTGTCACATATCAGAAGGGTGACTTTCATCTACTCTTGTTTTTTTAGCCAACTTCAGAATGGAAATAGGAAGTAAAAAAAATATTTTCTCCTTTGAGTATAGACAGCCACCTTTACTGATAAAAACATGAAAGACTGAAAGCCACCAGGTGGGCAGAAGACTGCTGCAATACTATAGAATTACTGGTGGATAACTGAAAAATGGGGATTTTTAACTGATGGGTTCTGAGTGATATCAAACATGTAATAAGAGTTAAACTTGAGTTGTTTATGATGTCACTTAGAGTCCCAAATTCATTACGTTTGTGAGCATCTTTTCACTAACCTGTTAGGAGCTGCACATGAAGCAAGCACATATGATCAATTTACTATACTTGCAAGAACTCCCCAAGCATATATGGCAGACCTTCGGATCAGCTTGGATTTACCCATCAACATGGGTTTCATGAGTTTCCACAGACTCGTGGCCGCCAGGAGAGCCGCCAGGTTTACCCACCTCCCTTGAGCAGGAAGATACCCCAGAGACACAAAAAAAGCCACCTCTCTGGGGTCTCTTGAGGCAGGGGGAGGCAGCAGAACATTGGGAAATAGTGATGCAATAAGAGTGGAATAAACACATTTGTATTTTCACTCTGCTTATGTCATGACAGTGACTAACTACATTGGAAATTCAGTGTTCACTCTCACTGATAGCCATACATAACAGCACTTGGAGTCCAGTTTAACAATTTAACAATTTCATCAGAGCGAGGATTTTTGAGGTCTCCAAAAAGCTGTGCCCAAGGGTAAATCATCAATGATTATCCATTATCAAAATGTTGAATGTGACTATGTAGCTGCATGAAGTTGTGCATACAATTCTCACCCAATGTTGCAGAGTGGCTATCTGCTGTAGATCTAGTGCATAGACTGAACACGGCACTTCCACAGGATGAGGCTGAAAAGGGAGACAGCAGCTGTACTCATGCACGTGACACAGAAGTGAACTTGAGAGTGAACCTGCATGACAGCTTACAGAGTGGGCATAGGCAAACATGTAGCAAAACACATAAAGAAAGTCAGTAAAAGGAGGGCCTGATATTAAGGTAAAAATAACAACAGTTAGCAGGCAATTCTATGCAGTACCCCAACTGGCAGGAAAACATAATAGTGAGGTTCCTGCTGTGACTACATAAACTATAACAAACCACAAATTGTGTCTGAAAAAACTTGAAATCATTGGAGATGGACATTGTGAGACCTGTCAGCATTAGGGTGGTCTTCCTCAAACTGTTTGCCTTCACCCTCCTATTTTCCTAAATTCGTTTCTGCTGGCCTTAGGACTCGGTGCACTTTACCACTGCTAACCAGTCCTAAAGTGCTTGCGGTCACTCCCTAAAACATGGTAAAACTAGCTTAAACCTGATTGGCATATTTCATTTACTGATAAGTCCCTAGTAAAGTGGTTTAATATATATCCAGGGCCTGTAAATTTGATGGGACTAGTGGGCCTGCATGATTTATTGTGCCATCCACACAAGTAGGCATATAAAACATGTCCTAGGCCTGCGATTGCAGCCTGAAAGCAGTTTTCAACTTCCAATTCGACTTGGCAAAACAACCCCCTTGCCTAGCCTTAAACTCCCTTTTATTGGATATGAATCACCCCTAAGTTAGCCCTAGGCAGCCCATAGGGCAGGGTGCATTTTAAATAAAAGGTTAGGCATGTGCCTTTAAGTTTTACATGTCCTGGTAGTAAAACACTCCTACATTTGTTATTTACTACTGTGAGGACTACCTCTGTAATAGGATAACAATGGGTTGCCTTATTACGCTTAATAAGTGCTACCTTTTGATTAGGAGCAGGTGGGAAACTGATGTTTGATGTCTAAGAAATTGGTATTTAAATTCCTCCTTAATTATAAAGTCGGATTATAAGTTTACATTTTGAAAATGCCACTTTTAGAAAGTTTGCATTTTCCTGCCCTTGTTATTTTGTGCCTGCAGCCTGTTCCTGGGTCACATGACCAAAGTGGTCATTGTGAGTCTGGCGGTCCTGGGACCGTCAGACCCGCGATGGAGGTCGGACCACCGCGCAAGCAGTGGTCTGACCTCCATATAATGACCGTGGCGGAGCCATCACGGTCCGACCGCCGGCACTGCCAGGTTTTTGCCAGCCTGGCAGTCTTGGCGGTCGCAATCCACCAGGGCAGCACTGCAAGCAGTGCTGCCCTGGGGATTATGAGTCCCCATTCTGCCAGCCTTTGCATGGCGGTCAAACCGCCAGACTCGCGATGGAGGTCGAACCGTCACTCAAGCTGTGGTCTGACCTCCATATAATGACCGTGGCGGAGCCGTCACGGTTCAACTGCCGGCACTGCCAGGTTGCTGCCTGTCGACAGCCGGGCAGTCTTAGTGGTCGGAATCCACCAGGGCAGCGCTGCAAGCAGTGCTGCCTGGGGATTATGAGTCCCCTTTCCGCCAGCCTTTGTATGGTGGTCGGTTGGTGGAAAGGGAGTGCTGGGTGTGCCGGGTGCCCCATGGGGGCCCTTGCACTGCTCATGCACTTGGCATGGGCAGTGCAGGGGCCCCCATGGACAGCCCAGTTATGCTTTTCACTGCTCGAATTACAGCAGTGAAAAGTGCGACGGGTGCTGTCACACCCGATGCACCACCACATTGCTGCCGGCTCAATTATGAGCCGGTGTCAAAGTTAAGGCACTGTTCTCCACTGGGCCAGCGGGCGGAAACACTGCTTCCGCCCAACCGCCCAGCGGGGAACCCTTAATAGGGCCGCGCTGGTCAACTCTTAATAGGGGCGGAAGACCGGCGTGGTGGTCTTCCATGCAATGAGTTTGGCAGCGGTGTCCCATAATGAGGGCCTAAGTGTAGTTGCCAGTTGCACTTTGTTTATTTCTCCCAGACCACACCATAGAGGAATCAGGTGTGCATGGATGGGCCATCACTGGCAGGATGTAATTCAATAGGATGTGCCCTGCCTTTACACATAGGACTTCACACAACCTCATTGTTGAAGCAGCCAGTGGGGAGCCCACCAGGGGAGGCAGGAAAATCCAAGCACTCCAAAGGAAATTCTCTAGAAACATCTCCTACTTCAAAGGAAGCACAAGGTATAAACATAGGGCCCTCACACCCACTCTTCAGTTCACTTTCTGTTCTGTTCTGGAGCTGTGGAAGGGCTCTCAGAGGACTGCCTGTTGCTGTGGCCTGCAATGTACTTCAGAAGACTGATCTGTTGCACCTGAATGACTGTTCTCCTGCCTGAACCCTGCCTTGAACCCTTAGAGGCCGGTCCTTCTTGAGCACTGTTCCATCTCTTGAACCCAGGACTACAAGAGTGACTCTAAGAGCTAATTGGTTGGCCTCTTGATCAGAGCCCCAAAGACAGAAATTGTTTCAAAATATCCTGAACCCACACCTGGACCCAGCCTGAGTGAGACCTGAGCCTCCCATTTGTGCCTCTCCAGTCCTAGACCCTTGGAAGTGGTGCTAAGTTTGCCGAGATAGATAGACAAAATCCAAAACTTGGGACTTAAAACATTTTTGCCTAATAAGTGCCCTGAGAACCAAGAAGAGACTGGGACCTACCTGTTTGTAGATCTGCCTAGGGTGCATCCTTGGTTGGCATGACTTTGCAGTAGCTCCGGCTACATTCAGCCCCGCAGTAGCTTATCCTGCTCAGCAGTCCTTCACAGAAGGATATCTGACTTCCTGGAGCCCTCATCAGTGACAATCTTTGTCCCACTGGAAACATTTGAGTTCCAAAAAAGAGACAAAGGGCCTCATTTTTGACATTGGTGGTAAATACCGCCTACCGCCGCTGTGACAGTCGCCAACAGACCACCATGGTGGCTACCATCCGTATGCCATATTATGAGCACTGCCTGACTTCCGCCACAATAAGAGCGGAAATCCGTCAGTGCTCATGCTGGCGGACGGTGGTAAGCTGGCGCTGCTAACACCAGCACCGCCCCGCCAGCAGAACACTGCCAGCTGTACTTTGACCAGAAATACGGCCTGGCGGTGTTCTGCTGGCGGGGCGCTGCTGGTGGGAGCAGCGCCCCTTTCCGTTCCCTGCCAGACAACCTCCTCACCGGACAAGGTAAGTTGGGCGTCCGACAGGAAAGGGGGTGGGAGGATGGGGGTGTTGTGTGTGTGTGTTTCTGAGTGTGTGAGTGCGTGTGTGAATGCGTCTGTGAGTGTTGTGTTGTGTGTGTGGTTGTATGCTTGTGACTGAGTGCGTGTCTGCATGTCAGTGTGATTGTGTAAGAATGTGTGTGAGTATGTCTGAAAGCATGCGTGTATGAATGCGTGTCTGCAGTGTGTGTATGAATGCGTGTCTGCAGTGTGTATGAATGCGTGTATGGCAGTGTTAGTGAATAGGTGTATGAGTGGTACGTGTGGGTGTCTGTGTGCGTTTATGCGGGGAGGGGGATGTGGGGCACTGTGACTGTGGTGGGGGGAGGGGGTGATGTGTGCGTGTGGCTGTGGGGGTCGGTTGTGTGGTGTGTGTCTACAGGTGTGTGCATGTATGGGGTAGGGTGTGTGTCTGTATCAGTGGGGGTGGGGGATGTGTCTGTATATCGGAGGGGGTGGGGGAGTGTTTGTGTATCAGAGGAGGTGGGGGGTGAGTGAGTGCATCGGAGGGAGGTGGGGGTGTTAGTTTATGTATCGGGCCAGGGGGGGTTACTGTGTGTATGGGGGGTGAGTTTGGATGGAGGGAGGCATCAGGTGAGTGGGGGTGGGGGAGCCGCCTACCAGTGACAGGGAAGGAATTCCCTGTCACCGGTAGGGCCTACCGCCATGGTTTTCATGGCGTTGCTAACGCCACAGAAACCATGGCGGTAGGCCAGCACATAATGCCAGGGGAGGTACTCTGTCGGCCGTCATGGCGGTATGAGTGGAGAAGTGGCGGGTTGGCTGCAGCCAACCTGACAATCTCATATTATGGCGGTTAGTACAACCAGCCTGTTTGTGGTACTACCGCCATATTAACCCTGACCGCCAGTGTCATAATGAGGGCCCAAGTCCAAAAGTAGAAACCTTCACTGCAACTGGGCCCAATCCACTTCTTGTATCTGCCCCGCTCTCCATTGTGGTCGGCCATATTTTTCGACTTTGACCCGGTCTCGCAAGACAAGATATCAGCAGTTGGCGTTTTGATCTTTTAAGTGCTTTTACCTTAAACTTTAAAAATTCAGAACTCTGGTTCTACTGATTGGATTTTTGTAGTTATGCTGTCAAATAACTTATCAAGATGAACTCTACAGTCCTAGATTTGTGTGGGCATTTTCTTGTGGTCTGTTTTCACTATATCACTGTTCGTGTGCTGCATACATTTTTAACACATTGCCTCTAACTTCAGCTCATTTATTTTTGTCCCAAGCTACCGGAGGGTTAAGCACAGGTTAGTTTAGTGACTTTGGTAGTTCACCCTGACAGGGACTATTGCTGTTGCTTAAGCAGGGTTAACACCCCGATCAACCAACAACCCAATTTCTCACTGTCATGAAATCACCTAAAACCGCAAACTGTATTTGAATAATTTAATAAGCCACAGAGATAGTTATGAAGTCACCTAGAACTACAAACTGAGTTTGAATGATCTTGTAATCCAAGACATAATTATGAATTCAGGTGAAACCACACACTTTGTATCAATGGTCTAGTAAGCCATATAATATGTGGTTAGCAGGCATTCTGGTGGATAGATGGATTAATAAAGTGATAAGCAGGCGGACAGAGACAGGTAGCTTGACAGACAGGTCACGCAGCTCATACATGGTGCGATTCAGGATAACACTGGTAATTAGTCACATCAAACATATATGGGAAGCTAGTATTCTCTTCGGTATTGGATAGCAACATGTATTCATTACATATCAACTAAAGAACAATCATCTGATAAAATCACACATTAAGATACATTTTACAATACTTTACAGCTTCCCTGACAAATGCTGCAGAATATCTGAAAATTCTGTGAAACCAACCTAAGCTTCAGAACAGGGTTTACTCTATGTGTGCAAGCCTCTTCTATCTGCTCATAATACTCCCAGCCTCTCGAGCTTATAATACAGTCTGTTCAAAAGGCTCTCCATCCTTATGCCCATGATGCAGTCCATTTGTTTCATTTAGCTCCAAGCAATTGTAAAAAAGATGTCCCCTTCTGCCTCTCCCTTTCATCAGGCTTGCTTGAGGTGAGCAATCAACCAAGGTGCTCTTTGCTGCAGCAATCACTGTGATGAAGAGGAGTGTGGCTCATAGTTTCAGGGCAGCGAACTGACTTATCAGTGTGCAGTGAATATGTGCTCTACACCCAGAGGCATCAGGCAACAGACGCATGTGTAGCGCTTAGGGAATAATTGATGCTAAGTAAAGACAAAAATAGAATAATGTACAGAAAAATGCAATATACATATGCTCTGAAAGCATGCATTTGAAGCTGAGCTTTGCCCAGTTCAGTGGCATTACAGGCACGCAACAGCAGTTTTTGATTTGCAGTATAGTGACAGTACCCTGAAGCCGGCCTCGGATGTCTTGTACCATCTAAGGTTTATTTAATGATTTATTCAGTTCAATCTAGGGACCCTTTACAACGCGGCAAGTGTAGAGCCCCTAGATTTATACTGCATGCGTCAGTAACTTGGTATGATGGGGAGGTGGGCAAATACCTCTGATCTCTATCTCTGGTTATAAATAATGATGTTGAATAACACAGTGGAAATGTGTGCTTTTGCACCGATTCCTGTATGTTTTCCCCATTTTCACCTGGAGTTTCCTCCAGGACATTTTGCCACACCCGTAGTGTTCCCAGATTATATGTAATCCTGATGGGTCTAGTTACACCCATGACCAGACGCACTGGGATTACTGGGGCACGCTTAATGAGTCCATTAGTAGGCGCCCCTTACATTACACTCAAACAGAATTATATTTTACTACAATGTGTTTTGGAGAAAACACATAGCCCTTAACACCCCTACTTCTTGAGTCTCTACTATTCACCAACAAATGGGCACTCTTTCACTATTGGTTGTAATAGTTATTTTATTCAATATAGTTATAATTGAGAACATTTTGCAAGATCTATACCGCACAATCATAGGGTATGGAAAAATGTATAGAATTGTGATACAACCACGGATAGAGTAACTCTACAGTATTACTACCTTTCAGCCATTAGATGGTGATCATCATGCCCCTGTGGTGCCCTGCCTTTATACCTGCATAGGACAATATACAGATATGGACCTGGCATTTCCAGCTCCATGTTACATTTCAGTCCGCTCCACCCTCCTGATGCATCATGGTACGTATAGTCTTTTCTGTCTCGAAACCCTGCCCGATCATGTCTTGTTGGGGGTGATCTACTCTCTGTCTGTCTTCACTCCTGGACCATATGGCCTTTTTTACCTTTTTATACCTGTCTTCTGGACTTTTCACTCTCTTGGCGCAGACCCATACTCCGTTCATGGCTTTCCTGTCTTATGCCTGTTGGTTTTTCTGGTCTTCCCCTTTCCAAGACCCAGTTCATTGGTGGTTCCCATATTCCTTGCACCTGGCTCTCTCCCTGCACCTGTGCCCTTCCCCTGCATATGTGCTCCTTCCCTGAGAATCCTGCAATTTCTGCCTGCTGAGCCCAGTGAGCAGCAGCTCAAAACTGACCTTGCTGCTGAATCTTCTTGTGCTCTGTTTGACCCTGAAGGTTTGCCTTATGATTTCTGTTTCAATTGTTATTTGATTCCATGTTCCTGTTCTGAAAAGTTATTTGGGTCTGTTGCCTGTCTCTTGTTCTCCCTGCCTTTCTGTTCTTGTGTCCTGACTGCACACTTCCTGACCTGTCTTGTATATTTATAGTCATTGTCTTGTATTCCATGTTCCTGTACTAACTGCAGACTCCTGTGCTGATCCTAGTTAGTGTGCAGATTTCCAGTATATTCACAGTTTTCTGTATTCAAGTCCTGTCCTTGACCCTTACTCAGGCCAGTGTTTTTCCATGTGCTCACTTGATGCTTCTGTGCACCTTCCACTGTTCTCCTTTATTTTCTTGTGCTGGTATATTATTATCATCCTGATTCTCATTGCTTTTAATGGTGCCTCTTAGACTCCAAGGCTTGTGCCTTTGGAAGAGAACCACCTGGCAGTCATTCTCCATATGAGCTGCAGGATGTCTCCCTGGAGCCTGTGAGCTTAATCTGCTCCTTGCCTTTTAGTGAGGTATTTTCCACCTCACAGAGAGATCCCTTCCAAGGAGCAGACAAACTTATTTATGATAGTTTGCCTATATTTTCCCATTGTTTTCCTTCCTGTTGTTTGCACTTGCGCTGTCCTCACTGCTTCCCCTGCAGACCTCCAGTTCCATATTCACTGTCTGTTTTAATCGTTGTGTCCTGCTTTCCTCCCCGACTTCAGGTATTCTCGTGTTCATATGTAAAAACTTTTTTAATGCTGCTTTTAAAATACTGCATACTTACATTTCATCGTATATTTCAGCAGAGTTTATCTGGGTGCTTATGAGTTCACTGGCTCTTCCCTAACTCCATTTCAGAAGCCATATCGTCAAACAACTGATTCTGCCAGAGCTGAGTCTGATGTATGACCAAACATACCCTGCCCCACTGGACTGTTTACTGGAGGTTCTGTCATGTGACTGACTGTTCCATTCACAGGGCAATGATGCTGCTGAAAGCCAGTCATCTTTCAGAGGTAATGCTATTAGGTCACTCTAGTTCCGTCAAGTTGTCCAGTGTCATCAGTGACAACTCCTGTCAGCACTCTGTCTTTTGAGACTTAATGGTATGTCACTATGGGGGTCATTCTGACCTTGGCGGTCCATGACCGCCATGGCGGAGGGCGGCGGAAGCACCGCCAACAGGCTGGCGGTGCTTCCTGGGCGATTCTGACCGCGGCGGTAAAGCCGCGGTCAGAAAAGGGGAGCCAGCGGTTTCCCGCCGGTTTCCCGCTGGCCCAGGGAATCCGCCATGGCGGCGCTGCTTGCAGCACCGCCATGGGGATTCCGACCGCCTTCCCGCCAGCCTGTTTCTGGCGGTGTCCACCGCCAGAACCAGGATGGCGGGAACGGGTGCCGTGGGGCCCCTGGGGGCCCCTGCACTGCCCATGCCACTGGAATGGGCAGTGCAGGGGCCCCCTAACAGGGCCCCACAAAGATTTTCACTGTCTGCTGTGCAGACAGTGAAAATCGCGATGGGTGCCACTGCACCCGTCGCACCCCTTCAACTCCGCCGGCTCCATTCCGAGCCGGCTTCATTGTTGAAGGGGCTGTCCCGCTGGGCCGGCCGGCGGTCTTCTGGCGGTCGCCCGCCGGCCCAGCGGGAAAGCCGGAATGGCTGCCGCGGTCTTTTGACCGCAGAGCGGTCTTTCGCCGGGAACCGCTTGGCGGGCGGCGACCGCCGTGGTCAGAATGACCGCCTATATGTCATTGCGATCTTCTTTCATAATTAAGAGGTCCAAAGCAAATGTAAGTAAGGTGTATTCAAGGTTATTTTTCCAGTGCTGCCAGCCATTAGCAGCATTCTATCCAACCATTCTGTGAATGGCTTCATAAAATAACATTCTTCCTAATATTCTTGAGTCTGACATCACTGGGAATTCCATATTCTATGTAAACTCATGATGTACCCTATGATCCCGTCTTAATGAAAAACAACACAGTAAACAACAAAACTATTTAAATTTCACATCTATGTACAAAACAAAATTGGAGATTTGCCAACTTTCAATGAATCTCAAATGAAAAAGGACATTTGTGACTTCATTTTCCTAACTGATAATCATTGACTCTCAAAAGTTCTTCTCAATTTGACATCCAGCCTTTTCAGTTTATTATTATAATTTGAATACGTTTCATTGTCGGTGCCATCCCTTCCTTTTTACACTATACTTTCACTACCACTCTTTTTATCTCCACACACAATCAGTTCCATGGCGTTCCATCCTTAACTTTGACATGTTTTTTACCCACATTAATCACTTCCATAGGTTCTGAGAATTTTGTTTCTCTTTTCTGTATGATCCATGGGTACTTAACTTGTACCTTTTGACCAACACATTTTTAGATACAATTCACACAGTTTTGAATCATACCGTGACTTGTATTTTCCTTGCAACCTCTTGATATTCCCTTCAACATCACTACTATCACACTTGCTACTCACATCTACATCTACATCTACACATCTACACCACCTGCCACCATCATGGTCTTGGGTTTGCTACTTCTTGCTAATCCAAATGGATTATGTTTTGTGATATCACCGGTGGCCCTTCTATACGGCCACACTGTCTGATTTACATGTTCAATCGCTGAATAGTCTAATGATGTTGTTAACACTTTTGGATTGTAAATCACAGTTTTTATGCAGTGTTGTGATATGCTAAATATTTCTTCATGTCAGTAGAACACAATTTGGTACCAATGTATGAGACCAGATCCTCCTGATAACTCTCACTCATACAACTTCTTTCTATGAATGCTAACACCTTCTTGGATGTCATTTTTCCTGCGTATTCTAATTCGAACCATGTTGGTCAATAATCTACTATTACCAAAATACATTTATTCTGCATCCCAAACTTCTATATTGGACCAAGTATATCAGTGGCAACTTTGACCCTAGCCCTCAAAGAAAATTTCACCAGCTGTAAGGGGCTGAGCATTTGTTTTATGTACTTTAGAACTACTGGCACATAAGCAACATTCTTCAGAAGAGGAATAGAGAGATAATGAAAACTAAGAGGTTATCACATTAGTGAAATGGGGGCAATCAGGGTGGCCAGTTCTCTCAAAGGTTCTGAGAGATACTATTGTGTAAAGGATGAGTTAGATGAAGATGTGAGGGGTTTGAGTAGAGATAGTAAATTGATACCGCAAGTGGCATTGAGCACATTAATAGTTTTGGTTCATCAGGATCACATGGGAAGAAACAGAAGCAAGAATAGGTTGCAAGAGGTATTCAGGTGGCCAGGCATAAATAGCGACATTGAGGGCGAAGTTAAAGATGCTGAGGCTTCAACACTGATCCATAAGGAGTCACAGGAATTAGTGCAGGAGTCATGAGGTTCCATAACACCCTGATGCCATCCCAGTGGCACTCTCCTTGTTGAGCTGTGACACAACTTTACACCACCTAGGAGCATGTGACCTTGTTATTCTTATTTCTCATAGCAGATTTGGTGCTTCAGAATCTTCCCTAAATCCTCAGGGCATGAATTCTCTAATCTCTCCACTGAGCCTGTTGGCAACCATGACTGACTGTACTCTTTTTTGCTCACACAGAAGACAAATCAGTTTAGTCTTATAATTTTTAACAAAAATGAGACTGAATCAAAATGTAAGCAAGCACAGTGTCAACTTGTCATCCTTCCTGGTGCT
This sequence comes from Pleurodeles waltl, assembly GCF_031143425.1. NCBI lineage: Eukaryota > Metazoa > Chordata > Amphibia > Caudata > Salamandridae > Pleurodeles > Pleurodeles waltl. The sequence goes on from NC_090437.1 coordinate 1,281,560,766, forward strand.
GGATTCCTTCAAGGATGAATTGATTTCTACGTGGAAGGCCAGAAACCTTCAGCCATTTCTGTTAGTCTCCAACACTCTCCAGATCTCTCCAACATCATCCCTAATTTGAACACTGTCTTAATCCTCCTTGCATTATAGAAGACAATCCTTATCCTTCCTGGAAGGACAGACCACGTATCATCCTAACTATATCCATATTATGGTCCAACCCATGGGTCCTTCAAACCTTAGTATCAGTTCAGCCAATATGTTTTCAAATTCACCCCAAACAATGTTAACCGCTGATAACTGTGTGCACATGCATCCAAACAAGGAGATATGTATGCATTGTCCATTCACTGCCCATCTTTATTGACAAAGAATGAGGGTACCTACACTGTAGTAGCCCCTTCAACTCGTTTGTAGTTTTGCATCCCCAGGTACTTAACTGACAAAGGAGCTTTGGATGAAGCACCATCTGAGGCTTTGATTTAAAAGTTTTAGAACAAGTCTATAACTTTCAATGATGATAAAGTATTTGTCTCTAGTGCCCAATGGCTCAGTCTGTGCTTGTGATTCTGGCCTCCCTAAAAGCAAATGTTTGGCCCCAGACAGGAACATGAAGGCAAAATGTAATAGAAAGTATGAAATGAAAGTCTACCACTTCTGTGGTCTCCCACCTAGGCAGGCTACCAGCAGCACCATTCTGGCGAGCTACACATTTCACCTTTACTAGAGTGTGCTGGACCTACCAGCTGCTCAACGATGTTAAAGAGGGGGGGGGGGCATTTATGCTCCATGCTAGCAAAAAAAATAAACAGCAGCAAAAAGCAAATGATGAGCAAGCAGGACCGACCCTATATCCTGGCACACCTCGATATTAGTCTGTGATGTCAAGAGATAGGGGGTACAAACTCCTTTAATTGTGAAACTGATTTAATCAGGCCTTGATTAATTAATGCCAGTCACCCTCGCTTTAAAGGTTATGTAAATGTGATTAGCACAGGGTACAGTTTAAATGCATATGCAAATTATATATAGGTAAGTATTAATTCCCGGTACTTTAACCTTTATATATATATATATATATATATATCTCTTCAAAGTGCATAGATGTGGAGCTAAGGCTAGTAAATCTATATTTACCTAATTTACCTATATGCCTCCACAACCCTCATATTACCTAGGGTTCTTGCACAGCCTAGGCAGATTAATACACAGGCAGGGCTTCTGGAAACCTGAAATGGGATAAAAGAGAACACTAACTCATACACCAAAACATCTTCCATCTTCTCACAATGCAGACTTGAGGAACACATCTACATCCAGCTAGCAAATCAGTCAATAGACTTCCTAGACCAACCACATCTAAAATAGACATAAACTTAATTATGTTTTTCCCTCACTTTCTCTTTCTTTTTCTCTCCCTCTCACCATCTCTTCACCCACTTAATTTCATGTAAAATCACACCTGTCCCCTGGGGGGACATCACACTCAAAGCTACACAATCTCAGCAAACAAGAAGGCATAGTTAAAGGAAAGAAATACAGAGGCAGATTTCTGTTTTAACTCCTCTGCAGGTATGAATCTCTTTTGCTGTGCGGTTTGGTACACTAATTTCAACATTTATCTTGCTATAAAAACATGATTGCAGTTGGCAACATACAAGAACAGCGCTCAGTCCTGGCTCTGAGCAATAAATAGATTTACTGAAGCTGCTAATCCTGCTAAGTGGCTCATGACTAATCACTTCAAGAGATCTCAGTATCCATTACATATTGAAAATTGAAAAACCTATCCAAGAAACAATGTTTGCATGGAGGAGCAATGTTTTAAGAATTCAAATGGAAGAAATACAGTCGAAAAATCGAGACATACTGTAAAACATATTCCTAGTACAGGCTTCTCCAACGAGTAGATTGTAAGCTACTGGTAGCTCTCCAGCTACCTGTGAGCAGCTCTGTTGTGTGTTGTCCAGCCTACTGAACTGGAAGCTTTTGCTTGATTGCTTGGTTGAAATAATATATGCATACTAAAACTGAAAAATGTGTATTTGAGATGAAAATATACAGATTTTCAGAGTTCATAAGCTGATGCTTGGTGAAAAAGTGGTTGGATTTCCAAAATAAAGCTAATATTTGAATGATAAATCATGCGGCGTTGGGGAGACTAATTACTATTGGTATTATCATGGGCCCAGTGTCATTGCAGCTATGATTGCTGTGCTTTTTCCTGATAGAGGCATTACACATTGACAAAGTATTTTTATATTACTCCTGGCAACCGCACCTGATGCACTAAGGTGATCACTGGTGGTACTCTTACATATGGTGGCCACTAATACAATCTTGTCTGCTGTGGTCATTATTACATCTATATTAATATTAGTAGCTCGCAGTGATTTTCAAGGAACACAAGTAGCTCTTACCGCAGAAAATGCTGGCGACCCTTGTCCTAATATATGAAAATCACCATTCATCTCCATGTAAGAGTAAACTTGATTCAAAAGTGAGTTTATATAAGGCATGTCACAAGTGTGATCTGACATATTTTACTTTATGGGCCATATAGTAGGGAAACCCCTGTCTACATACTCGGCTCCTCTTGTAGGTATCACAGTAAGAGAGTTGGTTACACCCAGGGACCAGAGGAAATGCTCTCCTCCCTTTCTGAACATGCTCAGAAGCCTTGACTGTGCAAGTATTTCAAGCCTATAATAATTGGAATGTGAGTTAGCTGAGATGTGAAAACAAGTGAATTGTGAACTAAATGTATTACTTTGCGCTGTAAGAGAACTGATTTATTATAATGTCAGAGTGTGGACCACTGCCTTTGAGAACTTTCTTTCACCTTAAAATGAGGACATTTAGGCCCAGATTTATGGAGATTTGGCATAGTGCAGCACAGAAGGTCAGCTTGCTGTGCTGCCCCGCGTCAAAGTGAAAGGGCAGGAAAGCGCAGTATCTATGGAATGCAGTATGCAGCACGCATAGAAAGAGGAAAAAACAAGGAAAAAAAAGACATTTCTCATCGTTACATCTCCTCTGGGGAGGTGTAACATTTTGACCCATCTCCAGGTTGACAGGGCCTTGTATAGGCCTTGTATATGTGGGGATGCATCAAGCTCCATGGATGTTGCATGGGAACACCCACCGCAACACCCACAGAACGCCTCTCTAATGCAGAGTAAGGCAATGCAGCGATTTGCACTGCCTTGCCTTACTCCATACCTAAGAGGCCATTCAAATCCAAAAAAAGTGGCTTTGCATGGCCTCATGGATATGAATAAAAGGTTTGCTCCGCCATTGCATCACAAAAAGTGATGCAACAGCGGCACAAGGGGATCATAAATATGCCCCTTAGTGTAATCTAATCAAGGAAGAGGGACAATCTTAGAATGAGATATGTAGTTAATTGTCCAACTGGGTAAGAGTTTGAAAAAAACAAATGCCATGGATTACCTTAGAGCAGGAAGCAGACGTAATCTTTCACAAACAGATCACTTTAATGACGATCAGTGCCAATAGAACATTGAATTATTTGATACTATATCACCATATGATAAAAGTGTAAATTGGTTCCTATATGGATAAAACCTAGTTTTTTTCCTAAATCATTTAAAAGATAGTTTAGAGTACTGAAATAAGAACAATTAATTTTATTTATTTAGTTAAATTCCTGCACAAATACGTATTAGCATCATTTGCATACATCAAGTTTAGAAAGAACCACTAGCAAATAGCAAGTAGATTAAAGTCTGTGAAATGGCAAAGGAATAGCAAGATATGAAACAGGGGAGTACAATTTTGAATAGTAAGAAAGCTGATTGTCGGGTGCCTATTCAACCCGGAGACAACAAGAACATGGACTGCAATTTTCAAGTGTTTGTTAGATTTGAAGTGTTTGACATTTTGAGAGAGGAAAGGTAGAAATTGGCAGATGATACCAACCTTTCAATGTGTGCTAAAGGAGTTGGTGTGGGTTTGAGAGTGAAATCCAGGGACAACACTCTGGGAGAGAGAGGGAGAGGGAGTAAAGCCATCAAGTGTTAGTGAATATATTGTAAGGTCAATTTTATGTGGGATAGTGTAAAAAAGGAGGACCCTTTTATTTTGCTAATTATTCATCTCAGGTGCCTTTTCAGAAGGGTGCCAAAGGTAGAGATGTCACCTCTTGTCAATTCTTTCAGGTCTATTATGTGTCATAAGAATATTGTTGATTGGCGGGGCCTGTTTTATGAAGGATTAGATTCAGGTGCTCTAGGTGCAGGCTTGAGCAGGTGCAAACATCAAGCCCTGGGGAGCATCACAGGTCATTGCATTTATACTTCTGAAGCAATTTCCCATCCTTGCCAAGGACAATGGCGATTTGAGGGGACTCCTAAATGACCTTTACAACAGACACTGACTTATTTTTGTCAAGGATATAAGTCTGGTTTACACTTCTGTGTAGTATCAATTGAAGAGTTGATCAGTTACATACATCCTAATGGAAGCCCTAGAACATTTGCAAGAATCACATGGGGACAGTGCTTCTTCACCTTACAAGGGTTCTGCTACCACTGCCTATGGACCTTTAGCTACCTACAGACCCTACTCCCTTGTGTCCTTCTCCCTTTTTAAAATCATGCATACTAAAAGGACTGTAAAATGGGCAGGTAGCAAAGAGGGTCAGAGACTTTAGAAGTGTTTGAGAAGCAACAATTGCTGCATGCAAGTTGGTATATCAACTACTGATCTGGTCAGAAAATGCCTAAAGTAATACAACATAGTGAAGTCTACCTCCCCTGGACAGAAAACTCAACTTACCTCTCAGCCCTCACTCCTCCTTTCACTAAGTGCTTTAAGAGAGATTCAGCTAACAAAGACATAAACAGGATATATCCATTCATCTAAGCTACTCCATTGAGAGGTCATAAAGTTGTAACAATAACTAGAAGCAACGAGATCACAACTGCACATAAGTAGGTATGGCATTTAACCGAGCTGTGCATCACGGACACACCAGTAGGTTAAAGTTCCATGCAATAGTGCAATATAATCTCATTTGCCTTTCAGTTCTAGTTTCTCACCTGACTTGAATCACTACTGAATGGTTAGGTCTCTTCAATAAAATCCTTGGGTGCAACACTGAGTATTAACTAAAGTGGGAGTGCTGAGAAATCTACTCAAGCCATAATAGAAGGCATCAGATCTATAATTTAACACAAAACAAATGTAATACTTATAATTACTTTGCGTAATTTGAAAGGCGGCCTGTAGAAAGAGTGCTGAGTGATAGGTGCTGAAGGTAGTAGTTACAATCAACAAACAGAAAGAACCCTGGGAGTTAATAGGTGGCTGTTTAATATTGTGCTTAAAGTCAACAAGCAGGAAATGTACTGGAAATTAGTCACTGGTAACCTAAGCTTGCAATCAGTTTATAAGCATCACGCATTTTCATTTGACAATCGAAGACAAGTATAGGGCTAGTCTTGAATTGTGATTTTATTAGCTGTGTCTTGTATCCACTTATGTTCACCAAAATAAACATACAAAAACCCAAAACATCTACCAATGTCTGTCACTGCTGGTGGCTATTGCATGAATACCTGGGATACTGGGAAGTCAGTGGCCACACAGCCCACTTCCTCACATGCAGGTGGTATATGCCAGATTGTTAGGAGCCTGTCACTTACCTTTCCTGGAAGGTTTGCCACCATTTTCATGAATATCTTCCATGGTATTAAATCCACCAGATATGGTGGTGATACAAACACCGTAGATTATAAGAACTTTTCAATACCATTTCTGGTAGAGACCCTTGTGGAGTCAGAGAAGTGTGCGTTGATGGCTTGCTCACCATCTACAGTACACTAAATGGGGCAGAAATACTACTGGAACTGGAGGGGCAAGCAGGCAATCTGCTATTTTGGAAAGATTCTTCATTAGCCCTTTTTTTAAAGAAAAAGGGGGCTGCAGCTCTACTTCTTCACACTGCTTCTCAGGGTACCTTACTCAAAGATACTGCAAAAGCGTATTAGTGTCTAGAATAAAGACACAGCTAATCCCCTTAATATACACAATTCAAAAACTTTTATAAGTTCTTGGATGAAATGAAAGAGAATATAGCAACATAGGCATTTACGTAAATGGAGTCATTGTTTATATATGTTTCAGAATGCTCCACTCCTTCTGTGGACATTTTGCCCTGTATGTGGTCAGACGTTGCCTGATGTGTTTGTGGACACCTCTATGATTGCTTATGTGAAATCCCTAGTCTTGAGTGGTGTTTGATCCCTTTGACTTTTCAGCATCAAACCCTTTAAATCTACCACTTGATTGCAGGAACTAAAACAGCATTGAAATTTCACCAGTGAGAGTGCAGGTGAGGCCAGGCATGAAACCCAGTGGAAACCTTCATCGGTGGCTCACTGGTTTAAGATGTAATTGAACAGTACATTGTATTGTACTGTAGCACTTCCATAGAAATGCCAATGAAACTTCACTTGCTTTCTGCATGGAAGAGAAAGTAACTAGTTGGCTGTGCAAGGTTGATAGTGAGATGGTGAGAGGTCTCTGCTTTAACTCTATTTCATTTACAGTTACTCAGCTATACAGGTTTCATAGAGATGTCTTTGTGGGACATTTTGTAGCATCAGAGGTAAGTATGTGGCCTCATGCACAACATAAAGATGTGTTAGGGGTAGAGTTGCATTTGGATCTAGGTACCATATTTACTACAACCATCCCCATTTTATATCTAATGATGCTATTAAAATAAACTATGCTTGTGAATATGCTTTATAAGTATAGGAAGCTGGCTCTCTACACAGTGCACTAAAATGAAGTACACTGTGCAGAGTACAGTGGATCCCCAAAGGTTTGCAGTGGCAGAAAAAGATAGTGCCTTTTTTGTGGTAGTGTGCGCAAGCAGCTAGGCTTATCAAGGAGTCGTGTTAAGCATTTGTTGTACTCACAGAGGAAATAATTGAGACACACACTCAAAGAATAAATCCGAGACCAATTTAGAAAACTAACAGTTGCTTTTATATATGCTTTGAACCAAAGAACTTTGTTATAAGGTAAGCAGTTTCTAAAATAAAAATACTTTGCTGTTTCAAAAAAAATTGAATGTGCAGTTTTCAGTGTCTTCAATTTTAGCCTATGGAAGGAAAACAAAATTGCGGTTTCTCAGGTAAGTACACAACTTATAACCCCAGTCTTTAGGGTTTCAGGCTAGCATTGGGCAAGGTTCAGGTTGGTATCAAGTGTGCACCCACAGCAAAACAGGGGCGACTGGGTGCCAAGGTCGAATTCGGAGTTGATGCCCAATGTTAGTCAATGGAGACTGGAGGGGACTAAAGACGTGCTGCTCCCAGGTAAGTATAGGCAGTGTCAGAGGTTGGTCTCCGGGGGTTGAGGCAAGCACTGAGGGGCCACAAGGCAGCACCAAAGTTACACCCTCAGCAGCATGGAGGCGGCTGGTTGCAGTGTGCCAACACAGCGTTGGACGCACAATGCTATCCAATGGAGTGCTGCTTACGTGTGAGTTGAGTGGGGTCAGGGGTGGATCGTCTGGGGTTGAAGCAAGGACAAGGGGGGCCACAAGGCAGCACCAAACTTACACCCTCAGCGGCAGAGGGGCAGCCAGGTGCAGAGTGCCAACACAGCCTCAGGCTCCCAATGTTAGTCAATGCAGGAGATCACTTTCAGAAACGGGCTACAAGCTCTGAGTAGGGGGCCAGGAGAGGTCAACCCACAGCTGCCCAGGTAAGTTAAGATGCGCAGGTCGCGGTAAGGGGGAGCCCTCGGATTTAGGCTGCAGGGTCAGCCCATGATGGACTCTGGGTCAGACGTGCTGGGGAACCTTCACTGGACTGGTGGGCCACTTGGACCCGGGCCATGGGCGTCAGGTGCAGAGGTGATTCCAGGCGGTGGTTTCACCGTTCCTCAGGCAGACTTCTCTCTTCTTTGGAGATTTTCCTTTTGGTCAAGTCCACTGTCCACTGGAGTTCTTGTTCTTTATTGAAAGCAGGCAGTCCTCTCAAGACTTTGGAGGTCGCAGGGCTGGAGAACAGTCATCTTCTGTGCGCAGGTTTCTTTGAACTCTGCAGACAGGCCTGTAGGGCTGGGACCAAGTCACTTGGTGTCTTCAGTCTTCTCTGCTGAGCAACTTGTTTTGTCCGGCTCTTCTTAGGTCAACAGGAATCTGCGTTCCAGTGTTTTGGGAGTGCCACCTAAATACTGAATTTAGGGGTGTTGCAGGGAGTGCCAGGTGGTAGCCAATGGCAAACCACCTTTAGGGTGACTACTCCTTTCTTATGACCACTTGGATAGCAGGCATAGCCTTAACCCTATTGGCCCAATTCCTTCCCACACAAGATGGAGGAATTCAAAAAGTAGAGTCCACTTCAGCTTGTCCACTATAGGGGTGGGACTGGCAAAGATGTGGGCACTCTTCCTTATTTAACAATTTTTCCCACCTGTGCTGAGACCAAAAGTGGAGTCCCCGCCCTAGAATGTCCATCCTGCCTGGGAGAGGAGCTAACACCTTTGCCCAGTGCAGGCTTTGTCTCTGGGCCTTGAGAGCACTGGCTGTCACTGTGAGGGTCCAGAAATGTGTCTGTGGTGGCTGAATTGGTCAGGTCCAGTCAGTCAACACACTAGTAGCTGGTATGTTTTCAGGCGGCGCATCTAAAGTGCCCTCCTTGTGCATTTTTTTATAAATCCATCACTGTGGGTCAGTGAGGGTTTATTAGTCTGAAATGTCTAATAACAAACATCCCAGGATTCAGGGAAACCATCATGTAGCTGGGGAACTCATAATGACCAATGTCCAGCATATGTATTTAAAATGGCTTCCCTGTAAACTTACTTTGTCTGAGAATCGACAAAGACATAGAAGGGACATATCTGCTAATGCAGATATGCCCCTACATGTAATATAATACACCCTGCCCTAGGGCTGTAAGGCCTGCTAGAGGGGCGACTTACATATATTGCACACAGTGTGTAGAGCACAGGGCACACGGGTTGTATGCCATGTCGTGTTTTCAATTTGGGGAGCACCTTGTCTACAGTCTGCAAAGACAGTCTGCATAAGGTTGGTGCTGGGTCCTTCTGAGTGGCACAAATTGTGCTGCAGCTCTGAGAGGCCCTCTCCAGTACCCATGCCCTAGGCACCAGGTGACCCATTTACTAGGGGCTTGTATGGGGCTGAAGGGCCTCGTCACATGGGATCAAGTGCCCAGGTGTCTTTGTTTTAGGGAAGGAACACTGGCACTGGGGCCCTGGTTAGTAGGACCCAGAGCACTTGAGTCGAAGTTGCATCTAAAACCAGGCAAAAAGTGTGTGTGTAGAGGGGGAGTACTGCAAACAGAACCCAGCTCCCTGCAATAAACAAGAGTGGATGTCTAGCCAAGTGTGTACGGAGGTGGCAGCCTGTATTCCAAGGCAAGTCACCCACATGGGTCTATGGTGTCCCCTCAGAAGCAGCAATGCTACAACCCAAGGAAGTCCCCAGAAATCACAGTAGTTGCTCAGGATTATGGGGTCTATCCAGTAGAACGATGACCCAACTGAAGGACTTCGGTAGGCTGTGATGTATGTTTTTTACATTTTCCACAAATGCCTTGGATCTGGAGACAATTTGCAGAATATGAAAGGACACTGCATTTTACAGCCTAATGTACTGAAAGGTAGAGCTTGTAAATCCATTTACATATGGTATGAATGTATTTATTTGTGCTTCTGATTCCAGTGTCCTGGGCTTTATCCGCTATTGTCCTGATATTTAAAAAAAGGCAGCAAAATCGACCCTAGGTGTAAAAGCATATTTCACTAATTGACTCGATGGCTACAGCGGTGGCAGGAGTGCTCACCACTTTTGACTTGGGCAAAAGAAAGCGGAATCTTATGTGACGTACACTATGGTTTCAGGGAAGGTCTAGGTCCAGGGAGGAAAGTCTGAATCTGCACCTTAAAACTGGAAAGTATAATTTCATCAAAGGTTGCCCACCATACCTGCCTTTAATAGACCTCAGAAGTGCTGTCAATCGGGTAGTCCGTCGGACATTTTGCAAACATTTAGCTGACCTGGGGTTGACCTTCTTATTCTGCATGTATTGGCATTACTTCACTCCAATCCGTCTGCAAAAATCTGATAGGGGAGTTGCAGAGAAGTAACTGGTCCTGTCAACTTGGAGAGGGAAGTTATTCAAGGTTACATTCTCACCTCCCTATTATTTATCTTATATATTGCCAATATGAGTTCTGTTTTAGTAAGTTGTGGACAGGACGTGCTGATCATAGGTCTTAGGCCACTGCCTGCTTTATTTACGTGACGATGTTGTTATCCTAGCGTGAACCCCCAAAAGTTTAAAAACTCTGGTAAACGTTTTCACCAGCTTTATGGATGACCTCAGGCTCTACACAAGCTTAACTAAATCATATCCCATGTAATGTGGTCTAAATGCCTCTAGGATGTGTTCCGTTAATAATAATGTTTTCAGCAGCATCCATCAATTTCTCTATCTAGGGGAAGCATTTAATAATCTGTCAAGCTGGACCCCCTGGTTGGCTGTGATGGGTGGAATGCTTAAATTAATTTCAGCTACTGGCACTTTGCTCGGGCTGGTTCCCAATCCATCGTTTTTTTGCCCACCATGACACCCAGCCATGTGCAGATCAAGTTTTGACCCAGCTCCCCAGTCCAGCCTGAACTGCCAGGCCAGATCCGCCCTGGGCCAGAAACAAGAATTCCGGGACCGGTTTCAGGGTAATCACTCCTCATCAGCCAGGCTAGCTTGAATTTGCTTTTATCGACATTGCAACGTTGTGCACTTTACTACTGCTGACCAGTGCTAGAGTGCTAAAGCGTTTGTGCTCGCTCCCTAAAACATGATGAATTGGCCTATACCTGATTGGAACATTTTATTTACTTGTAAGTCTCTATGATATGCTACTACATTCACTCTGGGCATACAAATTAAATGCAACTTGTGGACCTGCAGCACTCAGTGGGCCACCCACTAAAGTATCACCCTAAAACTTGTTTCAGGCTGTCACAAAAGCTGCAGCATGTAGTGCAGTTTGAATCTGCCATTTCAATCTGGCAAAATAAACCATATGCCAGGCCTAAACCTTCTATTCTAACACATATAAGGCACCCCTAATGTGCATCCAAAAGGCTCGTAGGGCAGTGTGCATTCTATGTAAAAAGAAGGACATGTCATGTCCTGTTTAGACTCAAATATGTTGTAATTTAAAATCATCCTTAATAGTATAGTCAGACTTTAAGTCACAGTTCTGAAAATGCTCCATTAAGAAAGTTGGCCTTTTCTTGTTCTGAACATTTGAGCCTTCTGCCAGTGTCCTGGTCACATGGCTGTTGATGGCTCCGATGGGCTTTGTGTATTCTTCACAGACAGTGACACAATGGGGAACTAGATGTGAGCAGGGTGGCTGGGGATGGAGCTGTTTCCTACCCCACTTGCACTTCAAACGGCTTGCCTCTAGCACAAACAAAGGAACCTGGGGCCAGATGTAGGAAACTTTTGCGAGTCGCAAATGGGTCGCAGTGCTATTTGCGACCTCGCAAAAAGCGAAATGGTATGTACTAATGCCATTTCGGAGTTCCAAATAGCGATGCAACCCATTACCTACTCGCCAAAATGGCGACCTGATTTTGCGACTCGCAATTACAAAGTCGCAAATTGCGAGTCGCAAACCGAATGCACAAGGCAGTCGCAAAAAGGCCGTTTTACACACCCAGATTAGCACTGATTCTGAACAGGTGGTAACCAGAACCAAAGTATAAAAGGAGGCCTAGAAGCCATCTGGCTTTCTCACAACGGCTGCACTATACATGATTGCATGGAGGAGGAGAGTCCAGGCTGCCCAGCAAAGGAGGAGGAGGCAGAGACAGGAGAGGATATACTGAACCAGGCAGACACTATTTCAACAAACTGAGGATGAGATTTATGATAAATACAGACTGAGCAGTGCAGTTATCCTAGAGATCATGGAACTGCTGAAACCTCAGCTTGAATGCCAGACAATGCATGGCTGCGCCATCCCCACACATGTGCAAGTGCTATGCTCACTGCACCTCTTGGCCTCAGGTAGCTATCAGGGTGTGATTGCAGTGGCAGGTGGGATATCCCAAAGTGCCCTCTCAAGATTCTTCAGATGTTTCCTAGATGCCATACTCGCAAACATGTCCAAATATATATACCTTCTCAGGAATGAGGCGGAAGATCGTTGCTACTTGTGCCATCCTACACAACGTTGCCACCAGACGTGGTCTATATCTCACCCCTGATGACACAGATTCGGAGGATGAGGAGCAAGAGCTACCACACCGACAGCCTGGGGATGGAAGCATCGCAATGGAGGGCAGACAGAGACGGAACCACTTTGCAACCCACTACTTTGGCAGGTACGTGGCAACCGTGACAACACTCACTAATGTAAGACACACATAGCCCAATTGTGTAGTACAACAAATTATCCCTTTAATTTCAGGAATATAATGAAGAAAATATAGTCAACTAAACTGCATGAAGAAAGCAAAAAGTAAAGTCTGACACATTTAGTTCATGTGCCTCAGTCACAACACAGATTGGTAGCTCACAGCCTCCTGCGACTACGGCCACCATGGCTCAATCCAGGTTGGTCCCCTGATCCTTGCCGGGCACTGCTACTCCGCAGGATTCGTGCATCAGTGGCAGATACACTGCTGACACTGGAGATCTCCTCGCTATCCTGAGGGGTATCGCCAATGCCCCTTGCTGCCTGGCTGGTCTCTAGCAGGTCCACGGCACGGCTGATGCGCCCAAGTCCTCTTGCCACATCAACTGCAAAATGGCCAAGTTCAACCTGCAGCTTTACTGTGCACCTTGACAGGCAGGTTGTTGTGGTTGCAACGTGCCCAATTGAAACACTCAGTCTGTCCAAACGGGCAGCAGTGTTGCGCTCCCTGCACCTTGCATGTGCCCTATCTGCCACCATTTCCCTGACCAAGTTGTTTATGGAACTGGTAAGGTTTGCCATGTTTGTGTTCATAGCAGAGAACTGGTTGTCTGCATTGGCAAAACCCTGGGAGAGTGTGTGCTGCAGTCTGTTCAGGTTCCTATTCATCACCAACATGTGTCTGTTTTGCAGCCGGTGACTTTGCAGTAAGGATGACTCCAGTCCCAACAATTATTCCTCTGTGACATCCTCCTCACTCGCTGACTGCATTGGGCGTTGCCGTCTCCGCACAGAGCCAGCTGACCTATGTGGTCGACTCTCCCTCATCATTGGCCCCGGTGTCACGTTGGCTGCCTCAAAACCCAGATCAGGCTCATCCATGTCCTCTGGTGCATATTGGACGGGTGGTGTTGTCATGCACTCCCCTGCAGTTTCTGTGGCTGCCTCGTCTTGTGTGTGTGTGGCTGGTTCATCTCCCTGCACAGTAAGGCTGTTGGTGGGTCCTTGTGGGAGACCTGTGGGATACAGGGGATACACTGTCGGTGCCTCACATATGTTTGATGTCTCAGAATAAATATTTCTCAATATTTGGACTACTGTACTACATTGCCCATAATGCACTGTTCTATAGGTTGCAATATAGGAATGGCGCTAATCAGGAGGTGCATTCCTATGTGTACTGTGGTTGTGTGCATGGTGCATAGAGTGGTGTAAATAAGTTAATTTTCGTACTTACTTTTGAATGTTCCTGGAGCTGAACTGTCAAGGTCTCCAATTCCGAGTACTGCCTCCCACTCCAGGGTGGTCTCCACCATGGTCTCTATGGCTGTACGGGGTGGTACTGTAGATGGGCCTCCTCCAGTGCCATGCATCTCCCTCATATGCTCAGCCACCCTTTCCTTGGTCCTGGACCGGAGATAGTACCACCTTTTTGCGGACCTCATCTATTGTGCGGTGGCTGACTCCAATGGCATAATCTTGCTGAGCATGTCCAGCCTGATTTTTTTCTTTTGGGTGTCAGGGACACTCATTGCTGCCTTTCCAAACAATACATCATGGTGCAGGCAGCACTCCTCTGTTAGCACCTCCAGCTCCTTCTCTGAAAACTTCAGTTTTCTTTTCCTGCCAGCACTGGGAGTCTCCTGGTCCTGAGATGCCATTGTTGAAGGAGCTCCTCTCAGCTGGGTGTGACTCTGCTGTTTGGGCTGGGTAGGCTCCTCCCTGTTCCATGGGGGTACTTCCTGGTTCTGATGTCATCACTCAGAACCAGGAAGTGGGTTTTTCACTATTTTATTTGCACCTTCGAGCAATTTGCGAGTCAGTCGCAATTTGCGACTCCGGACCACACCCTTGTGAACTCGCAAATAGCGATTTCTTAAATTGCTAGGACGCAAATTGCGGTGCGACTCCGCACCGAATCACTATTTGGTATATCGATTTTTACGTGCATTTCGTTTTACGAGTCGGAAATAGCGATTCACAAGGAGTCGCTATTTCCGACTCGCAAATTTTTTTGTTCCTACATCTGGCCCCTGATACTAGCCTTTTGTTAACCCAGATTTTTTTTTAGCCCTGACCGGGCAAGAGAAAAACTTTCCTAAACTAGATATCGTCTAGATAGGGTTTCCCTTCCCACACACAAAGGCTGGCACCGGGTATAAATGATAGACCCTCAGAGGAACTCTTCAGTACACTCCTGGACCTGTGGAAATATTCAGAAGGACTGCCCTTCCCTCATGGGACAGCCCTGCTACTACCAGGGGACTCCCTGCTGCTTGAAGGGGAGCTGGACCATCTCCTTGAACCCGGCACCACCAGAAGTGACTCCAAGAGCTGGTTAACTAGCCTTCTGTGTAAGCTGCAGGGACATACCAAGCTCCTGAGGCCTTGAACTGTGCTGCAAGCCTCTGGTGGATTGAGTCCTAAGCCCCCAAGTGGTGCCCACCCAGGTTATGAACCCTTGATAGTGGTGTAGGTGGTACTTTTTGAAAGGTTAGAACATTTTTCCACAAAAACATCCTAGAGAACTGACAGAAGACCACGACCTATCTGCCAGCTGATCTACCAAAGATGCATCACTGGTCAACCTGACTTCACCCTACCTCCCGCTACTTTCTTCTCCGCAGCAGTGAATCCTGTTCAACAGTACCTCCCGGCAACTGTATTGGGCCTTCTGGAGCTTTTTTTGGCTACAGCCTGCAGCTTCAACCCACTGGAGATTTCTGACTTCCAAAAAGTCTAAGTCCAAATGTAAAAATCTTCACTGGGCTCAATGATGACTGGTTCCCCATTGATGACAACAAACTAGCTCAATGATGTTTTAAATTTTGTGTTAATCTTTGGTTGTTTATATAGCTTTTATGATTATATTTTTCCAATAGAATAAAGATCTTATCAATTGATTGATTAGTATGAATTTATTATACCATTTAAAACTATAAAAAATAGTTTTGTTGGGGTTTTTTGCAGGTGCATTTTGTTTTGTTTATTTTTACATTTGGGCTATATAAAAGTTTTAAAACAACTTGCACTCAATGCACACCAGTAGCAATTAGCGGATCCAACAGTGCATCCTAATTGCCTAACTCTGTAGGGCGACAGATGTTCAAATTCTAAAGTCCCCATGATCATGCACTCCAAAGACAAATAATCAGAATTTCCATGATCTAATCTTTTCTGAGATAACTGCATCTGAAAATACACACAGCATAGGTGTCCTGGCAAATTGGCAGGCAGAAAATATACAATCTGCGCTCAATGGGAGACTTGGATCAAAATAAAAAAAACATCCCTCCTACGCTCTGCAAAGGGAGTTGGACACAGAAAGAACCTTTCAATAATTATAACTACCATAAAACAGGAATTACTTCCTTCATGTGTCACACGCTGAGACCATGAAAATTTGCTCATTTACACAGAAAGGGATTAATTAAGGATGATGTGTCTGAAAAGAGAAATATACCGGCTCTAGGTGGACATTCCATTTTCTCAGCATGGATGGCTTTTAATTTCTCCCTTTGTTTTGCCACAACAATTATTAAAGCGTGATGTGCCAATCCCACATGTGCAGAATGCAGAAAGGAAAAAATCCACACGAACAAAAAGCCCTTTATCAGAAGCTTAAATGGCAATTACAAAATGCGACATGTGTGGCAACAATTTAATGAGTACAGACAACTTCATTTTCCCTTTTTCTGTTACGCTTTAGCTATGTTACAGCATTTTTTTCAATAAGTTATGGACCTAGGAAACCTGCTGAAAGCTGTAACTAATAGCTTCCAGAGGTAGTCACCAAAGTTCTTCTGCTATGATTATATTTTTTTCGGTCCTGCCTATGAATAGGTTTGTCTGTCCCCTAGCAAACAAATCCTTTGTATCTAATACAGACTAACAGTTCTATTCTCGTATGTGAGTAATTTACACATGTATGTTTACTCTTACACTTTTGAGTTACTTCCCTACTTTTAGCTATTCATAAAATCAAAGTGCAAAGTTACTCAAAAGCATAGACATCTTCTCTCCCTGAAAAAGGGGGTGGAACCACATTTATGAGTGTAAGGGCCAAGAAGAAATAGAAGTAAGTCCAGCATCTGAGATAACAGTATCTGTAAATACCCACAGCATAGATGTGCTACGGAACTTTCAGATGTCAGCCAAAACAACAAGCATTTGCAATGCAATGGGTCTCGTGTTTGCTCAAGTTAGAGCTATTGGCACTGTAAATTTCTAACTGGACTTTTCTTGGCAAATACATTGAAAATGAAAATTAAAACAGTTGACATAAGCAAGCCGATCCAAAGCACCGCAGCCGCCATGAGCATAAGCACTAAGGAGAGACACAAAAGGAAAAAGAAGTTTGCTCGCAGTCAAACATATAGGCAAATGTGCAATTATCCATGTACAGGGTCGGTGTCAAAAGTGGTAACAAAACCGCCTCAAGAAGGGACAAACGTAAAGCTTTTATCAATTATTACAAAGGATTTTTGAAAGGCAAGCCCATGAACGCGTGCAGTGGGCGTGGTTAAAAGCCCACAATACTTACAACAGTTCACTGCGCTTGCGCGCTCAACCTAAACACAGCCAGAAAAGACCCTAAACAGTCGTAAATGTACTCCAGCGCAGACCTGAAGTTAGTCTACAATCACACATGGCTCACCACTGGCACTGCAAGACCCTCTAGTATAAACTAATTGAGGCAGGAACTTAAAATAAAACTCTATAAGAAACAATGTTACATTAAATGAAATTATCTAAAATAGTTACAAATATAAATAAATATAATTTAATTTTAGAAAATCTAAAAATAAAACATTTATTATTTCATTACAACATACTTTAACAACCTTTTTTGAATTTATAAATTAGTGTAAGATTCATTTTTAGCAAAACATAATTTACTTTTAATTAATTATATGCATTGCTTATAATATTCATTTATGCATGATGACAAAATGTCCCATAGCACTCACCTCCGCTGCCGTTGACTCAGCGGGAAGCCATCTATAAATGAATTTTAAACGATTCTCTGTCCATCTTGGAATTGGTTTCTTACACTCTAAGAAAAATCATTCCAAAGTGGCAATCACACAAGTGCATCTTTCTAACATAGTTACACCTTCAAAAATGTTGCAGATTCTGGAATGTAAAGGGTCAGCCCTAGCTAAGAATATGGAGGAGTGTAGCTTGGTCACTACGATTGGGGGGGGGGGTGAGCTTCAATTTTTCCAACAAATACGACAAGCAGGGCCCGAGACGGGCTAAAGGGGCAGTGAAAAGGGGGACAAGTGTGGACTGGCAGGGGTAGTAAGTGAGAGAAAACACAATAGTTTCTAAAATAACCATCATTTTTTAATTTAAGGCTTTCGAAGCAGAACAGGAGAGAGTGCATGTGCGTTTTTATCTGCATTTATGTAAACATTCCTGGTGAAAACACGTCACCATACTTGACTGAAAGCACCTGTACCCAACTATCAGCTAGAATAATACATTTATAAGGGGTGGGTGTACACCACAAACACCCCCCTGAAGCCTCGTCCCTGAGAATATGAGTAACAGAATAGGGACTATCAAAGTGATAGCTATGAAGTAACTCTGGGATATCTAGCTTGAAATGTCTGGTCCTTAAGGAGGGCTGGGTTAATCTGAGATAGTGCTGACAATGGTTATCTCCTTTCATTAATTTGACTCACGTGAAGATCTAGATAAAACTACCTTTGTAAGTGAATATATTACCCTTAATCCGTGAGCTGTTTTATTCCAAGTCATGAATAAGCCACCATGTCACAAGAGGCTCAGAAGATGCCCCAAGGCTGAAAAGAGAGAGCTGTGTGTCTAGCATCAAGCATGAATGAGGATGTCTTCATGTCACACCCACTTCTGGCACCTGTGTTCTCACCATCTTCCCATTTTTGATTTAAAAACTGGGAGTTCATAAGTCTGATTGTGTTGGGAGTTTGTTAGGTCTAACCACAAAGATTACTTTATGCTTGATCCTATTCCTTTGTCATAGCTCTCAACTATCCCCCAACATGTAAGTTGAACCCACATCAAGAGAATAAAAGGAATGGAGAAGAGGAATGGTAGATTGGGCAGCCAACCATATAAAAAACTTCTCTCTTAAAACCTCTTGATCAAACAGGACAAAGTTTTGGGCTAAAGATGTATGATCATAGTGCTTGCAGAATGCATGTGCAGTTATTCTAAATATCTCTTTGATAGGTAAACGCCCATGGAATGCCGCAAAAACACTGCCTAGTTTCTGGTCAATTGTTTACTGATGTTGAAGGCAAGGATCTCACCGTTTAAGAAATAGCCATAGGATATTCAGGAGCTAAACCCATGTGCAAGCCCCCCTTCTAGGTTCCCTGTTAACTTTATGGGGAGATACCAGGGTCGGAAATTATTATTACAGCTGTAATCTCCCTGTGAGTTAGTGTGGATCACAAGCTGGGGAATACACCGCTGGATACAGAATTACAGAGTGCTCTAATGCATGTTTTCCCAGATTCCCCATAGTGTTGAAATTTAGCAATATTAATAAATATCTGCAGGGAGGGAGGGAGGCAGTACAGAAGATGGCTCTTGAGTAGGAGGGCATCTGGAAGGTAAGGAGGATATGCCCTTGCTATAGGTAATATTTTTTCCTTCCCCAAACATGTAGTAGGTAGCAAGCAGGGGACACACTGTGTCTCGCCTTACAGCCCCTGACCCTCTCCAGCAGTGGTGTTACCAGGTATAAGCAGCATCAAATAAAACTAGTTGTTTCCAGATCAAGTAATTTTGGGTAGAGAAACACAGGACCACTCATAGTTGCCTGGAGCAGTATCTCCCTCAACACCTTAACCCCCTGGAAAATGGGAGCCAAAGAGTGCAAACTAACCGATACATTGCCGACCACCTCTTAGGAAATAGAGGTCCCCATTTAAGTGAAATTCGGTTGCTTCTTTAATATAGAGAAAGGGGTGCCATAAATGCCACCATGTCTTTGGGAAAATCTGCATGATACAAATTTACATTAGGCTTGCAGCTTGTTTATGTGTTTGGCCAATACAATGTGATAAGGAACAAAGTTTTAGATAAATTAAGCGTCATGACAGAATAAACCATCAACTCAAAGTGCTTGTGTTTTATGAATGATAGAACAAGGTTGAAATCCCAGCCAGCAGAAGATCTAATCAGAGGGACATACTTTGAGGTAAAAAAACATTTTCTGGGATCATTAATGTTGGTTCCAAATATTATGGAGTTCCTAACATGTGTCCAGTCACATTTCTGACTATTCCATGTTCTGGAGAATGGTAGGAAGTAATTTGTTGAGCAGGGGATTGATGCCCTTGTATGTGGACTAAAGTAGTGGCAACATATAGACACTTGTTTTTGTATTTGAGTCCTGGGGTGGACTAATTTACTCACAGTCGCATGCACATCAGTGTTACCATAGGAGAAGGTATTAGTTAATGATGGCTACTTTTCCGAAACCGTGCACTTACAGGAAAACCTGAATGGCCTCCATCTAAAGGTGGTATATGATGTCTGAGATGTCTGTGAATTGTATCTGTTGTGGTCAGGCTGACGTCATTAGAATGTTTGGACTGTTGTAATTCCCAAAGTCTTCAAAAGCAAAGAAATGTGAGAACATTGTACTGTTAGAACAAGGATCTGTCCCACTTTTAAGTATCCACAGTGCCTTTATTTTGCGTTCTGATGCATGAAAAAAACGTCCATGTCTGATTTACCACAGAAGGTGGAGTTGATGACTGTCTTGTTGAGATCCTGCAGGTGGGACACCTGCTCAGGCTAACTGCACTTCAGTAACTACCCTCAGCAATGTGGCAAACCAGGATGAACATGTCCCAGGAGCTAGCACACCACCACTGTTCCGCTGCAAGCTTGCAGAGCTGTGGCGGCTAGGTGCCCCCTCTCCTTTCTGACATTGAAGAGGGTCATGCTGTTTGCAGTGTTTATCCTGGCCACCTAGAGCCTGACCACTTTTGTGGAAGGTCTTTTAAAGAAAGAAAGATCACCTTTATTAGGCTAAAGTAAACATCAATTATGAAAATAAGGGACTAATTGACCGGATTCCACAGTGAGTCGTTTATCTGTATTATATTGTGACCAAAACCTGCTGATGCTGTGTCATGATGAGAAATCCCACTAGACGATTTGTTGCACAAGTGAATCACATCAGAGGTGTCAGCAGAAATAGGTGGACTGAGACAGGCTTGGAATTAACTGACAGTAATGCCACAAGGCGTACCTTATAGGGGTTTCTTGACATTCAGGATAACTCCTGTGCAGGAGGTCTTCAAAGCAAGAAGTCTTTGTAACCACTGATCTACAAAGGAGTCAAACTCCAGGAAGTGGTTGACAGTCTCCTTATTGGATGTCACTCATTCTTGGTAAGGACATTTCCTAAAAGTGCCTTATGAACATAAACCTTTTTGACAAAGAACACATAGGAAAGTTCACAGAGAACTCAGGATCAAAGACGGTCTATAGAAAAAGCATCTGTGTTTACATAGCAAATTCTCTGTAAGTTTCTTCTAACTGGCAGCCATTGATGTAAGGATAGAAATGAACCTATTGGAGCCACAGAAAGTTAGTTATGGAGCTATACATTTTGAAATATTTGGAAGGGCGCTTTTTAGGCTGTTGAACTGCATTGTTTACTAGTCATGTTAGTAACCCGTGGTAAGGCAGTGGAACTTCCTGATGGAAAGAACTATTACTGGGACCTTGACCAGAGTTAGCCTGAGAGTGCTAGGACAACATAATTGATACTTAAGAAGGGCATTTGCCTCGTTTTATGGCTTGTTCATACTTTGACTCACCCTGGACATGTTTGGGGAGTAGGACATAGCAGGAACAATCATATCAATAGAATAAGGTTGTAAACATTGCATTGAGAATAGCCTTTCTAAGTGTGTAGTTCTCTAGCCATTTGATGTCCATATCCCTTTGTCTTTGAAAGGATTAGGTATTTTCTTTCAGGAAGGCTGCCTTCACAAAAGAGTGAGCTGTGATCTCTGGAAGCAAGGTAGTTACTGTGAAAGTACTCAAAGATCTGGGGTTTCAAAGGAACTTGCTCTGAAGGGGATGGCCAGATGAACTCCAGAGCAAGATGCTCTAAATCTTCAGCAGAGGGGTTGGTGTCTCTGTGGAAAGTGCCTGACACTCTATTGCCAGCCCTCAAAAGAACCAGCATCATTAGTGTTTTGGTGTCTGCCTGGGTTCTTGGACAGAGGTGAATTAGAAGCTGGGCCAATTGGGTTGCCTTCCATGATCCTAACCAGGGATCAAAATAGGGAACATAGTTAGACAGCAATGGTACAGGGGGACAATGCTCTGTTGCTAGGCAAGAAAGCACAAGTATATTCACCGTAGATATGGGCAAGTGTGCTGGAGTAATTTTGAAGGAAACTAGTCAAATGCTGCTGGAGGCTGCATCCCTAGCTGCCACACCAAGAATATTTCTTAAGGTATCTAGAACACCAGAATGTTTTATAAAAGGTAGCAAACATAACTCCCTCTACTCCAGCATTATTGTTAGCATGGTCCATAGAAATAATCTTAAACATCTTCTAGAGAATCAACTTTTACCAATGTTGGTATGGCCTGTACTGAGGTTTCCTGGCGAAGATGGGCTACTGACGCTGAGGAAGTGGTAGAAAGCTCCTGCTCCAAGGGGTTGGGGAAAGAGCTTGTGAACCTTCCAGGAACCAGTGAGTGAAGAAGGTAGGAACACATAGAACAAGGTCTGTAAAACAGCCCTGACAGAGATGGCAACCCCAGACTTGAATGCTCAGCTTGGAGCTTGGTCCCAGATGGCACCTGGTGCCTCTTTTGCTTCCTTCTATGGGCCTGCGTTGTGAGGCAGTATTTAGGCTTCACATGAGAGTATCCTATTTTCCTTCTTGCATACAGGGCTTTTCCTTATTGACCTAGAAATGTTCGTATTCTGCACTGGCTACTGCAGCAGCAAAGAAATCCTGACTGCTCAGAAAGACAAGGAATCAGGAGAAGGAAGGGTCTTACAAGTCTGTGACTGATGAGGATGGATGAACACAGGAATACACTAGCTCGACTCCGAAATATAAACCCCCAGGTCACTAGAAGGGGAAGAGACATATGGCCTGATTTAGAGTTTTGTGGACAGGCAAATCATCACAAAAGGGGTGGATATTCTGTACATCTTATTACGGTTTACAGTTTACATTCTAATGCGCTTCTGCAAAACACCCCATCTCCAGTTTCTGTTCTTCATACCTACTGGAATCTTTCCACTGGTACTCCCATCTTGCTGATATGCTCATTCTTAATGCGAACCACAATCAAGACTTCTCTCAAGGAATGCCTCATCTTACAAAGGCATCCAAATCTGCGTCTCCTGCTGTTGGATCTTCTCAGTAAATATGTAAACATTGTACACAACCAGAAGTAGAGATGTACTCACGCGCACCTCCATGCCCAGCTGGCAAGCCAGATTACACCTAGCAAATCCAAAGCTGCAACAAAGTCCTGGTAGTAAAATAAAGATTTGCCCCAGAGTGTCCTTAGGCTTCTGGATGATAAACATCTGATCCCCAGGGGCGTAGCTTGGTCAGTAAGATTGGAGGGTTGTGTGCTTCAGAATTTCCGAGAGTCAGGGTAGCATTTAATGTTTAAATACATTATAGGACAAGCAGGCACATGGGAGGGGCCTAAGGGGCAGTTGAAAGGGAGAGGAATGTGGGTTGGTACGAGAACTAGTAGAGAAAACACAATAATTTGTAAAATATTCAATATTCTGAGGACTTTCAAAACAGAGAGAGGGAGATGGTGTGTGTGCATTTTTGTCTGAGTGTATGTAAAAATCCCTGGTGAAATCCGATTGACATCTCACAATACCCAACTGAAAGCACCTGTACCCAACTATGCATCAGAAAATACATTTAAAAGGGGATGTAACACCCCAAAAACCCTCCTTGAAGCTATGACCCTGCTGATCCCCGACCTTTTACAAGAAGAAAGACTATATAAAATCATGAGAACATTGAGACAGATGTTTGACTCACTGGGAGAATGCCTGTCATCCTTAGTAGATTCCGATTCGAGGACAGATAAGAAACAAAGCAATACTAGTGAAGGAATTATGCCTAAAAAGAATTGGTATACACAAAAATTGATAGGAATTAACACCAGATTGAATAACGTAATAAGGCATTTAAAAGGGGTTCAAAGTCAATGCAATTGGAATTAAAAACACAGCATAATACAAAGAAAATTTTAGGAAAACAAAACATCAATAATGGGCATTTACTCATGGCTCTAAGGAACTCTGGTGATTAATTAGATCTCTAGGAACAATCAGAATTAGAGCAAAATAACATCACTGCTGATACCTGGACACAATATATGTTTGATCTATACTATGACCAACAAGCAGACAAAGACGTTCAAATGGATTTTTACCACACATGTTACAGAATTACAGACAAAGGGGGTTATTACAACTTTGGAGGAGGTGTTAATCCGTCCCAAAAGTGACGGTAAAGTGATGGATATACCACCAGCAGTATTATGAGTTCCATAGGATATAATGGACTCGTAATACGGCTGGTGGTAAATCCGTCACTTTTCCGTCACTTTTGGGACGGATTAACACCTCCTCCAAAGTTGTAATAACCCCCAAAATGATCAAATGTGCTGTAGATGGATTCAGAGCATCCAGCGCCCCGGGGCTAAATGGCATAAAAATTACCTTGAGTTTTGTAATCAATAATGAAGGCAAATACTATCTCAGAGACATCGAGGGGGGGATCTGACATTCGATTTATAAAAAAAGGAACTTATAGGACCCACAAAACTACAGAGCAATAGCTTTACTGGACATATATATTAATACATTTGCTCACAGACGCCTCACCGAACTTGAGGACTAGTTAGGAGGCACTAATACATCCTTACATCAAACTAGGATGAGACAGGGATGTGAGGCCCTTGACAGCATTAGGGCCATGGATCTGACTGCACAGAAAGTGGTTGCTTAAGAAGTACCATTATATATGCATGCTATCATGATTTTAGTGCCGCCTTTGACAGAGTAAACAGAACTCTCCTCTGGGGGAAATTAACAGTGTGGAGCACACCACCAACCTTATTAAAAGCAATTGGACTCTTGAATACCTATACATGAGTTAGAATAAAATTTGAGAATGGATCAGTCAGAAAAGCTATATAAATTGTGGCCTCTTATTCAACTTTTACAAAGCTGATCTGACATAAAAATTTACAAAGGCAAGAGCCTTCTCTCCCAAACTAAGCAACACACAAATGGCAGCACTTCAATGAGCTGATGACTTGTGCGTTTAGACCACTGGACTTAAGTCCTCGCCTAATGTCCTAAGTGAACACTTACAATGGCCGTCAAATAAAAGTGAAAAAAGACATGATTCTGATATTTGGAAAAAGTTACTATATCAGGAGCTGGAAGATCGGAGGGAAATGTCATGACCAAGCAGACTCATATCAATACCTGGGTGTTTGGTAAACCACACCTTGGGTCACATTTGTCAAATTAAAGCCATAAAATACAGGGTCAGGTACTTACAATAATAACTTAGGTGCTAGTGCACTAAATTAAAGACTGGAAGGACCGTTTCGGAGGTATTTAAAGCAAAAATGTCATCTGGTCATTACATATGGATCACCAGCTTACAGGGTAAAACTACATAAGGATCCGGAACAGACACTATGGGGGTTATTACAACTTTGGAGGAGGTGTTAATCCGTCCCAAAAGTGACGGTAAAGTGACGGATATACCACCAGCCATATTACGAGTCCATTATATCCTATGGAACTCGTAATACGACTGGTGGTATATCAGTCACTTTACCGTCACTTTTGGGACTGATTAACACCTCCTCCAAAGTTGTAATAACCCCCTTAGCGTCGTAATCAGAAATGTTTTTGGCCTATCAAACAGCACTCCTGTATGCCACCTGAGACTAGAAGTTGGTCTCGTGAAAATTAGCTAGATTTTGTGCGAGTTATGAACATTAAAAAACTAATTTGGAAGGAGCTATGAAACCTACCTAATATCCACTCTGCAAACACCCTTTTGAACCTAAATTCAATTTTCAGCATACTGGGACTGACAGACGAATGATGAAATAACATGGACTATAGCTTATTCAAAACAAAGGACCAACATTTAACAATCACATCCTCATCTGGGGACAATTTAATTATGGGAGCTTTGTAAACTGAAAAGGGGAAAAGACTTTGGGCCTGATTAAGATTTCAGCGGATGGGTTACTCAGTCACAGGATTATATTTTGGCAGACAGGATATCTGTCACCGTTGTGGAGGAGCAACCAGTCTGCTAAAATCTAACCCAGGCCCTTGCTGCCATTACTTTCCCAATTATCACCCAAGATTTGTTTGAAAATTAATCTCAAACCAGCAATGTTGCACAGGCTTCGGATACAGGGCAGTATATCTAATACACAGAATGTGCTCATGCCCAGTCCCGCTGACCCTATACAGGCAACTCCACTGACCATGGTAAATATGCCCGGGAATCCTCACCATTAATGAAACAAGAGGTGCATGATTGTTGGGCTATGATGCTCGATTAACATGCAAACTAGTATTTCTGGGCCTATCAGTAAATTAACTTGCAAATGCTAACATATTGTTGCATGTGTTTAATTGCCAATTGATTTAAAAGTAATGCAGACTGCGAGATATTATTATCCCTCAGATTCATCAAGTCCAAAAGTATGTGCTAGAACCAAGGGATTTGGAATCTATCCTTCACAAAGATGATTGATTTGAAGCCAGATAGCATTGATGATTGTGAATGGTCCTTCCTCAGATTCTCATCCTTGCTTTCAAGTTACATTAAGTACACGTCAACATTTAATGAGTATGCTACTTTGATTGTTCTGTATTGGTTATAACTGACTACACAATACACAATTGGATTTGACTGTGGGCTTTGCCTTAGCTGTTCCAGAAGCTGCTAAAATGTGCTTTGTTTGCCCAGCGAGGGTAACCTGCAGACGTGTTGAAGAGGGTCTTTCACCTGGCACTTCTCACAGACTGAAGAGGTGCCCCGTGCCATGTCCAGCTTCTAAACCCTGTACCTATTTCTTGAGTCTTCTCAAAAGGAAATTCAAACAGCTTCTCAGGCATGGTGTCTACTTTGCTCTCTGCGCCAAACCAGCAGTTCTTCCGAGACCTCGCCTAGTGGTCACACAAGTGCATGCAGGTCACCCGCTGAATGCTGCTGAGGGCACAGCATGGACACGTCAAATACGGAGAAAAAAGAACCATAACAGAAAGAATCCTATGACAACATCCTCGATATTTCTCCTCTCAGAGAACAGCCCGGGGCCCCAGGCCTCACACTTGTTGGGGCCCTACTCTCCAGTTACAAGTTAGTTTTAAACAAGTAAACAGATGGCCTGGCCAGTTCTTTGTTGATGAAGCTTAGAAAGAACACCCCTATATGGCAGCAAAAGCTGTGTTTTCTCTTTCCATAGCCACTGCCCTTTTTTCAGTAGAAACTGCTCCTTACAAAATAGAGGGCCAAAAGGTTGTGGCCCCTGGCACCACAAAAGCTTCTGATATGCCTAAGAATAGCTGAATGTAAAAGAAGGTGGTTCCCTATCACACCAATTAGTAAAAAGCAAATTGAAAATCCTGCATGCCTACACAGGGGAAGCATGAGCTATGCCAGCCATGCAAACCGCTTTGCTGGCAGCACGGGGCAGTTTCAGGTGTAGCCATCATGTCAGTGGCATAACAAAACTTGAGTGCCCCCCTTGCAAACTACATGGAGGGGCCTCCTTCAGATTCACTCAGGAACTGTCCAGCCAGAGCACTGTGCTGAGGGGACCCCCTGAAGCTTCCCCCCCTCCCTCACTGTGCGGGCTGCGGGGCCTTTGTTACGCCACTGCATCATGTCGCAGAGTATCTACAGTTTCTAAATAAGAGAAACGCTTGACATAGCAACACCTAACGTTAAGCAAAATAATAGGGTTCAAGAAAATATCATAAAAACATTCAACAAATAAATACAAATTTCGATCAGATATGGAAGATGTCCATGTCCAATGTTCTAGACTATTTATCATCTGATATAAATAAATGTCTAAATAACACACAAACACGGGCAAGAGGATCCAGGTAATCTGGGACAAATGCATAGGTAACACATTAACTGTTGTAGACTACCAAAACAAGGTCAGTGATAGAAAAGTGAAAAGAACTTTGGCAGGCTTCTGTTACAAAATGAAGCAACCATGTAGCGCATAGACAACCTTTGACTTCATCAAGTTGCTTGGGTTAGAATTCATAGATTCACTGGCACCGCAGCAATGGAATTCGCCGAACAACTGTACTAAGTTAGGAGTTAGGTGATATCACACCATTCCATCATAATCTGTAATAAAAAGTGTTAAAAATGACATTTATTCAAATAAGTACATTGCAGCATGCCAGTGCAAATGTGATCCTCCTACAATAGAATGTGCGAACCCTGAATCATTGTACCAAGAATACATACATGTGCAGGCGAGGTGCAAGCACTTTTTCAGCACAGATTCCACTAATTACAGTGCTCTGGTCTGGTGACATACTTTAATCTTTCCTCCAGCTGAGATCAGCTAGGGTGACCACCTCACTCTAGATGATTCCAGATACTGTCTCCAGTCCTGAGCTTTCCACCTACAAACCACTGATTTCAGGTGTGTTAATTGTTGTATCCTGGCAACCCAGTGTAGAATCACCATAGCTACTTCTGCTTTGTGCCAGGATTCCAGGCAGTTGGAGGCTGGACGCTGGCAGAGAGGGCTGCACTGGTGTACTGACAGGGGTTGTATCGTAACTGCATAATAAACGCTTGAAGTTACTGTGCACCCAATTCTTTCCAAAATTAATCTAATCTGATTGATAGGATATTTTGAGTGTAAACTTGCCTATAGAGAAGAAGCACGTGTGTATATTGTTAAACAAGGGAAAGCCCTTCTGGGGTGAAGGGAACAAAAAGCCCTGAGGATTATTTTAAACCCTAATCATCCTGATCAAGTGTTGTTAACTAAGGACAATGAGAAAGATAAGTGGAGTGCAAAATTTCCAGGATTGTTTACAGACAAATTAGGGTGTTTACGTAAATGTGAGCATCGCATAGTTTTAAAGTCAAGGAGTATACCCAAGGTACATAAAGTGAGGAATGTACCGTTTGCGTTGAGATCACAGTTGAAAGGAGAATTAGACAGGTTATGTAAAGCCCAGGTTATTGAACGTATAGCATCATCAGAATGGCTTGGTCCCATCGTTCTAGCACGCAAACCAAATGGCAAATTGCGAATGTGCACTGATTTGAGGGATCTCAACAAAAGTATTTGAGTGGATCGACACCCGTTACCACATATAAGTGAGTTATTATCCAGTGTAAAGATTGCTAATTATTTTTCTTCAATAGATTTGTCGAATGCTTCTCATCAAATTTGTTTACATTCTGAGTCCAAACATCTTACATCATTCATTACTCCCGAGGGGGCATTTCAATGTGTACGCATGCCATTTGGTTTGGCATTCGCATCATCAGTTTTTCAAAGGAACAACATCTAAAAAAGCATATGTGGTATTTCAAGATGATATTTTGGTATGGGGTGCAGATATGTCGGATCATGATGCCGTATTATATGAGGTGTTATAGAAACTGCAGGATGCTGGGCTTACTATTAGTGTTGAAAAATGTAAGTCTGGGGTAAAACAAATAGATTATTTGGGGGACACGTTATCAGGAGAAGGAGTGAAGCCTAAGAAGAAATTATTGGATGCTATAGAAAAGGCACCGCCTCCAGCTGACAAGGAACAGTTACGTTCTTTTCTGGGACTGGCAGAATATTATTCAAAGTTTGTGCGACAATTTGCAGAAAAGATTCATGTATTGAGAGATCTCATGAAAATATCGGTTAAATTTGTTTAGTCACAAGAATGTCAGCAAACGTTTGAGTACATAAAACATGAAATTGTGAATGCTGTAGCACTAAAACCATTTGATCCTCGTGATAAGACAATTATTGTGGTTGATGCTAGTGTGCATGGTTTGGGAGCAGTTCTCATGCAGAGGACTTACGTACCATACTACTAAAGGGGCAAGTAAGGCTACACCTAGAATAGCTAAGTGGTTATACCGGTTGCAGGAGTACAACTTTGAGCTGGTGTATATGCCTGGGATTAATAATGCGCATGCAGACTGTTTATCACGGCTTCCTTTACAAAAATATATAGATGATAATGACATCCAGGATGGTGAAGAGTGGTTGGTGGCCAGTATAAATTAATCGAGTGGGGGGTGCCATTGATATAGAAGATTGGAAGCAGGCCATAAAGGATGATGAAATCTTCAGCACAATTTGTCAACATTTGTGAAACAATGTCAAAGCATACAAAAAGGAAAAAAAAAAATGTTTTGTGAATATAATAGGATTTGGTCTGAATTGTCCGTAATAGATGGAATTCTATGGAGAGGTGAGAGGTTAGTAGTGCCTATGAAATTGAGGAATAGATTGTTCGAAATACTTCATGAGGGTCATGGACGAATGTCTGGCATGAAGATGTGGATTTTTGGTGGCCAGGAATGGACAGATAGAGAGAAGTGTACATAATTGTGTTACATGTATGTTCAGCAACAAGTCTCATGTATCTGAGGAATCTCCCATATCGTATATTAAATTGCCGGAAAAAACATGGCAAAGAGTGGCCATGGATATTTGTGGACCGTTTTTTGCCAAAGGAATTGAGAATAAGTATGCTGTTGTATTAGTGGACTATTTTTCTAAATGGCCAGAAGTAGTTTTTCTGAAGGAGGTAAAGGTTAGTAACATTATAGGGTTTTGTGGGGAAGTTTTTCATAGGGAGGGTTATCCAGAGTGTGTGGTGACAGATAATGGTCCGCAGTTTATTGCTGAGCAATTTAAAAAGTATGTTAAGGATGCAGGGGTGAGTCAGTACACAACTGCCGTGTATAATCACAGGGAAAATGGTCTTGTCGAAAGATTCAACCGTGTGTTGAAGGAGTGTGTTCAATTGGCTGATGAGCAGGGTTATGATTGCAAGAAAGCTGTCAAAGAAATGATTTTGGGTTATCGAAATACACCTC
Source organism: Pleurodeles waltl (assembly GCF_031143425.1). Classification (NCBI taxonomy): domain Eukaryota; kingdom Metazoa; phylum Chordata; class Amphibia; order Caudata; family Salamandridae; genus Pleurodeles; species Pleurodeles waltl. Next base: position 1,281,591,356 of record NC_090437.1, read on the forward strand.
ACTTTGTCACTAAAGAGACACCTTTTTTTATTGAAGGGAAGGACTGCAGGTACCAAACTAACACCTGCATGGATGTATAAATCTGTTGTAAAAGAAAAATAGAAAGAGAGGATATCATGGTTAATGTAGGGGAATATCAAAGCAAGTATGTGAAAAGGCACAATGACCGTGTGAGGAACAGAGTTCACAAGTTTAAAAGTGGTGATTGGGTAAGAACGTTTTTAATGTATGGTCAAAGACACAGATTATCGAAATGGTCTAAGCCGAAACAAGTTAAGGAAGTGATAGGTAACAATGCATTGATGGGAAGAAATGGAATGTACGTAAATTAACACAGTGTAACAAACTGGAACATAATATTGGTTGTGGTGAAAAGTCAAAAATTGATGTTGATAATACGAAAAGAAAAGAACAAATTAATACCAAACCTGTGTGGTTAAAAGATTTTATTTGTAAAGTTATGTTCATATTTACATAGCAATGTGAAGTTCTTGTTGTATCATTTTTGTTAGTGATATATATATATATATCTTTGGTGTTTTATCATAAAGGAGGGAGATGTGTTGTATCCTGGCAACCCAGTGTGGAATCACCATAGCTACTTCTGCTTTGTGCCAGGATTCCAGCCTCCACAGAGAGGGCTGCACTGGTGTACTGACAGGGGTTGTATCGTAACTGCATAATAAACGCTTGAAGTTACTGTGGACCCAATTCTTTCCAAAATTAATCTAATTGGTTCAGTTGAAGCAAAACAAGGCTACAACAGGCAGAACTCATCAGGTCATCATACAACAAAGTTCAGGACTCTACAGAGTGTCCCTAATGACATGGAGCAAGGCAGCCACCTTGGATCATCTATCTATAAACTCTAGATGCTCTGCCCCAGGGTGAGTATGGTCTCAGACTCCACCAAAGTCATGATATACAGATATTCAATACTAGGCACAGTATAGTGTCTCTTCCTATGACTGTAAGAAGTTTAAAACAATACTACTCCTTTAAGAATTGTATTTTAAAAGTCGAAATTGAACTGTTCTTTGGCAGTTCTTTCTGCCCCTAGTGCTTTCCAAGTATAATTTGTGCAGGTGAAAATGAAATAAATAAAAGGGCCCTTGGAAGAAATAGATGGAAGTGTTATTTTGAAAGTATTCATCTCCCCAAAACAAAAAAAAACTATTTGATACACCCCTAAGTAGGCTGACAGGGACAGCTTCATATACCTCACAGAGCTCATATAGTCCACATGGTGGAGCAATGAATGAGCTCAGCCATTCACCAAATTCATCAGCCATTCACTGATTGTAACTGTCTTCATACATATTTCGATGGTGTAGCAGCGAAATGAGTCCAGGTAGGAAAAGAAGTCATCCTTTGCTTCCATGTATTTTGTTATTTGTGTAAATACGTCTATGGATCCACCTTTATCTACTCTTTCATTTCGATGCTCAGACAAGATAAAACATGATAATCAATCAATCACATATTTGTAAAGCGCAGCTAATCACCCAATAGGGAATCCAGGCACTAGCAGATCCCAGCTCATTTGAATAGCCAGGTCTTGGGGCTCTTCAGAATTACGGAAGTGAGGTGATGGTCCGGAGTTGCATGGGGAGGCTGTTCCAGGTCTTTGTTGCGATGTGGTAGAAGAAACGTTCTCCACTTCTGCTTCAGTAGATGTGGGGAATATGGGCAAGAGAAGGGGAGGCAGAGCAAAGTCTTCTAGATGGTTGGTGGAAGTTCAGACGGTGGTTAATATAGGTGGGTCATTGGTTGTGTAGAGCTTTGTGTGTGAATGTCAACAGCTTGAACTGGCATCTCTTCTGTATAGGGAGGCAGTGAAGTTGCCTGAGGTAGAGTGATGTGGGCTCGTCAGGGAAGGTTGAGCATGACTCTGGCTGCAGCGTTGAACATGAGTCTGGCTTCAGCATTCTGAATGGTCTGAAGTTTCTGTAGGAGGTGTGTGGCGATTTCTAAGTAGAGAGCATTGCTGTAGTCCCATTGGCTGTTGATGAGAGCTTGTGTCACAGTGAGTTTGGTGTGCAGGGGTAGCCACTTGAAGATCTTACATAGCATGCGCAGAGTGAGGAAGCAGGCAGATAAGACAGTGTTGATCTGTGATTTCATGGTGAGTTTGTTAATGATGATTCCAAGGTCTCTGGCATGTCTGGAGTGTGTAGGTGATGGTCCTAGGTTTGGCGGTCACCAGGAGTCGTTCCATTGGTTGCTGTGTTGCCAATGATGAGTACTCCTGCCTTGTCCGTGTTCAGCTGCAGGCAACTGTTCTTCATCCAGTCTGCAAAGCTTACAATGCATCTCTGAAAGTTGGCCCTGGTGGTGTCAGTGAGTGAGAGGATGAGTTGGGTGTTGTCAGCGTAGGAGATTAAGTTGAGGCTGTGGGATCTGAAGATGTTAGCCAGTGGGGTCATACATGCATTGAAGAGTGTGGGGCTGAGCCCCTGGGGATACCACAGGGAACTTCTCAAGTTCGGGAATGAAAGTTGGGACGCGGATCCTCTGTCTTCTGCCAGAGAGGAAAGAGGCGATCCATCTGACAGCGTTCACTTGGATATTGAGATGCTAGATTCTTTTGATAAGTGTGTGGTGGGATATAGTGTCAAAGACTGCTGAGAGGTCGATCAGGACCAGAGATATGGTTTCTCCACGGTCAAGGTGGGTTCGGATGTTGTCTGTGGTTGCGTTCAGGGCAGTCTTGTGCTGTGATTGCTGCGGAGGCCGAATTGGGAGGTGTCAAGTAGCTGGTTCTGCTCCAAGTGTGTTATGAGTTGTTTCTTGATTAACTTTTCCAGTACCTTGGCTGGGAATAGGAGCATGAGATTGGCTGTTAGGTTCTGCTATTTCATGTATCGTTTTAACAGTACTTACGATTCAGAGGAGCCGATGGCATGAAACAGTGATGGATGGAAGACTGGCCTCTAGGGGATAAAGTTCCAGACAGGCCAGTGGTTCTGAAAGGCCAGTAGGTGGGGCAGGATCAGTCACATGCCAGATGCACCTCTGTACATTTCATAAAGGCACAGTTCAATGTCTGCTTTGGTGAGTTATGAACAATTACATTTTGCTGCATTCTCGTCTCTAGCAACATGGCCATTTAACCCCTTCTGTGCCCAGGACGTAATGGTTACGTCCTGAGGCACAGTGCTGCTGTGCCCAGGACGTAACCATTACGTCCTGTGCACAGAGCCCAGAGGGAGCACTCTCGCTCCCTCTGTGGGGTTCCCCCCCACCCCCCCAAGTCAGGGATGGAAGGGGAAGCCCTTCCCCTCCCACCCCCGACCCCCCCCAACCCCCCCTGTGACGTCAGCGCGCGAGCGCGCGCTGATTAGTCACAGGGTCTCCCCCATCGCGCTGGAAGCAGAGCTTCCAGCGCGATTGAAAAAGAAATGCTTTTGCATTTCTTTTTCAATCCCATGGGGGAGGCCCCGAGAGGCTTCAAAGGGAAGGAAATGTATTTCCTTCCCTTTGAAGTCTCTCACAGGTTTCAAAAGCCGGATTGCTTGCAATCCGGCTTTTGAAACCCCACTAGACACCAGGGATTTTTTTTTTTTTCTTGAAATTGGCAAAAGGGAGCGACCCCTTGGGCAAGGGTCGCTCCCAGGGGGGCATTTTTTTAGGAAGGCCTTTTCTGCCCCCCCTGGGGGCAGATTGGCCTATTATTAGGCCGATCTGCCCCCAGGGGGGGCAGAAACCTCTAGGCACCAGGGACCATTTTTTTTTTTTTTTTGTGATGAATTCTTTTTTTTTAGGTGGGGAGCGATCCCTTAGGCAAGGGTCGCTCCCCTACGGGGCAATATATATTTAGGCCATTTCTGCCCCCCTTGGGGGCAGATTGGCCTATTTTGATAAGGCCAATCTGCCCCCAAGGGGGGCAGAAACCATTAGACACCAGGGAGTTTGTTTTTGCGCGCGAATGTCACGCAACAAAGCGACCCCTTTGGCAAGGGTCGCTCCCAGGGGGGGCAATTTTTTGGGAAGGCCTTTTCTGCCCCCCCTGGGGGCAGATCGGCCTATTATTAGGCCGATCTGCCCCCAGGGGGGGAAGAAACCTCTAGGCGCCAGGGCAAATTTTTTTTTTGTGTTTTTTTTTTTTGTTCTTATTTTTTTTTTTAGAGATGGGGAGCGACCCATCAGGCAAGGGTCGCTCCCCTGGGGGGCAAATTGTATTTAGACCATTTCTGCCCCCCTGGGGGCAGATTGGCCGATTTTAGGTCAATCTGCCCCCAAGGGTGCAGAAACCACTAGGCACCGGGGATTTGTTTTTTGGCGCCAATGTCACGCAGGGGGAGCGACCCCGTAGGCAAGGGTCGCTCCCGGGGGGGGGGTGGGGGGGCAAATTTATTTTAGGCCATTTCTGCCCCCCCGGGGGACAGATCGGCCTATTTTTAGGCCGAACTGCCACCGGGGGGGGGGGCAGAACACTCTAGGCGCCAGGGCAATTTTTTTTGTGTGTTTTTTTTTTGTTGTTTCTTTTTTTAGAGATGGGGAGCGACCCATCAGGCAAGTGTCGCTCCCCTGGGGGGGCAAATTGTATTTAGACCATTTCTGCCCCCCTGGGGGCAGATTGGCCAATTTTAGGTCAATCTGCCCCCTAGGGGGCAGAAACCACTAGGCACCGGGGATTTGTTTTTTGGCGCCAATGTCACGCAGGGGGAGCGACCCCGTAGGCAAGGGTCGCTCCCGGGGGGGGGGGGGGGGGTTGGGGGGGCAAATTTATTTTAGGCCATTTCTGCCCCCCCGGGGGACAGATCGGCCTATTTTTAGGCCGAACTGCCCCCGGGGGGGGGGCAGAACACTCTAGGCGCCAGGGCAATTTTTTTTGTGTGTTTTTTTTTTTTTGTTGTTTCTTTTTTTAGAGATGGGGAGCGACCCATCAGGCAAGGGTCGCTCCCCTGGGGGGGCAAATTGTATTTAGACCATTTCTGCCCCCCTGGGGGCAGATTGGCCAATTTTAGGTCAATCTGCCCCCTAGGGGGCAGAAACCACTAGGCACCGGGGATTTGTTTTTTGGCGCCAATGTCACGCAGGGGGAGCGACCCCGTAGGCAAGGGTCGCTCCCGGGGGGGGGGGTGGAGGTTGGGGGGGCAAATTTATTTTAGGCCATTTCTGCCCCCCCGGGGGACAGATCGGCCTATTATTAGGCCGAACTGCCCCCGGGGGTGGGGCAGAACACTCTAGGCGCCAGGGCAATTTTTTTTTTGTGTTTTTTTTTTTTTTGTTTCTTTTTTTAGAGATGGGGAGCGACCCATCAGGCAAGGGTCGCTCCCCTGGGGGGGCAAATTGTATTTAGACCATTTCTGCCCCCCTGGGGGCAGATTGGCTAATTTTAGGTCAATCTGCCCCCAAGGGGGCAGAAACCACTAGGCACCGGGGATTTGTTTTTTGGCGCCAATGTCACGCAGGGGGAGCGACCCCGTAGGCAAGGGTCGCTCCCGGGGGGGGGGTGGGGGTTGGGGGGGCAAATTTATTTTAGGCCATTTCTGCCCCACCGGGGGACAGATCCGCCTATTATTAGGCCGAACTGCCCCCGGGGGGGGGCAGAACACTCTAGGCGCCAGGGCAATTTTTTTTTTGTGTTTTTTTTTTTTTTTGTTTCTTTTTTTAGAGATGGGGAGCGACCCATCAGGCAAGGGTCGCTCCCCTGGGGGGGCAAATTGTATTTAGACCATTTCTGCCCCCCTGGGGGCAGATTGGCTAATTTTAGGTCAATCTGCCCCCAAGGGGGCAGAAACCACTAGGCACCGGGGATTTGTTTTTTGGCGCCAATGTCACGCAGGGGGAGCGACCCCGTAGGCAAGGGTCGCTCCCGGGGGGGGGGTGGGGGTTGGGGGGGCAAATTTATTTTAGGCCATTTCTGCCCCCCCGGGGGACAGATCGGCCTATTATTAGGCCGAACTGCCCCCCGGGGGGGGGGCAGAACACTCTAGGCACCAGGGCAATTTTTTTTTTGTGTGTTTTTTTTTTTGTTGTTTCTTTTTTTAGAGATGGGGAGCGACCCATCAGGCAAGGGTCGCTCCCCTGGGGGGGCAAATTGTATTTAGACCATTTCTGCCCCCCTGGGGGCAGATTGGCTAATTTTAGGTCAATCTGCCCCCAAGGGGGCAGAAACCACTAGGCACCGGGGATTTGTTTTTTGGCGCCAATGTCACGCAGGGGGAGCGACCCCGTGGGCAAGGGTCGCTCCCGGGGGGGGGATGGGGGTTGGGGGGGCAAATTTATTTTAGGCCATTTCTGCCCCCCCGGGGGACAGATCGGCCTATTATTAGGCCGAACTGCCCCCGGGGGGGGGGGGGGCAGAACACTCTAGGCACCAGGGCAATTTTTTTTTTGTGTTTTTTTTTTTTTGTTGTTTCTTTTTTTAGAGATGGGGAGCGACCCATCAGGCAGGGGTCGCTCCCCTGGGGGGGGCAAATTGTATTTAGACCATTTCTGCCCCCATGGGGGCAGATTGGCCAATTTTAGGTCAATCTGCCCCCAAGGGGGCAGAAACCACTAGGCACCGGGGATTTGTTTTTTGGCGCCAATGTCACGCAGGGGGAGCGACCCCGTAGGGAAGGGTCGCTCCCGGGGGGGGGGGATGGGGGTTGGGGGGGCAAATTTATTTTAGGCCATTTCTGCCCCCCCGGGGGACAGATCGGCCTATTATTAGGCCGAACTGCCCCTGGGGGGGGGCAGAACACTCTAGGCACCAGGGCAATTTTTTTTTGTGTTTTTATTTTTTTGTTGTTTCTTTTTTTAGAGATGGGGAGCGACCCATCAGGCAAGGGTCGCTCCCCTGGGGGGGCAAATTGTATTTAGACCATTTCTGCCCCCCTGGGGGCAGATTGGCTGAGTTTAGGTCAACCTGCCCCCAAGGGGGCAGAAACCACTAGGCACCGGGGATTTGTTTTTTGGTGCCAATGTCACGCAGGGGGAGCGACCCCGTAGGCAAGGGTCGCTCCCGGCGGGGGAGGGTGGGGGTTGGGGGGGCAAATTTATTTTAGGGCATTTCTGCCCCCCCCCCCCTGGTGCCGGCTGAGCTACAGGCCAAACACCACAGGTAGGCACCTTGCAAAAAACACCTCTGTTTTCTGTGAAAAAATATGTTGTGTCCACGTTGTGTTTTGGGCCATTTCCTTTTGTGGGCGCTAGGCCTACCCACAGAAGTGATGTACCATTTTTATCGAGAGACTTAGGGGAACGCTGGGTGGAAGGAAATTTGTGGCTCCTCTCAGATTCCAGAACTTTCTGTCACCGAAATGAGAGGAAAAAGTGTTTTTTGGGCCAAATTTTGATGTTTGCAAAGGATTCTGGGTAACATAACCTGGTCAGAGCCCCGCAAGTCACCCCATCTTGGATTCCCCTGGGTTTCTAGTTTTCAAAAATGCACGGGTTTGCTAGGTTTCCTCAGGTGTCGGCTGAGCTACAGGCCAAAATCCACAGGTAGGCACTGCTTTTTATAAAAAAATGTGATGTGTCCACGTTGTGTTTTGGGCCCTTTCCTTTCGTGGGCGCTAGTCCTACCCACACAAGTGAGGTATCATTTTTATCGGGAGACTTGGGGGAACGCTGGGTAGAAGGAAATTTGTGGCTCCTCTCAGATTCCAGAACTTTCTGCCACAGAAATGTGAGTAACATGTGTTTTTTTAGCCAAATTTTGAGGTTTGAAAAGGATTCTGGGTAACAGAACCTGGTCCGAGCCCCGCAAGTCACCCCTCCTTGGATTCCCCTAGGTCTCTAGTTTTCAGAAATGCACAGGTTTGGTAGGTTTCCCTAGGTGCCGGCTGAGCTAGAGGCCAAAATCTACAGGTAGGCACTTCGCAAAAAACACCTCTGTTTTTTTCCAAAATTTAGGATGTGTCCACGTTGCGCTTTGGGGTGTTTCCTGTCGCCGGCGCTAGGCCTACCCACGCAAGTGAGGTATAATTTTTATCGGGAGACTTGGGGGAACGCTGGGTGGAAGGAAATTTGTAGCTCCTCTCAGATTCCAGAACTTTCTGCCACAGAAATGTGAGGGACATGTGTTTTTTTAGCCAAATTTTGAGGTTTGCAAAGGATTCTGGGTAACAGAACCTGGTGCGAGCCCCGCAAGTCACCCCTCCTTGGATTCCCCTAGGTCTCTAGTTTTCAGAAATGCACAGGTTTGGTAGGTTTCCCTAGGTGCCGGCTGAGCTAGAGGCCAAAATCTACAGGTAGGCACTTCGCAAAAAACACCTCTGTTTTTTTCCAAAATTTAGGATGTGTCCACGTTGCGCTTTGGGGTGTTTCCTGTCGCCGGCGCTAGGCCTACCCACGCAAGTGAGGTATCATTTTTATCGGGAGACTTGGGGGAACCTGGGTAGAAGGAAATTTGTGGCTCCTCTCAGATTCCAGAACTTTCTGCCACAGAAATGTGAGTAACATGTGTATTTTTAGCCAAATTTTGAGGTTTGCAAAGGATTCTGGGTAACAGAACCTGGTCCGAGCCCCGCAAGTCACCCCTCCTTGGATTCCCCTAGGTCTCTAGTTTTCAGAAATGCACAGGTTTGGTAGGTTTCCCTAGGTGCCGGCTGAGCTAGAGGCCAAAATCTACAGGTAGGCACTTTGCAAAAAACACCTCTGTTTTTTTCCAAAATTTAGGATGTGTCCACGTTGCGCTTTGGGGTGTTTCCTGTCGCCGGCGCTAGGCCTACCCACGCAAGTGAGGTATCATTTTTATCGGGAGACTTGGGGGAACACTGGGTGGAAGGAAATTTGTAGCTCCTCTCAGATTCCAGAACTTTCTGCCACAGAAATGTGAGGGACATGTGTTTTTTTAGCCAAATTTTGAGGTTTGCAAAGGATTCTGGGTAACAGAACCTGGTCCGAGCCACACAAGTCACCCCTCCTTGGATTCCCCTAGGTCTCTAGTTTTCAGAAATGTACAGGTTTGGTAGGTTTCCCTAGGTGGCGGCTGAGCTAGAGGCCAAAATCTACAGGTAGTCACTTTGCTAAAAACAGCTCTGTTTTCTGTGATGTGTCCACGTTGTGTTTTGGGGCATATCCTGTCGCGGGCGCTAGGCCTACCCACACAAGTGAGGTATCATTTTTATCGGGAGACGTGGGGGAACGCTGGGTGGAAGGAAATTTGTGGCTCCTCTCAGATTCCAGAACTTTCTGCCACAGAAATGTGAGGAACATGTGTTTTTTTAGCCAAATTTTGAGGTTTGCAAAGGATTCTGGGTAACAGAACCTGGTCCGAGCCACACAAGTCACCCCTCCTTGGATTCCCCTAGGTCTCTAGTTTTCAGAAATGTACAGGTTTGGTAGGTTTCCCTAGGTGCCGGCTGAGCTAGAGGCCAAAATCTACAGGTAGTCACTTTGCTAAAAACAGCTCTGTTTTCTGTGATATGTCCACGTTGTGTTTTGGGGCATATCCTGTCGCGGGCGCTAGGCCTACCCACACAAGTGAGGTATCATTTTTATCGGGAGACGTGGGGGAACGCTGGGTGGAAGGAAATTTGTGGCTCCTCTCAGATTCCAGAACTTTCTGCCACAGAAATGTGAGGAACATGTGTTTTTTTAGCCAAATTTTGAGATTTGCAAAGGATTCTGGGTAACAGAACCTGGTCCGAGCCCCGCAAGTCACCCCTCCTTGGATTCCCCTAGGTCTCTAGTTTTCAGAAATGCACAGGTTTGGTAGGTTTCCCTAGGTGGCGGCTGAGCTAGAGGCCAAAATCTACAGGTAGTCACTTTGCTAAAAACAGCTCTGTTTTCTGTGATATGTCCACGTTGTGTTTTGGGGCATATCCTGTCGCGGGCGCTAGGCCTACCCACACAAGTGAGGTATCATTTTTATCGGGAGACGTGGGGGAACGCTGGGTGGAAGGAAATTTGTGGCTCCTCTCAGATTCCAGAACTTTCTGCCACAGAAATGTGAGGAACATGTGTTTTTTTAGCCAAATTTTGAGATTTGCAAAGGATTCTGGGTAACAGAACCTGGTCCGAGCCCCGCAAGTCACCCCTCCTTGGATTCCCCTAGGTCTCTAGTTTTCAGAAATGCACAGGTTTGGTAGGTTTCCCTAGATGGCGGCTGAGCTAGAGGCCAAAATCTACAGGTAGTCACTTTGCTAAAAACAGCTCTGTTTTCTGTGATATGTCCACGTTGTGTTTTGGGGCATATCCTGTCGCGGGCGCTAGGCCTACCCACACAAGTGAGGTATCATTTTTATCGGGAGACATGGGGGAACGCTGGGTGGAAGGAAATTTGTGGCTCCTCTCAGATTCCAGAACTTTCTGCCACAGAAATGTGAGGAACATGTGTTTTTTTAGCCAAATTTTGAGGTTTGCAAAGGATTCTGGGTAATAGAACCTGGTCCGAGCCCCGCAAGTCACCCCTCCTTGGATTCCCCTAGGTCTCTAGTTTTCAGAAATGCACAGGTTTGGTAGGTTTCCCTAGGTGGCGGCTGAGCTAGAGGCCAAAATCTACAGGTAGTCACTTTGCTAAAAACAGCTCTGTTTTCTGTGATATGTCCACGTTGTGTTTTGGGGCATATCCTGTCGCGGGCGCTAGGCCTACCCACACAAGTGAGGTATCATTTTTATCGGGAGACGTGGGGGAACGCTGGGTGGAAGGAAATTTGTGGCTCCTCTCAGATTCCAGAACTTTCTGCCACAGAAATGTGAGGAACATGTGTTTTTTTAGCCAAATTTTGAGGTTTGCAAAGGATTCTGGGTAACAGAACCTGGTCCGAGCCCCGCAAGTCACCCCTCCTTGGATTCCCCTAGGTCTCTAGTTTTCAGAAATGCACAGGTTTGGTAGGTTTCCCTAGGTGGCGGCTGAGCTAGAGGCCAAAATCTACAGGTAGTCACTTTGCTAAAAACAGCTCTGTTTTCTGTGATATGTCCACGTTGTGTTTTGGGGTATATCCTGTCGCGGGCGCTAGGCCTACCCACACAAGTGAGGTATCATTTTTATCGGGAGACGTGGGGGAACGCTGGGTGGAAGGAAATTTGTGGCTCCTCTCAGATTCCAGAACTTTCTGCCACAGAAATGTGAGGAACATGTGTTTTTTTAGCCAGATTTTGAGGTTTGCAAAGGATTCTGGGTAACAGAACCTGGTCCGAGCCACACAAGTCACCCCTCCTTGGATTCCCCTAGGTCTCTAGTTTTCAGAAATGCACAGGTTTGGTAGGTTTCCCTAGGTGGCGGCTGAGCTAGAGGCCAAAAGCTACAGGTAGTCACTTTGCTAAAAACAGCTCTGTTTTCTGTGATGTGTCCACGTTGTGTTTTGGGGCATATCCTGTCGCGGGTGCTAGGCCTACCCACACAAGTGAGGTATCATTTTTATCGGGAGACGTGGGGGAACGCTGGGTGGAAGGAAATTTGTGGCTCCTCTCAGATTCCAGAACTTTCTGCCACAGAAATGTGAGGAACATGTGTTTTTTTAGCCAAATTTTGAGGTTTGCAAAGGATTCTGGGTAACAGAACCTGGTCCGAGCCACACAAGTCACCCCTCCTTGGATTCCCCTAGGTCTCTAGTTTTCAGAAATGTACAGGTTTGGTAGGTTTCCCTAGGTGGCGGCTGAGCTAGAGGCCAAAATCTACAGGTAGTCACTTTGATAAAAACAGCTCTGTTTTCTGTGATGTGTCCACGTTGTGTTTTGGGGCATATCCTGTCGCGGGTGCTAGGCCTACCCACACAAGTGAGGTACCATTTTTATCGGGAGACTTGGGGGAACATAGATTAGCAAAACAAGTACTATTGCCCCTTGTCTTTCTCTACATTTTTTCCTTCCAAATATAGGAGTGTGTGTAAAAAAGACATCTATTTGAGAAATTCCCTGTAATTCACGTGCTACTATGGTCACCCCGGAATTCAGAGATGTGCAAATAACCACTGCTCCTCAACACCTTATCTTGTGCCCTTTTTGGAAATGCAAAGGTTTTCTTGATAGCAATTTTTTACTCCTTATATTTCAGCAAATGAATTGCTGTATACCCGGTATAGAATGAAAACGCACTGCAGGGTGCAGCTCATTTATTGGCTCTGGGTTCCTCGGGTTCTTGATGAACCTACAAGCCCTATATATCCCCGCAACCAGAGGAGTCCAGCAGACGTAACGGTATATTGCTTTCGATAATCTGACATTTCAGGGAAAAGTTACAGAGTAAAACGTAGAGAAAAATTGATGTTTTTTTCACCTCAATTTCAATATTTTTCTTTTTCAGCTGTTATTTTCTGTAGGAAACCCTTGTAGGATCTACACAAATGACCCCTTGCTGAATTCAGAATTTTGTCTACTTTTCAGAAATGTTTAGGTTTCTGGGATCCAGCATTGGTTTCATGACCATTCCTGTCACTGACTGGAAGGAGGCTGAAAGCACAAAAAATTGCACAAATGGGGTATGCCCCAGTAAAATGCCAAAATTGTGTTGAAAAATTGGGTTTTCTGATTCAAGTCTGCCTGTTCCTGAAAGCTGGGAAGCTGCTGAGTTTAGCACCGCAAACCCTTTGTTGATGCCATTTTCAGGGGAAAAACCACAAGCCTTCTTCTGCAGCCACTTTTTCCAATTTTTTTGAAAAAAACGAAATTTTCACTGTATTTTGGCCAATTTCTTGGCCTCCTTCAAGGGAACCCACAAAGTCTGGGTACCTCTAGAATCCCTAGGATGTTGGAAAAAAAGGACACAAATTTGGCTTGGTTAGCTTATGTGGACAAAAAGTTATGAGGGCCTAAGCGCGAACTGCCCCAAATAGGCAAAAAAAGGCCCGGCACAGGAGGGGGAAAAGGCCTGGCAGCGAAGGGGTTAAGAGACTATTTATTGCATCCTAGTACCATCTTTTGTATGGCTTGGCGCTTCAGTACATGTCAACAATAGGCTTGATGTAGCGTCAGCCTTCTATGCGCAACAACAGCTTGCATCCGCTTATTAGTTGCACTTCTATTTGCACAATGTGATCACCACTGGAACCTCTTCTCCTACCAGCTCTATGTAGCCTACACACATCCCTTGACAGTGCCAATCCCTTTTGCTCTATGCAGTGAAAAAGTATTCACCAGGCTCCACTAATGTACAACACTGGCGCATATTTGGTAGCAGCAGAGCAGTGGGACATTTATACGGCACTCAAGAGAAACGTAAGCATCCTTACATTCCGACACCCGAACATGATTGCCCGTGTGTGGGAAACAAGCACTGGACACTGCCACGAATTTGGTACTCAAGTTTCTAAAGAGCTTCTGAACATATTTTTTTCCAATTTCGATTGAATGCACTTTCTACATAGACAAATATTTTGCTACAAACTCATGCAAACCTTTTGCTAAAAATCATAAAAACCTTTAATTTATCTCAGCACAACACCTGCAAAACCATGTTTCCTTATTTTAACTACTTTCCTAACAATGTCTATGTTTAAATGCTGCTTTAACTATATCAGTTTAAAAAAAAGACAATAAAACCGTTTAAAGCACGTGCTTTTGTTATAACAATAGCACGAGGCACCAACCCACGCTCACTGCCGCCTTAGATGTTAATGCCTTCACACGCAAGTCTTTACATACATATTATAAAGCTGTGGCTTTGTCAATGCTTGATTTCTTTGTAGTGTCACGGCGTTAAACTGAAGGTCACTGCTGCTACAAGGTCGCAGGAAGCACGTCGCGCGTCTGTGACTTGAGCTCTAGACTCGGTTGGATGAACAGTGAGCATCCCACCTCGCGCTCACTTTCCGCCCCCCGGACGCCTGGCCATGCCATGTCTGCAGCTCGACACATCACGACGTAGCTCCAATCAGAGCCCATTAAAAGCCGCTCTTTAGAAGGCCAGCTGTGTTATAGCCACTGCTGCAACACACCGTCAGGCCGTCCATCCCCACAGGGCCACCATTTTCTGTTTCAGAGTCGGACATCAAACAAGGATCTTCCGCCTCGCAGCACAGAGCACTTAAGATCTGGGGAGCCCGGCTGCTGGGCTCCTGTAAACACTCTCCTATTGAGAGCCATAAATCTTTAATTGGATCACAGCCAAAGCAAGAAAAGAGGGAATCCCATTCCACGGGGGACGCTTCAACGTGCAGCGCTCATCACTTCGACTTGATTGTATGGTGAACATATAAAGTGAATCAGGGATGAGACAGTTTTATTGAGTGATTTATAATGCATGTATTTTTTACCCATTACTGTAAACTCACAGGATTCACAACTAATCATACCAGCAGTTTCCTTATGTGGTGCTTGATGTTCGAGGGCCATGTTCTTTTAATGTTTGGCAAGAGGCGCTTTATTTATTCTCAAGAGTCGGACAAAAGGTCTCGCCCCCAAGCTATTGATGTCTAGTTACTTGTCAATCTCAGTATGGAATTTTTCCTCTTCAATTGCATACTGTCATTTCATTGGACGAGGTGTAACACAGACCCCCTGCAGTTCCGAAGGCGCAGAGGGCCCTCGATCTCCAGGAAACACATTCACTATAAAGCCTTTGGATGTCTGTGAGATACCAGGAGTCTCGGTGGCCCCTCATCACATTCTGCAGGAGACGGACTGGGGGGCAAGGGGCAACATTTTGTATGAAGCCACTGGCAGAAGAATGAGCCTACATAGGGGGGGAGTACCATTTCAGGAGCCTGTAAAGCCTTGATGCCTGACAAGGCTAGAGCAGAGCAAACACCTACCCCAAATAAGAACATTCTGTTACAAGGAACAGAGGGCCCTAACCAGTAATATAATAAAAAATACACTGGGGACAAAAAACAACGCCCAGGTAATGTTCAATCAACTGGTAAAACCACATTCAATAAAGAATGCAATAAAAGTAGGTGCGTAGAGGTACCAATCTCTACAGACCACACTAAACCAGTTTTAAACCAAACACAGGCAAAGTTGAGGGACACAACAAAAAATCAGGGAATCCAGGTCACACCCCAATCATTTGCAACACTTATACACCCCTACGAGAATCACATATGGGTAATGGTGTTACAGTGTTATATGTCGACGACGTTTCGATCCGCTTAGGAATATGGAACCATCATCAGGACCAAACAATGCTCACTTAAGATAAATTGACACATATTAATGTACAGCACCTGTGGAGTATAAAGAAAAAGGGGAGAAGAAAAGGGAAAGGAAAAAGGAGAGGGGCAAAGAAGAGAAAAATAAAGGAAAAAATCAATCATGGAAGAGCACAGCACAAGCGTTTCTCTTTCCTCATGGTCCACCAGTCTGATTTGGGGTCACCCCCATTCCGGGAGCAGACAGCATAAGATAAAAATGCAGCACTTATGTAACCCCTGAACGTGGCTACTGTGTAGAAGCTGATGGCTACACTTTGCCGGCAATGCATCATTCTCTGAGGCACCATCCACCCCCAAGAGATGGAGGCATGGAGCGACAAGATTTTTAAAAAAGAGGGTCACAAACATGGACTTCAAATTTCCAGATGCTGTGCACAAAGAAGAGCAGAAGAGGTACAAGATCTACCGACAAAGAAATGGAGCTGCAAAAGAATGATGAATAGACATAGAAGACAGACTACTAATAACTATGGCAGCTGTTTCAGTGGACAATCACTTTTAGTAGCCTGAAACTTTTGCGTTGCCACTTAGTAGTTATTAACAGTGAAATGCAGTCCAGGGGCCATATCATGACGGGTCGAGCACATGTTTTTTGTGTACGAGAGGTCTAAAGTTTAAACATATTACTCTGAATTTCTCAGAGTTAACGAGTGAACTACACGCAGAACAATCTGGAAACAGAGAGAGGCTTACTGTTTCCGACTTGTCCTGTTTAGGAGTAGGATTATCAGAGCACTGAAGAGCTTGTTGCTGTCTGTGTTGCCACATTACCCTAATGCCTAGTAAGGAGCTTTTTTTCAATAGTTCTTGCAATATATAATTGCTAACTGTTATAAGCAAATGTCTCATTTTGTGAGTGAGGGTGTGCACAGCAATGGCTAGACGCCACACTCAGAACCTAGCAGAGGAATGCTAGGTCACTCATGGCTCATGGTCTTTTAGGGAGTGGATCCAACAGGGCCCAAAGAAGGATAAAGGGACATGTTTTACTCTAAAATATAAATTAACTAATAAGTTCTACAGTCTCACAAAACAATACAAGTCCCATTCCTTTTGGTAGCTAGGCTAAGCTTCAATTCTCTTAAACAAGGGCAGGTCCTATGTTCCGGTCCAAGGTGAAGGTAATGGCCACAGATCAGCTCTATAGGTCCTCACAATGAAGAACGTTCATAATAAAAAATTGTCTAAGAGAGAACAGGTGCAGTTCAGAGCCCCACATAGTACGCAAAGTCTTTTCTTTTACTGTTGAGTGTCATAGGATATTGAAAGTCAACCTGTCCTTAACAAGAATATAGAGGTCCTCTCTGCTGCAGAAAATGTCCTTTAAGAATGTTCAAACCCAGTTTTTCATAGACGTATGCCACCAAATTACAAAGGCTCTTATTACAAGTGGCTAACTAAATTGTGATCCATACTCAAACACCTGTTTCCTCAAGGGTCGCAATGATAAGAGCTGAGATGTTTCTCGTGCTCTATAATTACCAGGTAGAACAAAGCCTGCAACCCTCATTAAATTCTTGCAGGTGAAAGTTGTAATTATTAAATTGGGGAAAAATGCCCAGTTAATACTGGAATATGTGGATTTTGTTGAGGTAGCACCAAAAATCTAATGTTGAGGCCACAATTTGTATAAATTAACACCCGATAAATTAGGAATTCGATAAATTAAGAACACATCAGTGCTAGTTTTTATTGGTTGAGATAATTGTTGAATCAAATACAGAGCAACGTGTAATGAGGACCAAAGTCTGCTAGATTCATGCGGATGCAGTAATCAATATAGGAAAAATGTATCACCTAAATAACCCTAAAAGTGTGAAAGCTAAAAACTAGCAAAATCTGGGGTTAAACACATAGGGGGTCATTCTAACCCTGGCGGTCGGCGACCGCCAGGGCTAAAATGACGGAAGCACCGCTAACAGGCTGGCGGTGCTTCCTTGGCCATTCTGACCGCGGCGGTAAAGCCGCGGTCAGAAAAGGGCAACCGGCGGTTTCCCCCTGGCTCAGGGAATCCTCCATGGCGGCGCTGCTTGCAGCGCCGCAATGGGGATTCCGACCCCCTTACCGCCATCCTGTTCCTGGCGGTTTTCACCGCCAGGAACAGGATGGCGGTAACGGGTGTCGTGGGGCCCCTGCAGTGCCCATGCCGCTGGCATGGGCACTGCAGGGGCCCCCTAACAGGGCCCCACTAAGATTTTCAGTGTCTGCAAAGCAGACACTGAAAATCGCGACGGGTGCCACTGCACCCGTCGCACCCCTTCGACTCCGCCGGCTCCATTCGGAGCCGGCATCCTCTTAGAAGGGGGTTTCCCGCTGGGCCGGCGGGCGGCCTTCTGGCGGTCGCCCGCCGGCCCAGCGGGAAAGCCAGAATGGCCGCCGCGGTCTTTTGACCGCGGTGCGGTCATTCGGCGGTTCCCGCTTGGCGGGCGGCGACCGCCGCCCGCCAATGTAGGAATGACCCCCATAATCATTCAATAGTATTTTGGAATAACGTCCGTGAAAACGGTTTATTTTGTGGCAACATCATCATGCCTTAGAGACTGTCCACAAAGGACCTTGATCAAATTCTTGGCTTTCCCAAGAGTGAAGAAGACTGGTGTGCTTTTGAAGACTAGGGGGGTCATTACAACCCTGGCGGACGGTGTTAAAGCGGCGGTAAGACCGCCAACAGGCTGGCGGTCTTATTTTCGGAATTATGACCATGGTGGTTACCGCTATGGTCATCCGCCGCTTCTCCGTCCCGCCGGCCAGGGTTGAGACGACCGCTGGGCTGGAGACCTGGGTCTCCAGCCCGGCGGCCGTGACAATACCGCCGCCGGAATTTTGACCCGCCTTACCGCCGTGGATTTCCAGCGGTAGGAACCGCCATGAAATCCATGGCGGTAAGCACTATCAGTGCCAGGGAATTCCTTCCCTGGCACTGATAGGGGTCTCCCCCAACCCCCACCCGACTCCCTCCCCTACACCCCCCACCACCCCTGCCACCCCCCAAAGGTGGCAGGACCCCCCTCCCCACCCCGACATTACCTTACACACACACACCCGACACGCACGCAGGCACCACCAACACACATACACGCACACACACCGACACACATGCTAACATCCACACAAACAGTCAGACACGTACACCCACATTCACGCACACATCCACACAGACATACCTACAGACATACACGCACTCATTCCCAAAACACGCAACACCCCCGCAAGCATACACGCACTCACCCCCCCACATACACAGACACACACCCCCATGCACCCACACAACACCCCCCCACCCTCCTCCCCTAACGGACGATCGACTTACCTGTTCCGTCAATCTGCCGGGAGGGGACGAGAGCCATGGGGGCAGCTCCGCCGACACCACACCGCCAACAGGACACCGCCGCGCAGAATCACAGGACGTGATTAGCTAGGTGGTGTTCTGTTGGCGTGGCGGTGGCGGTGGAGCAACCTCCACTTCCCCGCCGCCCGTCAGTATGGCTGTTGGCGGCTCTCCGTCAGAAAAACAACGGAGGGCAGCCAACGGTCATAATACGCCGAGCGGCAAACCGCCACTACTGGCGGTCTTCCGCACGGCGGTCTTGTTAAAAGACCGCCGAGGTTGTAATGACCACCTGGGTCTGTAGGAAACAGGGGCTTTAAAAAATCCTCATTTAAATTGGGAAGAAAGTATGGAGCTTATTAGTAGTGAGTTGTAGATGATGTCTGAAGGGTGTAGGAGAAGCTCTACAGGCACTCAGTTAAAGTGAGGGAAAAGCTTGATAAGAGACAAGACACTGTCAGAGTTCCCTGGCCTCTGAACAGCTTATAGAGAGTAACACCGCTTAGAAAAAAAGTCCAAATAGGAGCAGGCACTGAAGCACAATGCAAGATCTTTGGATCACCTTTGCAATAGATATCAATCAGTTCTGCTGGTAGTTCTTGGAACAGCACAACTTCCTAAGCTATGTAACAAGTTGTTTGACTCATAATTTATTTCAGGCAAGCTCAATGTACTTTTAAGTATTCTCTAACAGAGTTTACTGCTGAACCTGTCCTAGAACCTATGCGGTCCCTGGCATTCTGTAATTCAGGTATAGCACAAAGATTCAGTGGCTCAAGGTTTCTAGGAGCACTTTTCTTTTCCCTATGATAAATGAAGTCTTGAACTCTTGTGCCTTGAGTGACGAGGCACAATTCCTACCAAGCAGAGAAGTCATTACCTTTGGCTATATTCGTGCTTCTAGTTCCCGTGGTCACTAATCATGGTGCAAGCTAACAGCCCCTCCTCTGAGAGGGGGGAGCTCTTGTGGATGTTTTAGAGGTATAATCAACCTACTGTGATGAGCTCAGTGGGGTGAAGGGTCAGAGGGCATATCAAGGTAGAAAGCAATGTCAAATGAATTAAACCTAACTACAGGATGTGCTTGTAAATTTATTGGTGGATCCCTGGGTCAGGATTAAAAACCAAGACAGACGAGGTGTAATCGAGACCTGTCTGTTCATATTTCAAAAAAGTTTTCCACACTGATACACCCTCTGACCCCTCGCCCCACCAAGCCCATCACTATAGGTTGAATGAACCTCTAAAACATCTGCAAGAGCTCCTCCCTCTTAAAGGAGGCGGTGTTAGCCCGCACTGTGATTAGTGATCACGGGGCGAGGAGGTTCCCTATGATGAAGCATGCCACCTACAAATAGGTGAGGGAATTCGTCCTGTAAAAAGGGTGCTCCCTCTGTCATTAGGCCACAAGACTTTGGGGGTTATTACAACTTTGAAGGTGGTGTTAATCCATCCCAAAAGTGACGGTAAAGTGACGGATGTACCACCAGCCGTATTCCGAGTCCATTATATCCTATGGAACTCGTAATACGGCTGGTGGTATATCCGTCACTTTACCGTCACTTTTAGGACGGATTAACACCTCCTCCAAAGTTGTAATAACCCCCTTGTCTGTCCCTTTGTTTCTTCCTTCTTTTCGCTCTCTTTCTTCTTAGATTGCTGTTGTTAGAGACCTGGGGGTTTTATGGTGATAGATAGAAACGAAGAGAAACCAGGTCACCTTGCACAAACCCAAGCTTCCACTTGAGTACATTGTGTGATCCTCGATAATTATATTTTTCACAGTCACCTTTTTCTTCATCACCACATGAGAGCACCTCAAAATACATCAGTTCAGGATTTTGCTGCACACAAAGGACTATAATGTTATTAAATCCATAGTAACATCATCACCATGTGTAGTGGGCAAAAGACAACTGACTTTCCTCTTGGTTCACTAATAGCACTGTCATGAGGACGAGGGTCATGAATATTTCTAACTTAATGATTAGAATCACTTCAAACAATTCTCACTCAATGCAAAAGTATAATTTAAAATACTAAATTAAAACGTGTTGCAGCTACCACATAATAAAGAAATACATGATACTGGAATCTCTGAGCCACACAACAAAAGACCCCTCTTCTGGCTGAAAGTCAGTGCTGCTTATGGCGGCCCTGCAGGAGATAGGAACCACCAAAATTAGAAAACAAATGGTTTTAAAGCGAGTGTGCTCTGATTGGCACATTTTAAAAAATGAGGTTTTGCATTAATTTAATGCCCCAAAGCGCTGCAGGTGAGAAACACGGCTGACCCAGCCTTCAACAACAAAACAAGCACAGGCAATGCCAATAGGTCTGGTTTTGAAAGAATGCTATGTGGTAATGTGATGCATTACAAGTAAATATTGAGGAAATAGAAACATATTTGTTTGGAAGCATAGAATTGTAGGATAATAATAGTGTAGATTTAAAGGCCAGCTACTGACAGTTACACTGTGAAGCCAGAACTAAAGATCAATGTAGGTTAATGACCTCCCACCTCATATCTGTGATGCTGCCAGACTAAAACAGTATAAATGATCTTCTAATCTAAGACACTTCAATAGCATTCAAATATTATGTGTGTGCCCCTGAAAGGTCAAGCTTAGGTAGCTGGATAAACAAAATGATCACACCTGCCTGGAGAGCAAGCACTTTTTTGTGGAAGCACACAACTTCTGCCCAGTCAAAGTACGTACTCCTGGCTCTCAACATGTGGGTGGAGCAAAAGCCCCTCCGAAGTGATGCTCACATAATTGTCTGACGACAGCTGCACTGTCGTGCCCGGCCATAACCAGCCCCCACCAGCAATTAAAATAAACACCATCCTGAAGCCCACTAAGAAAACGGCCGGTGCCTGGTACAGCCTGTCCAGGCCTAATAGTGACAAAGCAGGAATATTTCACTGATCCTGGGGATAGATCAGAGAACATACAGCCCTTTCCTTGAGGCAGTCTTCAATAAAGCATGGAGTTTTGGAAATGGGAAAAGTGTAGATTCTTAAAGTATGTGTCGATGATGTGGCCCACATTTTGGGATTAGAACTATAATGTTGTATATAAACTACCAAATTACTAGCCCTATAGTATTCTCCTAAACCGAGACACCCTCCTACTTTTACAGCAGAGAAAGAAAATGCAAAATACTACAAGTGTTGTTTTCTGGACTTGACAAATTCCATATCCTACAAAAATGATAATGTATCTATAAGGGTAGCTGGAAAAAGGGTTCATCTATCTGTGAAAAATCGTTTTTGTCTTTGAAAAGCAAATGACCCACCCAGAGATGAACAGGACCAACTCTGCTTTGAGCCCGCACCAAGTCGGTCTGATAGTAGAAGATCTCCACACAGAGACCATCATTTAAATCCCTGTTGAGTGAAACCCTGTGATTTTGATTCCAAGTCAGATACAGCTAGCAGTAGTACACAAACAATTTTATTTAAGCTGGACAAAGGTAACAAACCTAAAACAGCACTATTTCATTCAAGTACTGTTTGGAAATGCATTATCTATTCGATTGCACTCAGCTCCTGCTAAGTCACAGTTCAATATATAAAGGAAAGTTTGCCATTGCCAGTAGGCACACATGCTTGCCCTTGTGCTTTCATACCTTCCTCGAAAATCTGCAAAGAAAATACATCTTGCATATGTGATGATGAATGGGTCTTAGGTTTAACAGCAAACCTCTTAGTCTAGAAAACAGGTCTTTGGCCAACGCCCAATTGAGAATTACAAAGGACCTACTTAGATAAGATGGCAACTGCTTAGTGCTATATGAGACTGACGGATGTGCAGTGAGGGACACAGATATCTCACTAGTGGTGGCAGAAGACCAGACATCACAGACACACAGATTGGAGTCAGCTGAGGAGGAAGTGTCACTGCTTTGTGAAAACTTCAATTTAAAAATAAACTATAACCATATTAAAATGATTAAAAACATTCAACAATCATGAACGTCACCCGAAATGACTGACATACGGGGAAACATATATTCCTAAAATGAAAAAAACAAAATTTTAAATCTTTTTTAGACGATAATAAACAGCTTTTCCAGAGGAGGGGAATAGCTATGTTTAAACTCACTAAAGGGAGGGATCATTCATCGCGTTTGTTCTAGTCTAAAATCCATGAACTCTCTCTGCTTGGCTATCAAGAAACATGCAAGATCACTTCATGATGGGCAGGGGTAGGAGTCAGAGAAGGTATAACAGTAATACGTAAATTCCACTTCACCTAACAATAGGTATTCACACACTGAGACGAACAAGTCCACTACCCCCAAAATCCAAGGCCTTGCAGACTCACACTTTAGAAGCTTAATCCCTGCGGAGTGGCATAGGATTCTTATTTTAGTATGACTGAAGATATGGAAGAGAACTGTCGGACGTAGGGCCAGATTTAGAGTTTGGCAGATCGGTTTACTCTGTCACAAACGTGACGGTTATCCCATCCACCATATTACGATTTCATATTATCCTATGGAAATCATAATACGGAGGACTGGATATCCGTCACATTTGTGACGGAGTAACCCGTCTGTCAAACTCTAAATCAGGCCCTACATACTCTCTTACCAGAACCGTCCACGGATAAGTAAACGTTTTCCCATGGATCTCCTTTTGGGCAACTTGGCTAACATGCTAGATGATGGTGTAGTCAATGGTTTATCTCCTACCTGATGTGGGATACAATAGCCACATTGGAAATGTTTTTAAAGATACTGAATGCAAGTTAAATATCACACTAGCGAAAATGTATCAGATGAACATCATTAAATGTTTGGGGGTGAACAGAGGAGAAAATAGACTAAAAATGAAGCTACTGCTTAATAGTGTTTGAAGATATTGTTCATACAATGCCCACCATGTATTCGATAACTCTAAATTGGTTCAAGGGAAGCTTTAAGAAGATGTAAAGTGAGTTAAAAGCAGAAGACGGTGAAGAAAAAGGCTGAAATGGAATTTGCAACCCTCAGATCAACTCAAACTCTAGTCCCTGGTCATATGTTTCCAAGAAGGTTGTCTGAAGCAGCACTCTGACTTGCTGGGAGGCGCCTCTTCCATGATGTTGGAGTAGCTTAGAAGGTGTCCATATGAGGAAGAGTGAATACAAACAATCCATCTGGGAGGTTTATGCTATACTCCCACAATGAACTGGTCACTACATAAGCAAACAAAATAATTCTCAAAGGTATCCTTAAGCTGCCTTTTGGTTACGTGGCCTGAGGGTAAAGTTTTGAAACTTCATTTGGAGGTCAGCACTGATGATGCTAAACAGGGTTGAAATTATCTGTATGTTTGTTTTTACACTGGTTCATTATGAGTTGAAAGCGCGGTCTTCTCACTCCATGGGCTTTACCACTCCATTCTACCTATACCTAAATGGTATAGCAAAATAGAGCAATGAACATGGTAGTCAAATGGCAAGGGGTGAAAACATATTGGCCCTCATTACGATCCTGGCGGTTGGTGTTAAAGTGGCGGTAATACCGCCAACAGGCCAGCGGTAACTATCACCAAATTATGACCATGGCGGACAGATCTCTGATAGACAGCCAATGTACCACACCGACCGCCACAGTGGAAACAACAGCCACCACGGCGGTAGCCACCTACAGCCAGGCGGAAGTCAATATTCCACCCACCCTATTAAGACACAGGAAACCGCCACCTTTTCCGGGGCGGCACCACCAACATCAAAAGCCTGGCGGAAACTGAGCTCAGAAGGAAAAAGGACTCACCATTGGAGACACAGGAAACAACCACACCGCCATGGAACCTGAAATGCATGTCTTTCCCATGACCTTTTACGTTCTACTCCACCACTAACACCAACGCCGGCGAAGACGACGACAGTGAGTACAGCCACCTGGCACACAAGGGGAGGGGAGGAAAACGACAGTGACACACACACGCACAATTCCCCCTCACCCCATACACACAACCAGCGGCATTACAAAAACAATTTTACCCCATAACTCGGATGAATAATGCAAGGACAAAACGATTACGCAAAAGTGAATGTAATGAGATCAACACAGCATGAAAAATAAGTTAGGCAAGATAATAGATATATACATATGTACAGAAAAAGGGACAGAGCCCAGTCCACAACTTGCGTAGGCCACATGGCCACAGGCCAAAGTCCAAGGCCACACATGTCACCTGCTTCAACACGGAGACAACACTGCAGGGGCATCAGTTGGTAAATAGGCAGCCACCTCAGGGGGAAGGGGGGGGCACCTCAGCCAGGACATGTAACAAGACCACTGGTTCTGGAGGGGGCAACATGCCCTGTGCCTGGTCCTGTGGAGTGCAAGGTCACAGTCTCTCATGTGGGTGTCTTACCCACTGGTTCTGGAGGGGGCAACGTGCCCTGTGCTTGATCCTAGTGACTGATGGGCATGTGGGTGTCATACCCACTGGTTCTGGAGTGGACAGGCCGCACAGCAGCCCATGGAGGCAGGATTACATACCATCCGCCGGCGGTGACGGCTGCATAGTGGTGGTGCCGCTGGTGGGGGGAGGCTCCTGCCCATCCCCTGCAACCTCAGACTGCTGGACAGTGGTGGTGCTGCTGGTGGAGGGAGACTCCTGCCCATCCCCTGCAACCTCGTACGGCTGCACAATGGTGGTGCTGCTGGGGGGGGGAGGCTCCTGCCCATCCCCTGCAACCTCAGACGACTGCACAACCATGCTTGGTGGTGGGGGCTCCATCACAGTTCCTGGCCCAGGCCCCTTGGTCTTCCTGCCTGCTGGTGCAGGCTCCTTAGTCTTCCAGCCTGCTGGGGTAGGCTCCTTGGTCTTCCAGCCTGCTGGGACAGGCTCCTTTCCCTTCTTGCCTGCTGGGGAAAGGCTCCTTGGTCTTCCTTGCTGCTGGGGCAGGCTCCTTTGCCTTCTTGCCTGCTGGGGCAGGCTCCTTGGTCTTCCTTGCTGCTGGGGCAGGCTCCTTCCCCTTTAGGCTGGCTGGTGCAGGCTCCTTCCCCTTTAGGACATGTGGCCTGGATCCCTTTCCACCAGAAGTGGGTGTTGTGACGACTGGGCCGTGGACTGCATGGCTGAGGTGCTTGGCTGGGTTCTTCCTACCATGGCCATACGTGCAGGGGGGGAGGGATAGGGAAGAGGTCAATGGTGGATTAGGGATATTGGGGCGGGAAGAGGGAGAAAGAATGGAGTGGAGGATGAGGGAGTGGTTGTTGGAGGTGTTTGCCTGCTGGATTTGGGTGCAGGTGCATGGGCTGTGTGCTGTTGTGAGCTGGATGGCTGTTGGATTTCTGAGAGTCTGCGTTTGTGGACTTTAGGAGGGGGGGACAGACACAGTGGGAGAGGACACAGGGGACGTGTGCATGGCTGTTGTGGAGGTGTCTGTCTGTGAGGTGTGTGTTCTGCTTGGTGTGGTAGTGCTGGTAGTGGATGATGATGTAGTGCATCCAGGTGTGAGTGTGGACGGAACTGGGTGGGAGGTGGAGGAGAAGGACGGGGGAGACAGTGGAAATATTGGATGTTGGTGTGTCTGCAACTGGATGGTGTTTGTGTGAGTGCCTGTGTGATGAAGTGTGGTGTTTGTGTTTGCCTGTGACACTCTTGGGTGTTGTCTTGTGTGCATGCTCATCTGGCTGTGTGCTTGGGATAGGTATGGGTTGAGGGGAATAGGACTGGACAGTGGAAGTTGGGAGGAGGGACGGTAGGAACAGGGACAATGGCTGCCATCAGAGAGGAGGCCAGAGCCCGAATCGATGTCTGTTGGGCCGCAAATCCAGTGTGAATGCCCTCCAAGAATGCATTAGATTGTTGCATCTGGGCTGACAGTCCCTGGATGGCATTCACAATGGTTGACTGTCCTACAGAGATGGATTTCAGGAGGTCAATAGCCTCCTCACTCAGGGCAGCAGGGCTCATTGGGGCAGGGCCTGAGGTGCCTGGGGCGAAGGAGATGCCCACCCTCCTGGGTGAGCGGACATGAGCAACTCAATGGGGGGCTGCTGGGAGGGCGGTGCTGGTACGAGGGTGGCAGCTGTAACTGGAGCTGGGGTGGTGACAGATGTGTCCGCCACTACCAGGGAGCTTCTATCGGAGGAGGTATCTGTGTCTGAACTGTCCCCTCCAGTCTCCGCCGTGGTGCTCCCCTCACCCTCTGTCCCACTGGTGCCCTTAACGTCGGTGGACTCTGACTTCTGGGTCCTGTGGGATGCAGCTCCCTCAGTCGCCGGTGCCTCTGCTCCTCCGCCAGATGATGCTAATGCACATAAGGACAGGATGACAAAACAAAAACGGGGGAGAAGAAATAAAGGATACACTTGGTCAATGGCTGCACCAACACCACAGTTGGCGTACACAGCACACTCACACACAGAGAACAGCCCTACGCAATATGCCATTGCACTACCAGAGAAATTGTTAGTGGCCAAGGCATGGGGAGGGGCACACACCGCCAAATGCAGCACACCTGGGACCCACGCAGCCCTGACCAGTAGTGGATACCTAGGAGCTAGGTGGCAAGATTTTCCCTTCTGGACCCTAACCACCACGGGACCTACGCTGCAATGTCAGGCCAGGCCTAGGGGCACCCACTGACATACATCCCCCACCCGGATACCACCCTACCATGCGTAAGTTGTAATCATGGGCACTGTACTCGCCCCCTTGTGGATGCTGTGATTCTCTCAAGCGCCCATCCAGTTCAGGATAGGCCACCGCCAGTATGCAGGCCATCAGGGGGGTCAGGGTTCAACAGGCACCCCAGTCCTCGTTGGGAGGCCAACCCTAGCTGGGCCTCCGCCATCTTCTGTGCCCAGCATCTCAGGTCCTCCCACTGTTTCCGACAGTGGGTGCTCCGTGTGCCATAGACCCCCAGGGTCCGCACGTCCATGTCGACGACACGCCATATACCCTTCTTTTGATGGGCGCTGACCTGCAGAGGCAATAGAGACAGAAAAAAAAAAGTAGACAAACAGCCCTGCCTGTCAAAAATATGGCCCACCATACCTGTTTCCATCTCCATTTATACACACATGGCCCAGCACATAACCTGTACGCCGCCCAAAGGATATCCACCCACCCCCTTACACAAGGCCTTCACACACAACTCCATGCCACATGCATCGTGTCCACAGTGTACTCACCTGTTCGTCTGGAGGCCCATACACCAGTCCGTACTGGGATAGGACCCCCTCCACCAGTCTCTCCAACTCCTCCGAAGTGAAGGCTGGGGCCCTTTCTCCGGTCACAAGGGCCATGGTAGGTTCCAGACACAGGTCACAGCAGCACATGCAGTGTAGGTTCTCTCCTGTGGAAGGTCAGGTAGCAAGTGAGGAATCAGATAGAAAATGATGGTTATGTCCACGGCAGTGCATACCGTCACCGCCAGCATAGATCACCATTGGCCACTGTACCCAATAGGGCCCAATTATAACCAATGAGGAGTTGCACGGCGGTTCCCGACCGCCTCCCGCTACGGCGCACAACGTCAGCGGAATTACCTCACTTCCACCTGTCCCTACACACAGGATAGGCAGATGCCATTTCAGGGGGGGGAGCCCTGGAATAATGCTGCGTCACAAGAGATATTAGGACATACTGGACAAATCACAATGACCCATTAGAAGTTTACAGGATGCAACGTTTTGTTTTAACACCATTGTTCAGTTTGTGACTGGCTCCTCACTCTTTTGTCCCTTAGATTGCTACCGCTGCGGATGGAGATGGAGACATACCCCGTGTACAGACCCCTGGTGGACTTGGCAACACTAGAGGAGGGGCACATTATCCTCACCTTTAGACTGGACAGGGCCGCAATCACAGAGCTGTGTGCCCAATTGGAGCCTGACCTCATATCTGGTATCCGTCACACCACTGGGATCCCCCCTCTTGTACAAGTGCTATCAGTTCTCCATTTCCGGGCAACTGGTTCTTTCCAAGTGACAGTGGGCTTGGCAGCAGGAATGTCACAGCCAATGTTCTCAATAGTGCAGACAATAGTGTTGTCTGCCCTGATTAAACACATATGCAGCTACATTGGTTTCCCACAGGTTGAAGATTTGGCCACAGTGAAGGTCGAGTTCTATGCAATGGGACATATCCCCAACATAATTTGGGCGATTGATGGAACACATATTGCATTTGTTTCCCCCCTGCCAGAATCAACAGGTGTTCAGGAATCGTAAGAGTTTCCACTCTATGAATGTACAGATGGTGTGCCTTGCAGACCAGTATATCTCCCACGTCAATACTAAGTATCCTGGGTCGGTGCATGATGCCTTTGTCCTGAGGAATAGCAGCATCCCAAATGTGATGGCCCGGCTACAGAGGCACAGGGTGTGGCTAATAGGTGAGCCCTGGTCCCCACCAAGTATATGTTGGTGTATTGGTATGGTGTGGGCCATAAGGGATGTTGTGTGGCTAAATGTTGTCCCTCAATATTTCAGGTGACTCTGGTTACCCCAACCTATCATGGCTACTGATCCCTGTGAGGAATGCCGGGACAAGGGCAGAAGAACGTTATACTGAGGCCCACGGGCGAACCAGAAGGATAATTGAAAGGACCTTTGGCCTCCTGAAGGCCAGGTTCCGGTGACTCCATCTAACAGGTGGATCCATGTGCTACTCACCAAAGAAGGTCTGCCAGATAGTGGTGGCATGCTGCATGTTGAATAACCTGGCCCTCAGAAGCCATGTCCCATTCCTGCAGGAGGAGGAGGCTGGAGATGCCCGTGTGGCAGCTGTGGACCCTGTGGACAGTGAGGATGAGGAGGCAGAGGATGAGGATGAGGACAACAGAACATCTGTGATCAGACAATACTTCCAATGACACACAGGTAGGACAGTATTACTTCACATTTCAATGACATTTGTTTGAATTTGTGTGGCAATGGCATGCTGATATTTCCCACTTCTATGCCCACTTACTGTTCCCTCTGGCAATTCATTTTGCAGATGTTGGTGACCTCGCATATACTCCTGGTGTGATCACTGAAGCCAGCTACAGGTCATTATTCTATGCTCATTTTCTGTACAGTTGATTTGCAATGTTTGTACCTGTTTCAATGACTACAAATGTGTAATACATGACATACTCCAAACTTCTTTTTTTCCAAGGGTGTTTATTGAAGTGCTAAAATATTGAGGGGGAAGTCCAATGGGATGGGGTGATGATGGAGGAAAGTCCAGGGTATTGTTCCAGTCTGTTTGTAACACAGATTCATTGTCCAAGGGGACATAGGAAGGGAAGCAATGGCAGTTCAAGGTGGACAGGGTGGGACACAAGGGTGACAATCAGGAGAGTCTAATTTCCTGGTGGGGTCTTGGCAAGTGTCTCTGGCTTCTGTCTGGATTGCAGGAAACGTTTGCGGGGTAGTTTTCCTTCTGCAGGGGGAGGGGTGTTGGTGGCCTGTGAGTCCCGTGGTGGGGCCTCTTGGCCACTAGGGGCAGCGGAGGTGGAAAGCTGTTCAGATATCTGGCTAGTGGCAGGGGCCCGCTGGTGTGGGGCTGCCTCCCTCATAATATTGGCCAAGTCTGACAGCACCCCTGCTATGGAGATCAGGGTATTGTTGATGGCCTGCAAGTCCTCCCTGATCCCTTGGTACTGTCCCTCCTGCAGCTGCCTGTTCTCCTGCACATTGTCCAGGATCTGGCCCACCGTCTCCTGGGAATGTTGGTAGGCTCCCAGGATCTCTGCAAATGCCTCCTGAAAAGTCGGTTCCCTGGGACTGTTCTCTCCCTGGCGCACAGCACTCCTCCCAGTTTCCCTGTTGGCCTGTGCCTCTGTCCCCTGAAACGTGTGCCCACTGCCAATGACCACAGGTCCCTGATTGTCTTGGGTATGGGGTGTGGCCTGGGGTCCCTGTAGAGGTGGACACACTGCTGATTGACATGTCCTGGGTACGCTGGGTGGGTTCTGTGGTGGTGTTTCCTGATGGGGGAGGCTCGGTGGTGGTGTGTGACTGGGCCTGGGTAACCGGCTGTCCAGATGTCCCTGATGGGCGAGGTAGGTCATCAAGATCCTGAAGACCAGAGTTGCTGTCATCACTGTGGGCCTCTTCACTTGGGGGACTGGATAGTGCTGGCACCTCCTCTCTGCTGACATTGGCTGGGGTACCTGTGGGGATGTAAATGGTGTGTTATGGTTTCTGTGCCTGACATATTGTGCATCTGTGGCTTGCCCTCTTTGGTCGGATTTGACCTGACATCTTTGACTTGTGTACGTTGGTGTATGGTGGGATAGTTAGTTCTCTATAGTGTGCATGCTTTAGTGATGGGTGTCCATGCAGGGCTGTAAGTGGTGTCCATGCATTGTTAGAACATGCAGGGCTTGGCA